>NC_133229.1:25602744-25933110 GCF_040436345.1 Pagrus major
ACAGTTGTGATTAAGGAGATTGTGTGTGTGCGTTTCTGTGTGAATTAGCGGATGGGGGAGAGTGTGTGTGCGTTCCGCGCTGGAACATGTGACAGGATTGAACCGTGCGTTTTATTTGTCGGTTGCACATGTTTGTCATCGTCAGGTCTCCCCCTGTTGGGACAACAAGCATGGATGACCTGCAGTTCATCTGCGGCCATTCGTCGTGATAGCCAGGGTACGACCGTGAAACACACTCCCGCTAAGTGTTTTATGTCCTCTTCGGCTTGATGTCACAGTTGTAGACCTGATTTAGTGCGAGTGAATGCATGAGAAAGTGTGTGTGTGTGTGTGTGTGTGTGTGTGTGTGTGTGTGTGTGTGTGTGTGTGTGTAGTGCTGACAGAATTTAGACATGCGTGCATTTATATGTGTGTGTGTGTGTTCATGAGCAGCACTGACAAACAGACTCACAGCTAGGGAAATTGACTTCACCAAATCAGTGGGTCAGGAGGTAACATCACCGGGGGTTGCTATGGAGACACCCAATGACGGGGCTTCCCAACCAGCACAACAACACGCCTGCGAAATGGCAGTTCCCCTAACGTAACCTCTCTCTCTCTCTCTCTCTCTCTCTCTCCCTCTCTCCATATATCTGTCATCTTTTCGCCGTCCTCTCTCTCCACCTCTCCTCTTCCACTTTTATTCCATCTTCCTCTTTTTCTCGACTTCATCCCTCCGTCACCCCGTCCGCTCACTTCATTGTTCTCCCTCTCAATCACCCTTTCATGCTACAGTGTACTGCTCACTCGCTCAAACAACCTTGCATGGAAATTTGCCTCTGGACAAGCGTGCACACACACACACACACACACAGGCACACACACAAACACACACACTTGTATACAACGAAATGTGAGGGGGCAGCGGGATCCCAGCATGCAGGGTTTAACAGCTAATACCTCTTAGATTAACCACCCCCGGTTCCCCTCTCTTACACACACACACACTAACACACACACACACACACACAACAACATCTTCCACAAACTAAGATTAACCTCCCACGATTTACACAGTGTGTGTTGGTCATGCACAACTACACACACACACCTTGAGGGTGTGTTGCTATCCCCCTACCAATAAAAACAACAAACAGAATGAGAGCAAGTGACCAAGCTACTGTTCATGTGACTGTCTGACTCACGCAACACACACACGAACACACACTGCTTGGCTTTATCTCAGCTGTAAGAATTGATCCCCCATGGATTTCAGAGGGGTCACGTGATTTGATAACCTCTACAGGATTCCCTCTGGTCAAGAGGCCTTTTTTCTGCCTGTGTGTGCATGTATGTGTGTGTGTGTGTGTGTGTGCGCGCATTATTTCTGGCCCGGTATAAAATGAATTCTCCATAGACTGATACACCATACCCTAATCTAACGTCTGTCTGTCTCTGAGGTCTGAGATTGAACAATGGCTGGGAATAATGTTAACATCATTAGACCGCTGGTAATGGGGATTTATCATGTCTCATCTCTTCGCTCCCTCTCTCCTTATCTCCCTCTCTTTCTCTTCATCTATTTTTCACTCCGTCTGCCTCTTTAACTCTCCCTCTCTCCTTCTGCTGCTCTTTGCCTCTCTGCAGTCTCCGCTTTCATGCCCGTACCTAGCAACTGACTGATACTTTCAAGGATTATTTTAAGGGCCGCTCAGATCAAACACCCTCTGCCCGGACCCTGCCTCAATTACCCAGACTCCAGCCCCTTTAATTAGACATGGCTAATAACACTAAGCATGTGCTGATAGCCATCTCTCTGATAAGACAAGCCGCACAAGGACACAGGGCCCCTTTCTACCTTTAACAGTGCTACCTAAGGTTAAAACGGCTAGTTAGCAGCCGTATTTTACGGCGCGGGCCAGTCACGCTTACGCCCAATTAACAGGCTAGTTGGCACTTACAAAGCATTAATGTGCAAAGGCAGGATAGCAATCGGGCTGCACACTTCTAAGCTAAGCTCCTTGCTAACAAGGACGGCTCAAAATGCTAAATGCATTATGAAACTAGATAATGTTATAAAAGGATATATGGTCAGTGGACACCCTAATGAAATTATTTTAACAGTATAACGATCAGAGGATAATGAGAAGATGTTACTATTACGTAATAACAAAAAGTGAGGGTGCTACTCAATTTAAGTTATGGGTTTTTTAAAAACGTCATCTGGAGGACAAAGCTGCCATTGTCTTCGAGCAAAATGAACTTTAAGCTAGCATGAAGTGATACTCGGTGCATAAACTGGGAATAAATGCTAAATGAGATGTTCAGTCCGTGATTGAAACAAATGTTAATCACACTAAAAGGTGCTACAAAAACCCACAAACCCCAAAATAAGTCAAAGTAAAACCCTATAATTAGTCTCAGAGCTAGCACTTTTTTTCAGCAATCATTCTTGTATAACTGGGAAAACATCCAATAAAATCACCAAACTTGCAAGTTGGATGATTTTATTGGATGTTTTCAGATGGTACTTTGACTTTTAATTAACATGGATGCTCAGGTTTTGGGCTGAGTTAGACTGTTGGTTTGGAAAATCACTCCAGGCCATATCTCTTTAGATGAATTGATTTAGGTGAGGATGATTCAGTAAGTGGCATGTGTGTGTGTGTGTGTGTAGGATGAAAATAGGGGTGGAGTGGAGGCATTAATTCCAATCATTAAGAACTTGGATAGCCCCGGGGTACAAACCCCTGAAATCGACTGCATGTAAACTCTGTAATGACTTACCAGTTGTTCACTTGTAGGATGGTGAGACCTGTGTCTTGCGCCAGCTGTTTCTTCTGTTCTTCTGACGGGTAGGGATGCTGCAGGAGAGGAAGACAACATCTATGAGCAAAAAGCTGACCACAAATTGTTTAATGAAGCTTCTTGTTGTTGAAAAAAAAGGGTTTGATGTGCCTTTTAGTGAAGACAGCGTTCTTACAGGTTACACACACACACAGGCACACACACACGCAAAACCATACAGCGTAATGAGAGGTGGAAAATGAGATGTGTGCTCATGCTCATTGGTGCGTAGGTGTCAGTATGAGCGCTGTGTGTCTGCCTATCTGGATGTATACTGTAAGTATGTGTGAGCGTGTGCACATTAACGTGCCTCTCTACCCCCGATCATTAATGGAATATGAAATCTTGTAATTAATGGCAGCCAAAAAGGCAAGCCAATTAGAAAGTTAAGTGAAGTGGAGAACCAGCTCTGGTAATTAGGCAGCCTCTTACACAAATATATTCGCGTCGACGGCCCCCCTTTCACCCCGCTGCATATGTAATCAGTGAGCGGGGAATATGTAACGTTAACCCGATGGAATACAGACAAGAGGATTTAAAATCTCTTGTCTTTTGCTGCCGTTTGCTTTTATCCTCACTGCAGCTGGTACAAGAACACGACTCTGTTGAGTTTTGCTCCTTTGCTGTGATCATTTTTGCACTTTGTGTTCAGTCTACAAAACCAGTGTTTTAGAAGTACTACTATGTGTATATGATACGTGCGTTGGTCCTATGTAAAACAGGATGTGTTCGTTTGATCAAAAAATGAGGACTTGTGAATACGCCTGTCCGTTAAATTTTAATCTACAGCCAGCAACCGGTTAGCTTAGCTTAGCATAAACACTGCAAATAGGGGGACACAGTTAGCCTTTCTCTGTCCAAAGGTAACAAAATGCGATGTTCGTGGCTGGGTTTAAAGGGAGACAACACAGAAACTACACTGAGCTTTAAGTACAGTTGTGCTGCATTCACAGTCCTCAGATGGTCCCATTTCCAGAGTTGGGAGGTTGTTTTCCCGACTTCAGTGTGTTCATATGCGTCATGTGGGACCAACATGGAGGCCAGAAAGAAATAGTTTTGGATTTTACTGCTCAGAGTGTTTAAACAACAAGCTGTTTCCAGTATTTGAGTCACGAGACAGCGCAAAGGAAACGTTACAATAACTAATCAATACATGACTTTGGGAAACGTCTCTTGCCATCAACACACTGTTTACTTTCATCCGCCATGATTCAACGTCATATGATGTCAACTCGGCAACTCATGTACCAAAATTTTCTCTTGACTTGAGAGGGCGTTCACGTGAATTTTTGCAGTTGGAAAAACATTTTTCCGATAATTCTGACAGCACATGAACGCACAGAAAAACCTTTTAGGTTTCATCCTTTTACCAACCAGCTTAAAAGGAACATACATCTCCTCCAAGTGACACATTGCCACCACAGCGAGGCATTTGAGCTACTTTACATCTTAAATCTAAAATACTAAAATATCAGCCAGTGACAGGGAGGAACAATGTTACATTTATATGATATAAATCCGTTTTTCACACAGAGATCAACTTTTTGGTGTGAATTTCTTCAGAACAAGACAATTTGCACTGATGCAAGATAACCTACGTTGAAGAAAACATGATTCATGAATGCCTGATAAACAACAGTTCAATTTCGGGAAAGATGACCCAAACTGACGTCAAGCCCGGTGTCGAAATATAAACTATTGACGGCAGCCCCTCCCCAAGAGGCCAGCTGAGAACAGTTAAAGTCCAGACACCTGTTTAAATATATCAAATGAATAAATTGGATAAATGTGAACTCGGGGAGTTTGTTGATTTATATTAGAGTTGGGGGTGGGGGGGGGTGTCACAGTTGCACAGAGCCTTGTTCGTGGAGGACAATGTTCTGTTCATGACCGAGACAAGACATGGACTGTGCTGGACACCATAAAAGAGGAGGAGAGGAGGGAGCAACAGGGGAGCGAGGGGAGAGAATAGATTGTTGAAAGGGACTAACTGGAAACTTTATAGCAAAATGCTATGTACACATTTAGGAAAGAAATAAATCATTGCAGATCGCTGAGTGATTCATTCTGCAAAAGTGTCTTCATCTTTGTCGCATTACAGTGAAATTAAAAGACATACTTTGTCAGCTAATTCCACCATGTTCTCCTTTTGGAGTGGTTTATGCGGTTTATTTTATAACACAAAAATTTGTAAATCCACAGTTAAATGAGAGAGAGGCTCCTTGTGTTTATTTTTGTTCCATTTACTGAATGAAATGACAGGAATAGGCCACCCTCTGACATTTATTCAGTTGCTTTCCCATGTTATGGTGACCAACAATAGGCGCCACAAATACGGCCACTGTGAAATTTACAGTATGGAGTATGTCTAACAAGAACACACACACTTAATAGTCAATCAGACGTGCAAAATCTGTGCGGCGCCAGCGTTTTCATTTTTTCATTACAGTTTTTTCAGCGCATAATGAACAGGATTGTGTTTAATGCCGGGACGACCCGACAGAGAGAGAGGAGACAGATTTTTTCCCAGCCTTCCCTTGTCCATGTGATTGGTTGTGGGGAATGGGAACACAAGGAGGCTAATTTCATGCGCTAAGTTATAATTGCATTGTCGCCTCTGGCCAAATTTGTGTCCACTTCTGTTCTGCAACCATTTTTTATGTGCCTTTATGTGTGTGTGGTTGCGCACATCAATGAATATCAACTGTGTGTCCATTCATACACTGTGTGTCTGAGTATCCACACCATACTGCGGACTGATCAGATAATATCAGAATGAAAATAGCTGCAAATCTGGGCCACGGCTCGCCTGCCCATGCGTGCAGAAAGTGAGGATTCATTACTCTTTGGGCTCGTGTCATCTGATGTCTTGACGCATTGAGCGCTTCACGTATAGACCCCACACACACTCCCAGCTGACGTGTTGACGCTCATCATGTGAACAACATGTCTTTTAAGGCTTTCTTCTCAACAGACAAAACTGATTGAACATGAAGAAGATCAATGTGTCCATTCTACATGCCGTAGATATGAGGAGAAAGGAGTGTCTGCCTCGTGATATCGGGGGGCTGCGGCCACGCCAGGGGCCACAATACAGCACAAATACACCCTGTTTGAGCGCTTCCCTCCTTTAGCTTCCCAGCACACACATGCAGACAGAATGCTATACACAACTAGTCACACACAGGCAGACTTGCACGCAACCTCGATCGCAGACAGCAGCGCTGGGAGAAAAATGAACCTGGTGGCCTCGCCGTGCTCTGCTCAACACACATCCTGCCAGCAGTGCAATATAAATAATTTTTTATAGGTTTTTGTAATTGGAATGGTTGCAGAAAAAAATTACCTAACAGTGTATCAAAATGAGCAAAATTAGATCCACCCCCATCATTTACAATATGAGTAGAATAATGCATGAGTGTACGATCACACAACACCGGCAGGGACCATTTTGTGGCTACTTCTACTCTTCATGCTTTAATCTCGCTGATAACACAACTTTTACTTAACAAACTTGTGAATGCAGGACTTTCACCTCTAATTGAGTGTTTTTAACGTTGCGGCGCTGCTACTTTTACCTAAGTGCAGGATCTGAAAAACGTCTTCCTAACCCTAATTAAACCTCCAACGTGCTCCATGTGCCAGAGTTCTCAAGTACAAAATAAGACACTCCTAATAGAAGCGTTACCAGGAAAAAAGATGGCCCGAAAGCCAGAGCATCAAAACTGTTTTTGTCCTCCTTTTTTCGAAACCGCCAAATTAGCTCCTATCTGTCAAAACACTGTGATTTACTTTCTCGCTCAGCAACAAGTCGCCCAGTTTTAATATTGTCTGTGAGTGATTCTGGTGTCTTAACGGCCTTTGGCTGTGGTTCAGCGGGTTGAGGGGGAGAGAGAGAGAGAGAGAGAGAGAGAGAAAGGCCTTTAGTGAGAAAAGCAATAACATGTTCTTTAAAAGAGCAGATGGAAAGTTTCTGCGCATCCTTCCCTCCCTTTCCCTCTTCCCTCCGCCTATCTTAATGATATGTCTTCTCCAAATATACAACTCCTTTCATGAGAATTTCCACCCTGCTCGCCGCTCTCCGCTGGGCTCTGCATGTGGGTGCCAGGAGGGGTGTGTGTGTGTTTTTGCTTCTCTCCTCTGTGAGTCTTATCAATCCGAGTGTGCATGCGTGGGTGTGTGCGTGCATGTGTCCATTTGAGTCGATGCTTCTTTGCTGGAGTGTGTTCGTATTAGCGAGTTCATCGCAGCGCAGACATTAAGTGTGTTTATGTGCGTGTGTGTGTTTGTTCTCATTTGAACCAGCGAGTTCGCTTGGCCCGACAAGTGAGTTCAGCTGTGCGTGGTCATGTATGTGTGTGTGTTGGCGTGCAGATGTCTGTGTGGGTGAGTAACAGAGCATCAGTAACATCGACTCCCTGTCTGACCGTCTTCCTCTCTGACCCCCTCAGACAAGAACAAGAGGGGGGATAGACAGACGGAGGAGAGGAGGAAAGAGAGAGGAAGAGGGGGAGAAGAAGGCAGAGGAGGAGACATGGAAAATGATATCTGGAGCCCCGAGGGTTTAACGAAGAGATAAGAGCATAAATATTCCTCAAGACCCTGCTTTACTCCCTTTGTCCCACGCCTAACCCTGGAGAAAACTATTTAAAAATGGCAACCATTACAGTTAGCAGCGCGACAAGACTCGCTGTAAAAATTTCTACGCTTAATAAAATTATTTCAAATTATGCTTCATCAGCTTTGGATGATAATTAGGCTCTGCAGAATATTTTCTTATTTTCATCTTACCTTTTCTACTTTAAGTAGTCATATTACCAAAAATATTGAGTTGTATCAACGTAATGATTCGATTCCCTGCTCTGCTTTTTAATTTATGTTTGAGAAACCTGAAGGCAGAATGGCTTACAGTACGCTCAATGTGACTTTGACGAGCCACGTGGCTACTGCTAGGCCGAACCATTAACCTTTACAGGACAAACTGTCCCCCAACAAAAACCTTAATCTCATCTGCAACAGCAACAACGCACCAAAAACTTTAAGTACCAACTTTCTAAAGGTCATGCCACTCTAATTTTTTTTTATTTTTGCAACTTGAAAAGCGTACGAAGCCTCACCATAGTCTCTCAGGAGCAATAAGAGAAAGTAGGAAAAGGAACAAAGAGCAAGAGTCTGAGTCACTCTTTTGTCGGGGATGCTCCGCTCTACCACGAGGGGAGGGCTATTCCAGAAATGTCTTTTATCTCGCTGCTGTTCTCCCTTCTCTTCATCGCGCCTCCTCAGCAAAACCAGTCGTCTTTCCTGTCTCTTCCCCCTCTCTCTCTCTCTGGCTGTCTCTTCCCCTCACTTTGTCTTTTTACTTCTAATTTGGCTTTGGCTCAAACACAGGTTATCCACCCTTTAAAAGTGACATAAACATTGATGAAACAACACTATAAATACGATAGTAAAACTCAACCTTTACACGTTTTCGTGCTTTGCCCTCTTCTCACACATCTCCATGTCAGAGTTGCGATTCCATCCTTGTTAACCAATTCACTGCAGCCACAGTCCTCTCAGTCCTTCCTTAGCCATTAGCATTATAGTGTTATCATTGCATATATTGCTATTTAAAGCTGCGCTTCCCAAGCTTCTGTGCATCCCATTAAAAAGGCTTGACACGCCACATTAGCTTTATAAAACTGCTGCCATGAAACAGGATGGAGGGAGGAATAAGAGAGAGGGAAATCATATGTTGTCACAGTCATGTGATGTCCCTCAAAAAAGAGGCCATGACACTGCACAATCTGTGCATAAATGACATGGGTCAATGGTATTTTGAGATAGCTTACTTTACCACCAGATGGTTGGGGTTTGCCACAAGGCACAAGGATGCCAGAAAATGCAATGAATCACAGTAAACAGCTTTTTGATATGCAGCAATTTACCCTGCCGCACTTTCCTGTTATCAATAATTTACTTTTAGTCACTTAGAAAAGAAGTAACCCCAACGACCTGCGGCAGGTTACAGCAGCATTATGCATGGTTATTGACTTGGATGTGCCAGTTGAGGTATAAGTAAAAAGACTTGGCGAGAACCGGGTCTGTTCCCCTCACTGGTCCCAGGTCAAATCTCTGTGGAAACCGAGCTGCCCATCAGGAATGCCTGACGGCTAATCCAGGGGCCTTTTTGGCTAGAAGGGCATCAGAGTATCATACCAAACTGTCTAACACACACACACACACACACACACACACACACACACACACACACACACACACACACTTACATTCAGGAACACACAGTTTACTGGAAATGTAGCCTTGCCACTGCCAGACGTGTATGAGATTACCTTGAATATTTGGGGAGGCGAGCACATTGTTATGCTAACAACAAATGCCCAGAACCATGAGCACAAGCAGACTATAAAACAAGCGGTCCAAACTGTAAGTCTGGTGTATCTCATACAACAAGCTTCCAATTTCAGAAATTTTGGTGCTCATTCAGTGGAAGTTTCATCCTGTGTGTGTGCGCTCACGCTGCGCTGTGAAAAGCTACGCCATTTCAAATTCCTCTCTGTGTAGGTGGCATCGACTGACATCCCTTTGACTTCATTAGGGAGCAGGGACCCAGCAACAAAGCTGGCTCTGGGAGAAAGGGGGGATTAAAGAAAAGAAAAAAAACAGAAAAGAGAGTGAGAGCGAACAAAACAACAACAGAAAAAAAAACAAAGCACCCCTAACCTAATTTCCTCTGATTCAGGCTGCTCCAATGCAAAATAACAAAACAGAGCAAAAACAGATCTTTTGAGAGAGTCAAAATGAACTAACTACAGGATGAGTTTCCCAGTGCCCTCTCTAATGTCTGCACAAAATAAACGCCCCCCACCCCCCCATCTTAGCGCTTTAATGCGCAAAAAAAGCCTCTTTTATGGCGTTGGACTACAGTAAACCAACTCTGTGCTTGTAGCATGAATAATTCACCTCGATTTTTTTTTTCCTCGATATATACACCCCGAAATGGCAAAGAAACCCCCATTCAAACTGTTTTTGTCATCAAATCTCTCCATTTCTTCTGGAGATAAAGAAAAAAAACAGATGTTCTTGTGCCTTTCATTCATTAATGAGCATTTCTCCCTCAAAAAACAGCTTTTGTTGATTTAGGGAAATCTCACAGCACTGTTGCCTATGGGAATGAGATAAATCTAGTTAGCGAAGCAAAGGGTGAAAAGTATGTCATTAAAGCTCTAGTACAAAGTGGATTAGACAATGTACAGCATTACCATCTTCTCAACTATAATAATTGATGATTAGCATCGCACACCGTCTTCCTAAAACTCTAAGGGCACATAAGATAATGCAGGGCAGCAGCCGGTGCTGGAGCTGCTCCTGCTGTGCTGCAGGGCGTGAACAACGATCCGTGTGCTCTACAGTTGGGTGGGTCTCTACATGTGTACACTGAAGCTTATAGCATGTATGCACATGACCAAGTCTCAAGTCTTAACAAAGTGCCATATTGTTGGGTTTAACGCAGAATGTAAAGGGTGAGGTCTGTTGCTGGTGATGGAAAGCATCTTATATTGTGTGCTGTATGTGTGGTGTCTGTACTCGCTGGTTGCTTTCACTAAGAGCGAGGGCGTGCTTCATTAGTCCTCCCTATTCCAGCTCAGGGGAGGCTAAATTTATTAAGGGGGCCGGATGTTGCACAACACCTGCTGCTGTGCTTCCCTCTGTGCAATAAAGGGAAGGGGGTGCAGCATGCTAGCTAGTGCTAGTGGTAAGCGCTGCTCGTTGGACTGAGGCTGATGAGCTAGGGCTAATTCAGGGGGTGATTATGTAGTTTGCTGGACCACTAAACCTCTTTAAGCCCGTAATTACTGCCTATTTGAGCGAGGGGAGGCACTCCAAAGCAATCGGTACTTGCACCAAGCGGCGCAGTGAACGGCAGCCACAGCTGGAGGTGGGCTGCCTCAGGGCTGCCTGGGATGGAGGGGTGTGTAAATGAAGAGTAGGAGGGATCCACAAAGCCTCATCCCAGTCAGGTACCGCAGAACGCTGAGCGAAAACAGCGGGAAGCCCCTCGGAGCGCCAGCATGCTAGCTCCAAGCTACAGTGCTTGGAGCTAGCACTCTAACAGTGATCTCTAGGCTTAAAAACAAATGTTCTGTTGTTACACACAGATACAATACACAGAGCTCGTTACACGGGGGTTGCAGAGAGCGGCAGGGTTCACAGCAACAAACAAAAACTATTAAATTAACGAGCACACAAGCTAATCACACAAACTCGTCTAACTTAATTGAGGCTGGAAGTAAGTGAGGAGGGGGTGTGTGTGTGGATATATGTCATTGTAGTGAGAAAACTGAAGGGCTTTTTTTAGACTCAGTGTCTCTGACATACAAGAGGGAATCATATTCTCAGATTGCACCACGACCATGGGGGAATCCATTTCATTTCACCTGACTTTCAAGGAAATTTGACTTTACGTAATGCCACTGAAATCCGATCTCTCCGAGGAAGCAATTTGGGGACCACAGAACATTCTAATAACCCCTGCGATATTATTATGTTATTATCATAATTACCCTTTTGCCCCTGACGTTTTAATTAGAAACTCACCGTTGGCCCCCGGGGGGGTGAAGAGAACCTGGGTTGGGGGTGTGCTGAAACTAGGTGAGGGTATTTCACAATTGCTCCCTTATGCTCTTTGGAGCGGCAAAGTCTAAGAAAGAAGGAGGACACAGCCATTCTCTCGCACTCCTCTGTCTTTCTCTGACATCTCTGTCATTCAAACTACGGATACACCCCTCCCTCCTGCCTCTATCTCCGTATCTTTCTCCCCCGTCTCTGCCCCCTCTGTTCTATATTTAGCATTTTTCTTAACTATCTCATGCTGCCTCCTCCTTTTCTCCCCCCTTTTTTCTTCCACCTCCACTTAAATCCCCTCTTTACCGTTACCTCTCATGTTCGATTTTAATATCCTCGCCTGTTTTCTCCTCAGCCAAATGCGTCCCCTCCGTCTCCCTCTTCCGCTTTCTCTCACCCTCCTCGTCTTCAGCGGCGGAGGGCCTTCTCCATCAGTGCACCGCTTTTACAAATCAATGACTTAATCTGTCGTAACAAACAAGTGAGCAGCACCCTCAGCCCTGTTCACTTCCCCGCCTGCCGTTGCTAACACTACGACGGTGCGGCTTCAGAGAGAGCGGAAGAAAAGGGAAAAAGGGAGAAAAAGATGACATGTATGCAAAATGAAAGATATACGGTGTGAGAGAGTGTGTTGGAAGAGAGGGAACGAAATATGGAGGAACATAAACATCTGTGAAAGAGGGGGGAGACGAAGAACAAGAAAGACAAGATAGTGAGAAGTGAGAAAAATGGAGGTGTGTGCGCTGGTGTGGGTTTTTCCCACCACATCTCCTCTCCGAGCCCTCAGCTCTGTTCGACTCCTCTACCATGAGTTATTGCCTGTCTGCATTCACCACCTGGTTCACTAGCTATGATTTCTCTCACTTCACTGGACACACACACAAATACACACATCGTGACACACAAATGTACACACCAGCATACCTGTACTGTGTGTGTGTGTGTGTGTGTGTGTGTGTGTGTGTGTGTGTGTGTGTGTGTGTGTGTGTGTGTGTGTGTGTGTGTGTCACAGATGCACACACTTGACCGCCCCGCTCCACGGGGGCACCCTGGGTCAGCACACTACCAGCCTGTGGTCATACCTTCCCGTAGCACCTGCCTCCGGTGCTTCATGAGCCTTACAGTGTTTTCAGCAGAAAACTTTAATCATAAAATTACGAGACAAGAAGGTGTAAAATGATGAGTTATGGATAGATATCACAAGAGATCTCATCTATAAATCATAGCTCTCTCCCCAATGCCTTTGAAAGAGCTCAAGTGCACCAATATTGCTATGATATCATGGTTCAAGGCCATTAACATGTAAGGCAACGCAGCTGTACGTTGTAGAAGAAGTGAGAGGGAGTCATGGAAGAAAAGAGGAGAGGGAGAGAGAAGTCAGAGAGGCAGAAGAGGCATGCATAAAAGATAGGAAACCCTTATGGTTTGTCAGAAAGAAGTGTTTTGTCTGAGACAGAGACAGAGTGTAGGGGAAAGAGAGAGCGGGTTCACGCATGGGAGAGAATACAAGTGGGAGGAACTGAATTGATAAATTAGTTCAGCCAACGCGCAAACTGATTACCACGACGGCAAAGCCACAGGATCCATCGAGCACACGCATGGAATGAGACACAAAGACGCGCGCGCACACACACACAGCACTCACACAGGAGACGTGAAGCTGACACGAACAAATAATAGCACAACTGCATATGCAATCACACACACACACACACACACACACACCAAATGTATCTAGGGCAGGCTGCTGCAGTTGCTGTAAGTAAAAGGTATTGAGCTGCTGACTCCAGCCAGAAAAGATCCCACAATCCTCTGGATCACCAAACACAGCCTAATGGATAATGGCTAACAGCTAGCGCTAATGTGATTTCACACTTAGCAGATTTAATATATGACTGGCTGAACAAAATCATGCTACACAAAGAGTCCATGCTAAACTCAGTTTCTTGAGAGGTGGTCCACAACTTTACTGCCAAAGCTTCACTTAAGGAGTTTTAAACAAAAAAAAAAGGAAATGACTTAGAGGCTAAACCGCTAACATTGCTAATCTATAAGCGTCGGATAGGATCTTTCCATCAAGCTAACCACAGACGTATGACAATATTTTTCCCTGACTCTTCCACACGACAACTTGCCACTCACTCTCCAATAAATACCACAGTGATGGTGGGGAACTCCACACCCCACCCAGCCACTGACGTCACTGCTGTGGGCCTGTGCATGTGTGTGTGTGTGTGTGTGTGTTTACATCTGAGCGTGTTTGTGTGTGTCTGAGGCCTCAGAGTGGGCCTCTTCTTCGGATTTGCAAATCATCGTAAACTGATTAGTGGGTACCAAACCAAGAATGATTTCACACATCCGAGTTATTGGGCCTTTGTTCAAGCTGGAGACACACACATCCACGCACGCACACACACACACACACTTATCGCATACAGCTGATAATGAAAAATAGAACGAGTGTGAAACACAGCTTCAGCATGAAGCCATCAATCACTCAGACGTACAACAATGAAACCACACACTGAACTGTTTCATAGTTTCCCAACTATGAAATTGTATGAGGGAGTGGGGGGAGGGGCGAAGGAAAGAAGAAGGACGGCGAAGCAAAAAAGACGAGGAAGATGGTAATAATAGTGATGAGATAATTGAGAAATTAAGAGAGGAAGATTAAATTTCCTCTCACTTTGATGTTTAAGCATTTAAACATGTTAAATTTTAAAACATTATTAAAAAACAACCACTGAGCCAAAATAAGATTTTGTATAAAACATTTTCTCACTTGGCAAGTCATGTTAAAAAGCCATTTGTAAAAAATATAATTTGTAATAAAACAGAAATTAAAAAGAGGCTTGTTCGTGTGTGTGTGTGTGTGTGTGTGTGTGTGTATTCTTGGGAGCCGTGTAAGATGTCTTGCGACTGGTGATCCCCTCCAGTGCTACTGACCGACCTTGAGGGTCTGTAAAGTTCTCACGTTCTCAAGGAAACACACCGACCGCCCCCTTGACTGAGGCCAGATCAACACACTCACACACACATGCTCGCTTTGGGTCTAGATCTGTGGCAGACATTTTGGAAAAGTTCAAAGGGGACATGAATTAAAAGTTAACTGCCCTTGAGGGCTTTTAAAAAGCGGGGTAAAACGATACAAGAAGCAGGGAAGAGAAAGTGGGAGAAAAAAGCTGAAATAAAGGATTGACAGAAATGTAAAGGGACTTTGTGAAAGACCTGACTTACACATGAAAAGAAAAGAAAATCGCTATCCGAGCACACACGAGCCTGAAGGTGTTGGGTTGGACTGCTTCTTTGGTGTAAAATGTTCACTGAAGAGTCAAACAAGTTAAACGAATTATTTCCATGTAGCATGAGACCAAAATTTAACATTTAACATGATAATACTCAATTCTATATTTATATAGATATATACGTATAAAAAAATGTAACATATGCAGTGTTTTTCCCACCATCAGACTCTTGGCAGGATGTAAACGCCTCCATAAACGGTCACCGAACCACTAAACTCTCCTTAGAAACACATTAAGGTGGGTTGGTTCTCAGCACATGATCGACCAATATCAAAAAAATATCACCTAACTTTCAACATCACCCCGATTTTTCTGCAAACCAGTAGATATCCTCCAAACTGCCAACATCTGCCATGTGTCAGTCTCCCTCCCATATACTGTATCCCTCCATCCATCTACTCATCCATCCATCATTCCATCCATCAATCATGAAACAGATGGCCTTTCAGGACTCCTTGTCAGGACTGACGGCTTCCCCCTGCCCGGGCTATACCATTACCCCTCCTCGCCCTTTTACACCCCCAGAAACCCCACATCACACACATATCCATTCACACATACAGAGACACCTCCACCACATGGACTGGCCTTACTATCTAACCCCTAACATGGACCGCTATCTACCCTCCTGGAAAAATACAGGTCATCTGCCTATCAGCTTTTAATACACACAGTAGAAGAAAAAAACACACGCATGCACTCATGAGATGGTTGCAAAGTGTGTGAGTAGCAAGTCTGTGTATCTGTGAGGGTCAGTCCACACAGAGAAGCCCCCAAAGAGAGCTGTCTGCCTTTAGTCCCTGGGGCCTGTCAAGAGGGATAATTGATGATGTTTTCATTACAAGGTGTGGGGTAATGTGGGGGTTGGGGCACAGTATGAGTGTGTGTGTGTGTGTGTGTGTATTGTGGGGGGTGGGCAGGTTGACTCAGCTGCCTCCTCTTTGACACCGACCACTCCACTGCAACTGGTACAGACAAGCCTTTGCCTCCAAATGCCCTCGTACAAACACACACACACACACACACACACACACACATTTACACAAACACTAGCCTTCAAAGACAGAAACACACAGCCCAAAGCCAAATCCATTCCCAGAGATAAACTATCTGAAACTCTATAAAAATGCTGAGAATAAGACTAACTTGTTCTCTTGTTTTCCGCCCGGTCTCATCACAGTGTCATGCCAGGCCCTTGGCAGATCTGTCCGTCTGTCTGTCTCGCGTCTCTGAGGACCTCTTTGAAATCCTAATGCGGTGGCGCCTCAGATTCTGACTGCCACTTAGATTAAATTAAGACCTAATCGGAGACACCAGGCCACATAGGCCACTATATTACTTTACAGTATCAGGATGGACATTATGCCTTTGTTGTCGTGTATGAAAAAATGGATATAGACGCATAAAAAAAAAGTTTGCAGATGTTTTCCTATTTATCTGTCTTTCTGACCTTTGTCTTCAAAGTAATGGCCAAGGCATCCTGGCGCCTTGGACGATCAATAGAAATTATTTTTCATGAGAAACTTATTTTGAGCAGTGGATAACAAACAAGTCTGACAGAAATCACAGGACAACCGGAATGAATGCAAGTAATGTCTCTTTGTTCTGTGTAACTGTGGAACAAAGGCAAAAAATGGCCACAATTAAAACTTCAGATAAGCAATTTAAAATGAAGACTGGGGACGATTTCGCACTTGCAAAATCGGTCGGACCAGTTGGGTAACGGCCTTCCAGGCGTGTGTTGCCGTGGCGGGTCAGGGTGCTGACATGTCCAGGCTCCAGCAATAAACAGCCGAAGACTAATGGCATCTGAGGCAACGGCGAACTCTGACCTCACAAGTTTTTTTTCGCCCCCTTACTTCTGCTGTTTGGACGAGGCTTTACATATCTGGTTTGTGTTTTCTCTAAGCTGAGAAGTTCAGGATCTGAGAAGTCTGAGTCACTCTATGACCAAGAGAAGGCTTGACTTTAACTGTTCAATTCCTGATGCGTATTTCCTCGGAAGCACCTTTTTTTTTAGGTCAAAGCAACAATTGTTTGTTACTAAAATCCCCAAAAGTTGAGCGTTGTCTGTCGCAGTAACCCTCCTCCACCCTAGAGAGAGCACTTTTTGTCCTATGCCCCGTTTTTTCTCAGATTCAGATCGACTTTATTATCCCACATGGTGACATTAGTTTGGTCCAGCGCTCCAAATAACACCACAACATAATCATCGTAAAAAAATATTAGATCTCATTCGGACGAATCAAAACTATAAAGTCAAATTAAAACAATTTACAGCAGTGAAATCAAATTTGGTGTAAAAGTTTGGCGTTCTCTGTTCGGTTTGATCCCAAGTCGTTTAGATACGAGGAGAAAGTATCTTGGCTTTAATGATTAATGCGCCTATCCATCTACCCATCCATCCATCCATCACCTCCTCTCACCCTCCTCCCACCCGGCACACCCTGCCTGGATTCTTCCACCACCCAGGGCCCACGACAGCGAGGCCCCTGGCCTCCTCTGCCAGCGCAGAAATGAATTATATTGCTTTTCACACCTGTTTCTGCTCAGAAAGCCTGCTGCACGCTGCTGTGTCGAGAAAAAAAAAGAAAATTTCCAAGGGGGGTAACGGCGGCTCCCCCAGCTCGGCTACATCTGCGTACACGAGCGGTTAAATTAGACTCTAATTGTATTAACGGGGGATTATGCCTTCCAGTTGGATTTTTTATACTCTCGCTCTCTCTCTCTGCGCATTTTACACGTTTTAAGGGGAGAAAGGAGGAGGAGGGAAAAAAAAGCAGCTCATTGAGGGTTTGCGGGTTGGCTTCTTTTATGAGCTGCGATCACGGCTGCCCCTCGTTACACTGAGTCTGTGTACAAATAGGAGGGGAGGAGAGCCAGAATGAGAGTGTTAGTGATAATGTGTATGAGAGTGTGTGTCCCAGTCTGCCAGGCTAATATACCGATGCTAACACTCTGAATGCCAAAACCCCCCTGCCCTTCTTTTATACACACACACACACACATTTACACACACACAGACACACACCTACTTCAGTTTAGCAAGGCAACAATCTAAACGGGGATACGGTTGGTGTGTGTAGTGAGGAGGCGGGGGTGAATTCCATCTAATTACTCTATCACATAATTTCACAAATTGCCTTTTCATAGGGGAGTGGAGAGCAGAGCACAGGGCGCGTTGGGGATTTGAGGCCTGAGCTTTCATTTACTACTCATTTCTTGTTAAATTAAACAAGAAAATACCGTTTGTGAGGAAGGAGGGGCGCGGGGAGGAGGGTGGGGGCGGCTGGGTATCCAAGTGCACAATATGAGGGATGGAGTAAAGAGATTGGGTACTGCGTCTGACTCTAAAGGCTCGTCTCTTTTTGCTTGTTACACAAAGCAGCGAGGAGCTTCAGACAGTTTTGCAACCAGTTTGGAATTGATTCTACGACTTCAATTATTTCTGCTTTTTTATTATTATTTCACAAAAACTCTCTACAGGTATACAAGTTTAAACATATCCTCATTGGTGTTATAAAGGTGAGTTTGTCCGTTGGAAAAAATGTATTTTTGGAGATTGTTTCTGCTAGTAGTCGCGACATATGTTAAATTAAGAACGTCAACACCAAAATGAGATGAGAACGAGAGCGGAAAGCCCTCCCCTCACCTTTATTTTGGTTCCCCACCAAGTTTACAGCTGCATGTCAAGTTGGCAGCAGGCAGCGTGGTTCGCCCATTGGTGACAGGCGGTAAACGCTAATGTTTTGTAGTCTCTCCAAGTCAGGGCAGCCAAATTCTTCCGATGAAACTTGTCCCACAAGTGCTGTCGACAACATATGAGCTCATTGGGTGTGTTGGAGAGAACTCGGCGGGCTGCGACTGTCGTCATCGTCACAAATTCAATACCACTGCTCTATCTGTCAGTGCAACCATCATGCGAGAGCTCTGACACTGGTAATAATAACACCAGATATCTAGGGAACGACGACTGAAGGTGTCCACACTAATAACAAACACAGTCTCGGTTTTCCTGCGAGAACGAGGCAGTGAAAATTAGCAAATCCTTGATGGATACATGAGCAGAGATGCAGAAATATCTTCAAAACAACCCTTAAAAAAACATTTGAATGCCACCTACCACCTACCCTGCTGGTGCACTTGCAGCCTGAGACTGCCACCCACCTTCCCCTTCCGCTCCGGTACAATGGGAGCTCCCCTGAGGGTCCAAGTGTGAGGGCGAATAACAGAAAACACACCAAGGTGGGTATCCAAACTTCTTTTCCACTCTCTTATGTTGCATTATGCCTCACTGTCTCTCCACTGCATATTGAGAAATAACAGATCCAAACTCTGCCGTGTGTGTGTACGTGTGTGCATGCACGCGTCTGTCTGTGCCTAATTGGCATTGTGTCTATCTCTAAGGGGCCAGACTCACATCCTCCATCCCCCTGTGAGACAAAGGCCGGCCAGCTGATGATGCCGTGGATGAGCCTGGATCAGCTGTCCATGTTTATGAGAGACAAGCTGCCAGCGTAAGAGATACTGTAAATGTTCTTCCATTAGAGGTGCTCCGTGTAGCAGTTTTTAAACACGGGCATATGCTGATTAAATTATTGGTGACACTGAAGAATGATTAGTGTAAACAAATGAGACCACTGCGAGCATTTATCTGACACCAGTGGTATTGTTAATGCCAGTGTTTCTCAAGATTAAGACCACATTTCCCATAAACAGCGCTGGGTTTCATTTTCTATTTTGCTTACTAAAGAGAGTAAACATATTGAATGGGATTTTTCCATCAACTTCACAGTTCTGAAGCTCTGTTTGCACTTCTCTCTGCTTTGTGCCGTAACAACCTACCCTGTGTGCCATTGTGTGCCCTCTCGTGTGCACGCTTTAGTCTCTCTTTCTCTTTCGCCTGGAAGACAGAGAAGTCTGATGGATCCTCCTTATCCCCTCTCCACCTCCTCGCCTTCTCCTCCGCTTCTTCTTCTCCTCTCCCTCGCTCCCTTGACACTCACTTATATCCTTCCCACTGTTTGAGATCTAACAGAGCAGAAGCCTCCCATAAGCCCAACTCATGGTGTAATATGACACAGTAGGTGTGTTGCTGCGAGTGTGCGCTGGACTAGTATTTCCACAGACAGGATGTGTGTATGTTTCAAACACCTTTCCTCTGTAGCCCCGAAGGTTTCAGTGGGTGTATGGGTTGAGGTCAGGGAGTTGGGGGAAGAGGTTAGTGTGTATGTGTGATGATGATGATGTGTTCGTGTGTGCAGGGTGATGGAGAAGTTTGTGAAGGAGGTGGTGAGGGTCAGATGGAAAGGGGAGATCGAGAAGAGAAACAAAAAGGAAAAGGAGCCTGGTGTGATGTGTGAGTACACAGATATACACCATGAGTCTCTGCCACATGCCACACAATGAAACTTCAGCTCGCCATTAACGGTGTTGGAAGCAGGAGAGGACGCTGCACGCTGCATACCGTCAACATCAACAACAGGCTACAAATAAATAAAAAGTGGAGCCCCATGCATTATCCATAATCCAACAACAAAATTACTTTACCCAGAATCCTCTCTGTGGGCTTGTGCAATTCAAACCAACACCCACTCAGCAGAGCTGTATCGTGTTCTCCACAAACTCCTGACATAGGCAGAATGTGTGTGACGCAATGCTGGCTGGAGTTAGTTTTGAAACATATTTCCTCAACATAGCACTAGATTCAAGATGTAATCAGGACTTTGACTCAATAAAAACAGTTTTAACAATATAATCAGTATCAATACTTCCAGCTTTACATGTGAACTCCATATATGATGCAGATTTAATGTCTTGTTTGAATTTTTTAATTTCACCCAAACTTCAAGCAATACATACCCTGTTTACTGGTTTTCTATATTCATTTTTAATATTTTTAAAAATGTTAACTTTTGGACATAAACCTAGCCTGATATCAGTCTGGACTGCGAATTGATAAATTATTTGAATCAGGGAAAAAAACCTGAGATGTCACCAGAGATTCAAAGGTCTGAAACCTGTTGTCAGCTAACATGTTGGGCATTTTTCAAGTCTCTGAAATGTGTTCATCGTGCTATTCAAAGCCAATTCCACAAACTAAACACAGGGTTACTTACGACATTATTTCCAAATTCTTTCCAACATCTATGTGGCTAAAGTTAAGATTTTATCCATCTTTAAAGCTGCTGTAAGCGTTGTAGTCGTCTGAGCTAACTTCCTGTCCTTTTTGTAGTTAGCAATCATCCCTGCACGATTCCTTTCCTGACCAAACACTCTATAACAGTGATTACTGTTATGATATAAAGATATTTAACACTTATTTTAATAATATCTTAAATAACGCTTACAGCTGCTTCAGTTTCTAAAATCTAAGTGGATAAAGGTGAGATTTTATTCACCTTTAAAGCTTTAATTTGAATAGTGTTATTGTCATCCTCAGTGATGATTATAAAACCGAGAATTTCCCTAAACTGATCAATAAAATGTAACATTATTGTTTCTGTTATACATATCAGGACATGCTTTGTAAGTGCCTGCACGGTGCTAATGCCTCATTTTCTCAGGTTATTTCTCCGTGATGAACTGAAGTGAATATCCAGACTCTGTCAGTCAGTAAACTTCACCAACATTAAGCTGAAAGAGGCCACAAGTGACTCCTTAAAGGAGCCACTGGTGCGAAAAATGCATTCAATAATTATAAGCGGCCCAGTATACTTGCTGTTTAGCTAAACGAGGGAACAAGTTTTCTATTTATTCTCTTCTTCCTCTCCTTTGGTAAGCATTAGAAGATGTTGGCAATGCTAACTACGGCTGGTAAACTGATCGTGTTTGAAATGATAGAAGACAGCATTCAATTAACTGTTGGCCCATTTCTATCTCCCAGTGTCAAAATACATTTTTTCCCACACTATTTCCCCCCGCACAATTTGTGACGCTGTCAGCTGGTGCTAAAGTCAGTGGTATTCCCTGCTGTAATTGAGTAAATATAAAGCCAAACCACAGGCCTTTGCAGCATCTCAGGCATCTGTTAAATAATGACAGATTTGTTCTTAATAAGGTTCATCTACTGTATGTATCTGCAGTTATGGCCAGGGGCGTCTCTCCCTTGGCTTCAACCTTATTCAGTTTCAGCTGATGAGGAGCGAGAGCGCGGGCTGCCGAGATCGCCGGCAGATTACACGGGCATGTGTCTTTGAAGTGTTCACCGTACGAACCGGGATACATTGTGGAGACGGGAGGGAGGGAGGGGGGGAGCTCTGGTGGTGGTGCGTGAGTGTCATTGAGTGTGTGTGTGTGTGTGTGTGTGTGTGTGCTCCTTTGTGTGCAAGTGTATTTGTGTCAAACATAGAAAATGTGTGTGTGTCTGTGTGTGTGTGAGTAAGAGAGCCCGTGGCTGTGAAGTTCAGTGTGCACACGTGATATGAAGCTGAGAGCGACTGAGAACAAATGCTGTTTCATTCAACTCACTGTTAGGTGCTGGAAGAGCCATGCTCTCATGATGTTGGTGGCCACCTTAGGGAAGATTCCTCTCTTCTTGTTGCGTTTCTTTTCTTTATCCGGGTCATCGTCATCCCCTGTGCTCGGAGAAGCCACGCTGTTGTCCAGGCCATCACCTGTCACATGACAAGAAACAGGAAGAGACAGCGGAGATCAGACACACAGTTTGTTTACTTCCTGCATTCGCTGCGCCTCCGCGTTCAAAGGGAATAAATACGATTTCGAAGGAATTCTGGAGGGCTTTGTATGCACAGACGGAGGGGTATAGAGACACAACAATGGCAAGCAGAGAATGGCTGGAAAACAGCACCTCATAAATGCATTCATTTTTAATACATTTATAAATAACCCTGCCTTTCATTTTCTCCCCCCGTCACTTGAAAACACAGCGAGCGCTCGCATCTTTCTGCGAGAAAGAGAGGGAGAACGGGAGCACAAAGGACTTGTAAGGTCGCATTTCCCCACTCTCCCATCCAAGCTTGCGCAGAATTGAAAATGACAGAGAGATTTAGTCTTTATTATCCTGAGGGGAAAATAGTTATTGAAGCGTCGCCCCGGCGCATTCTGCCATTTTACCTGAGGTGGAAAGAGTAACACGGCACTACAAAAGGGGAGGTTGCGAGGAGGGGGAAGGCAGCAAATAAAAGGAAAATAGGTGGAAAAAAAGGAAGTCAGAGGCACAAACAGCGCTAACAAAGCTAGCTGCTTTTCATAACAATGGCGTCATGGCTGCTTACAGCAACCTGTAGGGCTTCGATAAGGCTCTATTAAGGCCAGTTAACCTCACCTAAGGGGAACACCGAGACAGCTTGGAGTATTTGAGCACTGAGAGGAAAAAGTGAAAGGAAGGTGCTCCATGGGCCTTTTCTCTGCATTCAGCCTCAACAACATGAACCCACACACACACACAGACACACACACACAGCACATATTCAAGACTACCCAATTACTGTACGCATTCTATACAGCTCCAGTGGAGAGAAAGAGGCTCTTCCCATCTGGCTGTGAAAAGCCTAATTGTTATTATCATTATTCAAAAATGCGAGCCACCCTCAATGAAGACGATAATCATAAAAGAAACATGAGGCGAGGTAAACAAGTGGCGCCCTCACTGCTTGAAATCTAGCAGCTGATAACTGACTTTTGTCCCGTTCCGCCTCTGTCGACTGGAAGTGAGGGGAAGGAAAGAAGAAAAAAAATAGAAAAACACTGAAGCGGCGCACAGAATTGGATCCAGTTATTTATTGATTACACACAAAGCACTTCTAAAGCTTCTAGGTCTATTCACTGTGGCGGGAGTAGATAACTGCATTCGAGCGGGCCCGCACTCCGCTAACTTGCAGAGGGCGACACCCAGCACCTAGCTAAACCCTAAGCCCCCGATTCATCGATAATTAATGGGGATGTTGGCGCTAATCCGGTTGGAGATGACTTTTTTCCAGCCTGCCACATCAATGGAATAATCAAGGGCCTAAAACCCAGGCCTTTGCTCCCCATTACCTCAGGCAAAAGAATTCCTGAAAGCATGCCTGGAGGGCACCTGAATTATATACACCATTAGGAGAGAGAGGCTCTCAATGATCCATACGAAACAACACTCTTGGCTAGCTCTCACTCTCTCCCTCTCCCTCAGACTGCTCTGGCAGAAGGAGATACATATGCACACATATTGAAGGCTGTCTAATGAACCTCGCGTGGAAGTGGAGGTGACGCTGTTAGAGGGTGGGGGAGGGATAAAACAAGAGCGTGCTTTTCACAGATACTGATGCAAGCGCCGCCCACTGCACATTAATAATGCATATATGCATGTAAAGCTGGTGGTGGGGTCGGGCTACTGTACCACCACCTAAAGGTCAAAAGTTGGGTTCAGGCAATGGCCACGTGGCAAAGTCCTCTTCGAGCAAGGCAGTAACCTCTTCCAGTTCAACGTGAGTAAATGTACAGCACATGTAGACGCACTTTCAATCTTCTGCATTCATCCATGCAGGATTATTATTACCTCCGCCAAGGAGGTTGTGTTTTTGTCCGTTTGTTGGTTGGTTTGTCAGCAGGATTAAACTAAAACTACTGAAGGGATTTCCATGAAACTTGGATGGAGGATGAGTCTGAGCCCAGAATAGACCCCATTAACTTTTGGTTTGGATCCAGATGCAAGGGACAGATCCAGAAATGTTTCCTCCCTTTCTTTGACATTGCGACTTTGGCTGTTTTCCCACATTTTTATTGATTTCTCAGGGAATAATGCATGGATTTTGACAAAAATTCAGTTGTATTTAGGTGGCATCTAGGCTCTATCTTGCATGTTTTATTTGATATTGGATTAGTCTTGATTGAATTAGAGGGGACGGCTGGGCCTTGGCAGAGGTATGCACTCTACTGAATGTCTGAGTATTTCTAAACATACACAATGCAATTTCCTTGAGCCTCTTTACCCCAAAAAATCCCTGAAATATTATGTTTAAAAGCAGTAAAACAGCGAAAAACAGCAAGTCCTTACATCTAAGAGGGCCTTTTTCTTGATAAACGTTTGACTAATTATCGTAGTCCACTTCCCAGTCCTTTAATTCATTAATCCACCAACTGTTTCAGCATGACAGACTAAGTACCCCTTACACCAGGCTCCTAGACCTCTCTCTGTCCAAAAACACACTCGCGTTGCAAGCTTCAGTTACATCATTAACCCGGGACAAATGCAGCCTGAGCTTAACAAGTGAGTTTTTTCTGCCTACTGTTTCAGGGCTTAAATACACCCACCCCTCTGTCTGTCTCACTCTTTCTCTTTTCCTCCCTGCGTCGCTCTTCCTGCTGGAAAAGACGGGGTGAGCCAAGCCGAGGCCCTGTAATCTAAGACCAGATTTTCATTGGAAGCAAATGCTTTCAATCCGTTGTAAAGACCGGCTCATGTTCAGCAAAGCCTACAATAACAAACCTAGGGGCTTGTCCCATGCGAGTTGGGGAAACAGAAGCGAACGGCCGGAGTACCAGCTCAGATCATGACTGAATGAGTGAGTGGGTGAGTGAGTAAGTGAGCGGGTGAGTGAATGAGTGAGTGAGTGAGTGAGTGAGTGAGTATGCATGCCAGTGAGAGAGTGGGCGAGGAGGGAGGCACGCTCAGGAAGAGGTGAGAAATCGTGAGAAGCATGGGGAGAGAGGGAGAGATAGAAGGGGAGAGAAAACACAAAGGGGACAGAGGAGGCACACAATGGGTAATAAAAGAGTGGATGCTGGGTGTGTTGCCTGTACACTCATTGTATCATGCAGTACTTTACATTACTGTATATGTTTTTATCTTTAACCTTTATTTAACACACTTAGTGAATAGTCTCTTTTCCAGGTGCTCTTTCCAGTCCAGTAATCGAAGCGGTCACAAGCCTGCTCTCTAACCTTTACGTGGCCACTGCTCCATATAGTGCAACATCACTCTGCACTACTGCAGCCATATCTTACAGTAGTACATCCTATCTATTGATGAATGGTGAATAAAATGGTGTTCAAGCAGCAACTACAATCTTTAAGACTCTTAATCGTGACCCTACGGAATATAAAATAACCCCGAAGACCTCCAGCTAATCAATAATTAATTGCATGCCAAAATGATGCATAATGTGAGAGAAGTACTCTCTACCCATATCATATCCATCTCATTTTATCGAACCGCGTCCAAAGAACATTAAAAAATACTGCTTGTGTTCATGTCCAACATACACAAGATCTCCTCAAAGCACTGACGCAAGGAGAACGAGGAGGAAACAGACACTGAATCAACAACTATTTTGCAGATTTCGTCACCTATTACTCAAACCCCAAACCAGAGAGGTGAACCCAAACCCCTCCAAATATCCCTTTCTTTCCTCACCCCTCTCAATACTTATAAGTCAGTCTGACCTATAGACACTTACTTTACCTAGAGGGAGAAAAGGAAGAAGGAGGGTTGGAGAAGGGCCGTCAATTTTATTGGCATTTCCATTTTCACTGCAATTTGATACCAATCACCTCTGCGAGGTCTGGGGCTAATTTCTGCTTTGCTTTAGTCCCAGCGAGCGAGGAGAAGAGCGGGAGGCGGGCGCAGACAGAGAAAAGAGAGAGGTTGTAGGGAGTGAGGAAGGGTGAAGCAGGAAAGGTGTTGAAACTGTGTCTGGCAGCCATGTTGGGAAAATGTCAATGGTGTTACCTCAGCCTTAGAGAGAGAGAGAGAGAATGAGAGATGGTGAAGGGGGGTAAGAAGAGAGGCAGAGGAGGAACGGATGTGGAGTGTTCAGTGGAAGAAAAAACTCAAGCCACTGAAGCGGGCGATGAAGGAGGAGAAAATAATGGATAGGAGAGGGAAGAGATGGAGTTAATCAGTTGAAAACATCAGACACAGGACAGTCAGTCGGGCCATGTCCACTGTAATGCAGATAATTTTGTCCTCTGTTTTGGCCTTTGAAGCTGACATTTTCTAACACCGAAAACAGAAGTTCTCCACAAAGGTCTTCCTCAGT
Organism: Pagrus major; assembly: GCF_040436345.1. Taxonomy (NCBI): domain Eukaryota; kingdom Metazoa; phylum Chordata; class Actinopteri; order Spariformes; family Sparidae; genus Pagrus; species Pagrus major. Next base: position 25,629,482 of record NC_133229.1, read on the forward strand.
GGATACAACTGAAAACATGCTAGCATGTGCAGTGTTGTTATGCTCTTCAAGTGCCCATTTTACGCTCGTCAATTGATACTTGAAGTGCACGCTAGATGCATCCTACAGAGAGAAGAAGCAGTCAAGTAGTTGGGTTGTTAAAATCTGGAGAGTAAATATTATAAAATTGCTGATTTTCTGGAGTGTTTATTATAAACCACAATGCTGCCAAGTGGGCGACCGCAGTTTGAGTCTGTGGGGAGATTTCCAGCTGTATTTGTGGCGACCAAAACAGGTATTTTAAGCCAAATCTTGATGTTTTCCTAACCATAAGTGGTTTTTGTGCCCAAACCTAACCAGACAAGAGAGAGAGAGAAAATCGAACTTAAACAAACGTCAAGTTGCAACATAAACATTTTAACTTATCTATGGTTTTGCAGAAACGTACTTAGCTAACGTTTATCGCTAGCCAGTCTATAAAGCCACCAAGTCAGTCATCAAGCAACGTGTCAGTCAGCCGGTTAGCCAGTCAGTCAATCAGCCATTCACTCAGGCAGTCAGAGAGCTAGCCAGGCAGCAAGTCAGCCAGTGAACCAGTCAGTCACTCTCATACAGAGGCTGCCAGGCTCATTAAGAGCATCAGCAGGCTGTAACCCTGGGCTGCATTCATACAGCGTGGGCAGCTAGGCTAGCAAGCTCCAGTCTCCCCACGAGGAAAAGCCACAGGCACAACTCTGGGCCTGGCCCACTGATCGGCCATGACAACATCTTTGCAACTAGTTAGAGGAGGGGCTGGGAGGGGGGAGGCGGAGGAGGGGGGTGAAGGGGTGAGGGGGGTGAATCAATGCAGGACGGTGGGGGTGCATGTTCGTGTGTGAAGAATGCATGCATGCATGGATGTGCATTGGTCTGTACGTGTGTGTCTATCTCTGCCTTTCTTTATGCATGTGTGTTTCCAGCCACAGAAGCTCTGAATGTCATATGTGCGTGTGTGTGTATGTATGTGTGTGTGTGTGTGTGTGTGTGTGTGTGTGTGTGTGTGTGTGTGTGTGTGTGTGTGTGTGTGGCAATTAGGGAGCAGGCCAGTGACTGGAAGGAGCCAGGGGCAGTTGAAATGCCCCGGGGCCAACCAAGGGAAGGAATATTTTATCAGTCCCCTCACACGCTGTATACACAAATACACACTCGCACACAAACACACACACACACCCACACGCAGACACACACTGCGCGCAAACAGATAATGACGTAAAAACTAGGTTAGCTTTCTTCATGCATTTTCACTAGCTTCGTTAGCATTAGCAAAACAGACAGTTACTTCTATGCTCATTCAGCTTCGATGGCTTTTATTTAAGCCTTTCCGCCACTTCATGTTTCATTCCTGCCTTCCCCTCCTTCCCACTTCATTACTTTTTCTCCCTCCTCTTTCTCTCGGTCTGACTGCTGGAGTGTGCGGTTGGAATCGAGGATATTTGCACAGTGTTGGGGATGTAAGATGAGGCATTGTTATCTTTTGTCACTGTAGGTTGGAAGCTTTATTTCTTTGTTAATCAGACGTAGAAATTAGGGCAAATGAGTTGATATTGTTAAATATCCTCAGTCTTGATCTTCTCAGTCTGAGTCCTAATGACGCTTCCTCTTTTCTGTCTCTTTTTCTCCCTCTTCTGTGTCTTTATCACTTCTCTACATCTCTCTGTCTCAAGGCGTACCCTGACATTATCAAGCAGTATCTAGGCTAATCTGTTATGATCTGATTATGAACCATCTCTCAGTGTAAGACAGAGATTGGTACTACCTGCCCCCTCCGCGCGGGCACACGTGCCATTCCGAGGTGTCAGCCATTTTTCTGCTGCCTGGCAAATTAACAGCAGCGGATTCACCAGTCACTCATCTGCGAACAGCGATCTTGTCAGACACGTCGCTTGCAGCGCAATGCAGGAGAATAATGACATTTAGCTTTCTAATAATTTCTTCATAGAAGCACTGCTGAGTTGAGGAATAAGGGGGTTATGAATATTAGCTTTGTGCCAGATGTCACAAGTGGGATCCTGTGGCAGGAATCATTCACAGATGGCTAAACGTTTTTGGAGGATACTGCGAGATGTTTTTGCAAGCTTTTATAGGCCGCGGACTAGGGGAGAAGGAATGGAGACAGGTCTTTTGAGTTTATGACAGTGCGTTTATTCTATGAGCAAGAGAGAAAGAGAGTGTGTGTCTTTTCCGCTGTGAGTGCGAGTGACCTGGAGCTGATCTCTCATGGGCCACTCCTAGAGTTTCACACCCCAGAAAGCTCACATGACCCTGGGTTGGCTGCCCAGGCAAGGCCCAGGCCTCAGGGACCTGCTATCCTGTTCCACATGGGATACACACATCTCATATTGGCAGGCGAGGAATCCATACATTAACACACATACACACACACACTCACCAAAAACATGATACATAAAGCGCGCACACACGTATGCCGATGTACATTCACTAAAGTGCTCTCCCTCTCACCCCTTTTCTCTCTCGCACACAAAAACACACACTCTTACTCGCACACATACATCGCATTCCCAGAAATCCTCAGAGAGGTAAAGAAGGGCTCGCAAGAGGGAGGGAGAAGAGAAAAAAGTGGCGTTTATTGTATTCAGGCCATTCATAAGCTCTAGACTTGGGGAGGGGGAGTGCAGGGGGGGGGGGTTTGCAGGCAGTGGGGGGTTCCCTTTGCATGGGCCCTGCAGGCTCCTCCCACCTGCAAATATTCTGAACATGCAGGAATTCCTCGCAACACAATTCCCAACTAGGGGCACATTTTAAAGAGCGCCTTCTCCTTTTACTGCATCCGAATCAGACAAGACACTCGAACACGCTCGCATGCACCCATTTCTTAGGATCTTCCACGAGGCAACTTTCCAATAACGACGACCAAAGTATTTCTAAACCAACGCACACACACTTACTTCAATACAAAACACTCTCTGTGACCAATGCTGTTTCGCCTCCCTTTTATTCCAGAGTAGGAGGAGAGACAGAGAGAAATCCCCTCGACTATTCCGCGGATAATGACATGCGCTGTCGACAAAACAATATGGCTAGTCTAGACTTCCCTTCCTGCCTTTGCCAGAGAGAAACTACTATTTTCAGATCTTTGTTCAAAACTTCAGCCAACGCGCTTGGATCGTATCACCCTGAAGCATAGATTAATCTTCCTAGATACAACATAATAAACACATGGATTGAGAGAAAGTTGTGATTACTACAAAAAGAAAGAAAAATGGGGGTTTACCAGGTAAGCAATCAGGGGAGAGCTAAGTAATTGCTTCCTGCAATCAAAGATTCAAGTAATTACAGTAAATAACGAGTGCTTAGCAATAACAAAGCTGGTTACTTTGAATAATGACAGTTTTGTGGATCGGCGCTGACAGATTCAATAATGACAGTAACTGGTGAGTCATTTACGAGGGTTATTTGTAATTAAAGCACACTGGAGACGTCTTGATGTGAGAATCCGAGCAAAGTTTGGAGCAATTATTTCATTTGTGGTGATCTGATGAGGAGGAGAGCAGGAAGCCAGAGACATAAAACCTGTTTAACAACAAACAAAAATAAAAGCACGGGCACGCTGTCATGCTTAGAAGTTAATTAAAAGTGTATCTCAAAGCCTCGGGACTGTGAGATGTATGTGGCTTTTGAATGCATTGTAACTAGTTTTAATAATGAACATATGTGGACATTTGTGCCACATACAGTATACGATATATATTGTTATCGTGATATGAGACTATATATCGTGATATGGCATAAGTGTTGTCTTTTCTTGTCCTTACCAGATGGTTGTACTTGTTTTAATTCATGCAGTTAGTCATTAAATCCACAATATGATGATTACCTCTCAAAAATCTCCTTTTGGGTTACTACTAGAATATGTTTACCTGCTTTAATGCTCAAAAAATGCATCAGTTTTCTCATCCAGTGCAGCAGCCCTGTATTCTCCCTCCGTCTGAAACACTGTCTCTTTAAGGCCCCCCCCTCCCAAATACCCAGTCTGCTCTGATTGGTCAGTCCACACACGCCTGAGCCAGCACCGCTCACTGTGTCTCCGGCCGGCTCTGTCGTATTTTCAGCCTCCAGTTAGCTTCACTTCTAGCGTGAATATAAGCATATATCCTGGAAATGTCTGATTTCACAAAGTGACGGAATTAAAGGCGGGACTACTGACGAGGCGTTTCAGGAGCAGTGTTTTCTGTGGGAGAGAGGAGCTCCCGTTAGCGTGGTGTTTGGGCTTTTTAACTTTCAAGACCTTTTACATGCACAGGAACCTATATAATAAACTGAAGGAAAGGAAATAGGTCTCCTTTAATGTTTAGTGATAAAGTACCAATAGTCATCCCTACAATATTGTCACCATATTTGATTTTGTCGCCCGTTCCTAGCCCTTATGATGTGCTTATTAGGACATTTTAAATATATCAAGATATATATCATGTATTGCAATATTTTTAAGGCCATATCACCCATCACTTGTCTCAAGCTCTTCAAATGTGCTGCTTCTTCTCAGTTTTATGACATTTCATGATTAATAGTTTATAAAATATTGAATTTTAGACCTGTGGTAATGGTTATTGTCTCTGTGAAAGTGTTCCTTTGCTTCTGTGTGTTATGGCTGAGGCCCATCCACTGTTGGTTGTGAGAGTGGGAGGAGGGGGGAGGCGAGGGATCAGGCCTGTTGACATAGCCATAGGTGATGGCAAAAATGTCAGTGTAAATGTGACTGCTCTCTCTGTGCCATTTTCCCGTAAAGGGTCATCACCACAGGCTGCCTGACACGCTGGAAACTGCCTCAAGCGTGGGGCACCGACACGACATTAAACTGCAGTATGCCTCCACGCACACAAACACACACACACACACACACACACACACACACACACACACAGCGACTGCCTTTTATTCCCACTTCCAGATCAGTCGAGAGAGAGAATGAGAGAGAAAGAGACAGACGGTACAAGCCAAAATGAAAGTGTAAGGCGATGAATTCACCCTTTCATGTTGAGCACTTTTGCTGTGTAACTATTGATTTTTCCCCTCTTGCCTTTGTGTTGCCGTTTTCTTTTTTTTCTAACCTGAAGATAGAAGGCCAGACTCGGTTCAAATGGGAGCACTTGTGAGGGGGGCCCACAGATTCCTCGCCTCAGTGAAGGGAAGTCCTCAGACGCACACACACACACACACACACACACACACACACAGAGACACACAAAATGCTCAGATTCCTGAAAATCGTGCCTCTTTTGCAACATTCTCACTCTTAACTCTCGCTCTGTCGATTGTTTCGCTGCCTCTCGGATGGCTTTTGACACCTTCGACTCACCAAGCCTCAGTCAAACTCAGCACACAACAAACGCACAGAGAGGGAGAGGGAGTCAAATGGACTATGGAAGACGTGGTTAAAGGGGGGGAAGGGATGGTAGAGAGGACAAGGACTATAACAAAAGCTAAGAGCACTTAACAGCACAATGGCACGGCGGTCCTTTCCAAAAGTCAGCTGATGTGCTGAAGGGCGTTCAGAAGTCCTTCAGTGTAGACACGGGACAAAGACAGGGAACCTTCAGCTAAAGCAAAGGAAAAACATCCTATTTAAACTTTGTTGTGACCTCACAACACATCCTAACAACGAATATACAGTAAAAATTGTATTTTTCGGCACAAGAAAAATACATTTTCTCATGGACGGCCTTGAATAAACCATTAAAACGCTCTTTTTCTTAGCAGAAAGACACTTCTTTAACTTTCAGGAGCCCTCTACTATCTCTTTTAGCCAACGTGAATTCCCTGAAAACCCATCCTTTCTCATGATCTCATCCTTTCCAATGAGCTAAATTTTGTGAAATTATATCTTGCAGCACTACCTTGTTTTAACTCCAACCAAGCTATCAAAGCCAGCAGTTTAATGAACTAAAATTAAGTGAAAATGTATCCTCTAAGCACCAACAATCAGTCCGTTCTGTCTGTAATCATGCCTTCGTGTTTGGAGTGAATCGTTCCATTAACCAAACTAAAGTTTCCCAGTTTATTTTATAGAGCTGGCGTGTACATCTGTACACGCACGTGTGCGTCTCTCCACATGGTGACTGTCTGACTGACACAGCCTCTGATAAACACTTTTAATACACCAGGATTTTCCCACTCATGCTAACCTATCAGCGCCAGCCAAACTGCAGTATGTAGTTAGATAATACAGGCACGCTAACCCTGCGGTGGCAGAGGCTAATAATAGCGCATTAGCATCCAGTGAGGGTTTTTTTTTTTTTTTTTTGGGAATAACAGAAGGTTTTAGTAATACGAAGGAGGGAAATATGGTCTGCACCCACAAGCTCAGGTTAGGAAAACAGGATAAGTCATTATCAGACAACAACCTACTCTATTTTAATACTTATGGTTGATGCATTTACATTTTTAAATGTGTAAAAAGGGCACTAGCTGTTGTGGAGATGAAGTATGTGGGATTTTTATTCTAGGATGCCCTCTCACACACTATCCACAAGCTGAATTATTATGAACCTTTTAAACGCTCCCCCGTATCTCCACTTCCTCCTGCTCGTCAATGTGTCCTTGATAGGTACAGGATGTGTTGCTGTGGGGATGTGGGGGATTTGTAGTCCTATCAGCCTCCCCATACGTAGCCCTGATAAGGCTTTCGGGACATGGGCAGAGGAAGAGGAAGTGAGTGGGTTTACAGCAGGCCTACTTCCTGTGGAGCGTGGGCCCATGTGGACGGGAGTGATATGCCCCCCGTGGACACCGGCGCTCTCGCCACACAGTCCCTCCGAGTCACTTCCTGAAGGAGGCAGCCCTCTCTGGGGGTGACTTCCTGTAAAAGTATGACCTCTCTGCCACGAGAGAGAATCTCAGTGGAACAAAGACCTTAGACTGTGTGAGTACAATATATGTATATGCAGCGTGTGTGTGTGTGTTTAACACCGCCACTCAGGCCTTTACTCCAAAGGTTATCAATAGTGAGAATCTCAGCCCCCAGTCCCTGCTCATCTCTTTGAGTTTCACTGGCTCGGAGCGAGAGGGGACGATCGGGTTACATCCAAATGTGTGTGTTCATGAGTGTGTGTATGGCAAGCGGCGTGCCTTGTATTGCTCTCTGCAAACACACAAAGTAAACGGCAACGCTGCCCTCCAGCCCACCCTGCTGCTCTTGTGTTTATCTACAGGTATTTGTTATCTAGCCCCTTCTTTCCTCTCTCTCTCTAAACTGTTAGCTGAGGTCTTTATCTCTCAGTAAAATCCCTATAGCAGGTATCCATGTCAAAAGGACCAGGGGGTGTTGGGCCTCAGGGGGCAGCATGTTTGGTCTGGGTCAGCCTTGGGTCAGGCTCTGGCCCAGTTGACACACATTAAATCCACCCTTTGCCTTCAAGCTCCTGCGTCACAAGTTACTTGGGCTTAAAGACACATCCAGTCAGCTCAAAACGTGGTATTTCATTTTACACGTTGAATTCATTATCACCCAAACTGAAATATTATTCTGATGTTATTCACACTTCCACTTTAAAATGAGTGAGCACCTGTGTAGACTTCATGTTTAAATGTTAGAAGCAAGAGGGAGTTGCACATGTCATATCAGGGTTATGGTTGAAGTACCATCGACCCATATTCAATGATTAAAAAAAAAAAGAAAAAATCCACAGGGATGCCGGTTTTGACCGAAAATGGTGCTTCTGCTGGTGTTTTCCTGGCATGAAATTGGCTTTGTGTGGGTGTCGTTTGGAGAGCCGGCTGGTAAATTCTCCCGTTCTTTTGTCAGAAAAGGGGGGGCTCCATGCATAATGGTCTTAGCCAGGGAGGTCTGGAACTGTGTCCATAAATTGAATTATTTCAATTTGAGGGAGAGAGAGTGAGAGAATAATGGAGAGTGGCTGTGCGAGTGTGTGTTGCATTTACATGTGAAACATATGCATGTGTGTTGATGGCAAGGGGGGAGAAAGAGAGAGACTCATTTCTATTCTTCGACGGGGGCTCACATTTACAAGCGGGAATATAAACCAAGTTGCGGGAGATTACAGAAGAGGCCAAGTGTTACCTTGCAGCTGGAAGCTATAGTGGATAAAAGAAAGACAGCCATCGCCACAAGAACAACTTCCTGTCTGGAAATGTTGGCATTTCTTTCTATCCTTACAAAATAAAATGCAAATTCTGTGACGTTTTTAGGGACAGTAAAGCACATTCATAAATAAGCTTGCCAATTTGTCTTAAATATAATCGTTTCATTTTTGCAATCAAACCGCTCAATCATTTCCACATGTTCAGATGAAGCCATCTCCCGCGCAATATCTGCTGAGACAACAGATATGCGAGTGTGTTTGTGTGTTTATGTGTGTATATAGGGGAGGGGTGGGGCCAAATTATTCCTGACACAATATAATCGGCAGGGGACCATATGGCAAACTGGCAGCAAGCTATTTATCCTTATCCTCTTTGGAGGCTAAAATTAGCACTTCGCTGTTTGTAGCTTTAAGCTGGACTCCAACCACTGCGATAGGGCTAATAATAAAGAAAAAAAACAGCCCGGCTGGCACAACTACTCCGCCTCCTTCTTCTGTTTCCATTTTCTCTCTCTCTTACTTCCTTTCCATCCACCTCTCTCTCTCTGTCTGTTTCCCCTTCACCCTTTTTCCACTGAAAATATACCAATCTGACCACAGTGACCTCCATTTTAACACCGACACATGTTAATCTGACCATTAGGAATTGCATTAATATCATATAAGTGTTGCTTGAGCCAAGTTCCCCTATAAGCCCATGTGTCAGGAAAGCCAGGATTTCCTGAACACGGACCCCCTCGGCTAGCTTAAGAGCGTAGGATGATGGGGCTAATCTCTTTATCAAAAGCTTAAATAAACGTTGGTGCTCTGTGCATGTGTGTGTGTGCGTGTGTGTGTGAGTTGCTTGTTTGTGTGTGTGTTCTTGTGTGTGCCAAGGGGCCAAACAATGCTTCTCCACTGAACAAAGTGTTAATACCCTGTCTCTTTGCACTCCCCCTCCCTCCTCCATTCCTTCTCTGTCTTTACTCTCATTCTCCCTCCATGTAAGTGAATGCCCAAAATACAGTCTCTGGTATCCATCTAAAATAAATACTCCACTGAAAGAATTAATTGTTGCTTTGTCATGTGAAGTTCATGAGAAAAAGCTTGTCTGGTCACTCCTGTCATCCGCCGCCCCACCTGTTATCAGGATTTTTCCAAGAAAAGTTAACATCTATCTGATCGGAGGCCTCCTGGGTCCTGAGCTCAGCTCCTCTTCAGGGAGGAGGAGGAGGAGGAGGAGGAGGAGGAGGAGGAGGAGGAGGAGGAGGAGGAGGGAGGCAGAGTCAGCGAGAGAAATGGAAAGCAAGAATGAGGAGAGAGAGTTTAGGGTTGTTTTATCGGCCAGATGTAATGCGTTGTGACACGCCAGTGATGAGTCGCTGTGATTCCCTATGAACCTGTTTTGGCCATGATTAAGAACCAGGGCATTTTCTTTCCGGGAGAGCTTGTGTGTGTGTGCATGTGTGTGTGTGTGTCTGTGTGTGTGTTGTGCATGTGTGTCCCTGTGTGATTCGAGGCAATTTGGAGCCGAATTGAAAACAGACAAAATAAAGAGCGCAAACTGGTGACATATTCCAAATCTGTCACCGCGCTGAGCTATGACAAGTTTCCCATGGCAGGAGCACAAGACCCTCCAACACAACACAAGGGAACTTTTTCTTTTTTTTTTTTTTATCCTGTTCAATTGCATGACAAGCGCATTACCACGTTTAAACTTGTTTACATTTGCAAATCAAGACTAAAGAATTTCTTTCCAAAAGGAGATATCCAGTAATTTGACAAAAGTGGCATCTTCTTTCAGGATATGATTACACGACAACGGTGCAAATTATGGTGCTTCATACAGAAATAAACCTGAATGGAGTCCTCAGTTGACACTTTCCAAACAAGATCTTGGATTTAGAGGCGCTGGGTGAAAACATCTTCACGCTTAAATGTGTATCGTATGTGGAAAAAGAGCTCTGACTTCCTGCACACAGGCAGAAAAAACAAAACGTTGGAGATAAAACCGAATAAAAAAAAACTGGTCTTTACCACGTTTACACATTTAACTTTTCTTGTCATAATCTCCCCACCCCGACACACAAGAGACCTCTACAAGGCAAAAAGTGTGTGTAAATAGTATCTTTTAGCAAACACCAGTAATTAGATATAGGCATCTGGCATTCACGCCAGTCGCAAATTAAAGAAGAGCGCTTCCTGTAAACAGACAGTGAGAATGTGTCTACATCATTAGCGTGCCACAATTATAACATGGGAGCTAAAGATACATTTCTCTCCCGCTTGCTCTCCCTCACTGGAGCAAATGACGTAGAACCTCTTGTTTTTTTTTTTCTTCTTCTCAAACAAACGGCTGCTGAGCTCTTTCTTGGAGCGGCAGCATGGTGTGATCCAAGTGCATTTATGGATAAAGGAAGGAAGATGAAAGGCAATTATGTAAGAAACAAGAGACATTAACGACACCACTGTATTCATTTAAAAGACTTTCTGAACAGAACACGTCGACAGAGCGAAGGCATGAGAGACGCAGGGGAAGAAGAAGGAGAGGGAGAAGCTATTTCGTGTGCACGCATGTCATGAATGAATATGTATTTCATGTAAATTGTGCACACAAGGCATATTGTTATGGTCCGGGCGAGACTTTGCATTTCTTCGGTCATGCAAACATGCCCACATGTAACCAACAGACGGAGAGAGACGGAGTGAACGATTGCAGGGGGATTTAAAGTAACAGAGAGACAGAAGGAAACATTTTATTCACCTCCAAAATGTGCACAGCATTCCTCTGAATGTCATTACAGACAGTGAGAGAACAAGGAAGTGGTGAGAGCAAACAAAACGGGGGCTATGAGAGAAAAGTACTGCAAAGACAATAAAAGTATGAGGCTCAGATGATGATGTGTGCACAAACTCAGCGACAATCAGCGCATAAATCCCAAAGTCAAACAGTCAAATAACCTGCGATACCTTATCAACTAGTTTTATGACCACTTCTCACAGACGAGATGTTCGTTCAAGACAATAAAACACACGTTAGTGAAGATGACGGAGAGGAGAGGAGAGGAGAGGAGAGGAGAGGAGAGGAGAGGAGAGGAGAGGAGAGGAGAGGAAGTCACTTTGTTTACTTGTATTCCTGACTCTTTCTTCCACACGACCCCGGCGGCCCGGTGACACCAGCCCTAATCCTAAAAGCAAACTGGCCCCTCGCTGTGGGAACCTGATACAATTTCCTCTTTTTCAAGAGGGGCAAACTCGGGCCACTCCGAGTTTGCTCATTGCCTACGGGGCAATAAAAAGTCATTGAGGGGCTATCATTTTCTGCGAGGCGGGTCGCTACATGTCGACGGACGTGTCTGCCGCCGCGATACGGCGAGGTTGTAAAGATCTCTGTGAATCTGAGAGCGGGAGGTTGTGATTGGACGCCGAGAGGCCGAACATCTATTTTCCCAGGTAACCACAGATAATAATGTTTGAGATGCAGTAAATCCAGTTGAGGCTGGATAAACATTCCTACCGGCTACGCCGAGTTGTCGTGGGATGCTTTCTAAAGGTGTTTTGAGATGCAATTACCCTTTACGCCTCTCAAATATTGATTTTCATAAGCAGCATGTGAACTGGAAGTTATGCTCTTGTTACCCTGCAGATATTAAACCGTTTTAACACATGGACACTCGCTCACACACTCTTTACTCGAACCCGCTAAGGGACGCGTAGTGAGCTGAAGGTGGCCCGGCTACAACTCTTTCACCTCTGAACCGGCAGAGAAGATATTGCTGTTTGCTAGCAGCCCGTACGCCTCAATAGACTCCCAAACAACACTCAGCAGCACTTAACACACTCATCAGGGATAACTGCTCTTCCTCGCTCCCTTTTTCCTCAATCACTCTAGGATTTTCACACACAGAGAGACACACTGCTCCAGTCAGCATCAAAATGTTTTCACAGCATTCACACTGAGATTCTCTTCCTTCCTCCTTATCATCTTACGCTCTCGTTTTGCTGTTTCTTTCTGTCGTTTTCTTTCCCTTTCGTCTTCTTACTCTCTTTCTCCCTGTGTTCACGCTCTGGGGAAATCAAAGAGGGATTCGTGTTTGTGTCTGCCAGCTACTGTACTTGCACACACCTCCAGTAATATAGACAGCAGACTAATCAAGGGAACCACACGCCTTTTATCTACCCACAGAGCCTCACATTTAAACAGATTACCAGGAAAGCTGGACACCAGTAAGACACTTACCGGACTGAGAATCTTCCTCGGTAACGTCTAGACAACGTCTAGACAACCTCACAAAACTAAGTAGTGTTTCTCTTTCTACATTTCCACTTGCAGATTTAAATAATTAAAGGTGCAGTGTGTAGGATTTAGGGTGGGATCTATCGGCAGAAATGTAATATAATATTCATAATTAGCTTTTCATTGGCGTATAATCACCTAAAAATAAGAATAATTGTACTTTTGTTACCTTAGTGCACAAATTAAACGGGCAGTATGTAGAAATTTTGCTTGACAATATAAAAAATAACTATATATAACTAAAAAAATAACTAAAATAATTAACAGAATGTGAAGAAATACCAGTTTTGAGGTCATCATGTCTATGTATTTGGTTGTGGAGATATCTACTGAAGTTAGCATTGCTAACGAGCTAGCCCTGGCCCCTCTCAGTTCAAAGCTCCTGTGCTAGTGGTGAGCTAACTAGCTAATGGCAGCTCAAGTTAGCAGCAGTAAGCGGTTTTGAGTGTGACTTTGGCATTTGGCCAATTCTTACATATTGCACCGTTAATGCTTTTCACAAATGTAACATTACACTGCTGTGTTTGCGTATTTAATAATTTTGAAACTGCAAGCTGTGAAATGTCTCTCAGAGTCGTCACTGTATGTGGTCCATCGCAGCCAATACACATAAAGTGCATCAAATTCTCTAATTGTGAGTCTTTAACTCGTTATTGCAAGAGAAATATTTCGAGTGCAGCTAAAAGCTACTGGGAGAGAAAAGCTATTTAGGGAGGGGAACACACACACACACACACACACACCACACAGACACTCACAGTCCTCTCTTCCAGTCTACTGGACAATCGGACCAATTAATCGGTGACTTTGAGGGGCCACGTGAAGCCGAGTGATTGGTCGAGCCGGATCTGGCTGCTGATTGCCTGGCACCCCTGTCCATGTCCCCGTTTGCTCGCCCCGGCCCTGGAGACCGGCCAATGAGGAGACTGCAAAGCAAGAGCTCCTGTGTGGCCTGACCTTGTTGCGGGGCACAGAGGTCGGAGGGTGGATGGATGGATGACAACGTCAGGAATGTTTCAGGCTGATCGATGGGGATTCACAGCCAGTGGAGGTTATATACAGTGTTTCAAGATGAATGGAGTGAAGCTGACTCAAATGGTTTCGGAGCCACATCCTGAAGAAGGGACCGGGATTCAAACTAACTGACCAGGAAAAGGTTTCCTTCTTCAGCCATCAGGGCACCATGGGTCATTTGCGTGATGAGTTACAGTATATTCCTAAAATGTTGGCATTTTATGTTTCTGCAAACCCAGGATAAGTTAACTTTTTCCGTTTCACAAATATGACAGCAAGGCAAGATGGCTGCCAAATGAAAGAAGACGACGGCACCATCTGGAAGCTGCATATTATAACCACAGGATATTTTTAGCCAGACGTCAGGACAACTTCCAGCCGTGTTTGTGGCGACAAAAACAGGTATTTTAAGCCAAAACATGATCTTCTCCAAACCCCAACCAAGTGGTTTTTGCTCTTAAACCTGACCAGAACAAAAGCACAGTGCTGTCACAACAAAAAAATTAAAAACTGAACATAAAGAAATGTAAAGTTTCAACAGAAGTGTACTTATCAGACTATATCAGACTATGATTTGCACGTATTAGACTTGGACATTCACACAAGCAGTTCAGGTCAGTCAAATAGCAAATATTAGCATAGATTTCATGTTGAGCATTCCTCCAGCTACACCAGCGAGAGAAAAAAAAACCTCAGAGCTAGATACCAGACCAACAACCAGAAAACTCAGGCTCCTACTCAGACACTAGAAATGTATGCAGACACCAACACATCGCCTTACAGGGAGCTATTTGCCTTGGCGCGGCACACTGCCCTCTTTACAAACGGTCTGGGTAATTGGTGATACATATCTAATATCGCCAGTCATCGCCTGACTCCCTGGATGTTTCTGACAAGCGGAGAGGGAAACCCTGTAGCTTTCGAAAACAGAGCAAACACTCTGCTCCGCTCCTCTGCTCGACTCGCATCCACATCGCTGCTGCAGCTGCCCGATTCACTGCCTGAATGTTATTCTGTTTCCATCGCACGCCAGGCCCTCGGAGAAGCCAAGGGGTGTCCTTACAAATTCACACAGGCAAAGAGGAGTACTTTATACTGGGAGAAAAAGAGAAGGCCCGCTCATGTCCGTGAGGGACCCCCCTCCATAGCAGGCATATATGATCTGTTGGCTTTTCCTCTGCCCTTCGAGCATTACGCTTCACAGAAAAAGCATGATCCAAGGCAACAACAGCTACAATGCGGTTTCTCCAGAGGGCTTCTGGGTATTAAACAAAGGGGCCTGTTGGTAGGAACTAGCTAGCAAACAGCTGGGCTAATAGAGTGGGACTAATTAACTACAGGGCCGCTCTCCGACTCTCCCTGTCGAAGCTTGTGGATGTTTACAAAGACGTCCCAGAGAAAGGGAGGAGAAAAATAAGAGGCTTTCTTCTTTGTCTGCTCTTTTAGTGCGAGAGGAGACACCCAGGACTGATTTTAATGACATGTGTGAAGCAAATGTGATCCTCCCTCCATTTTTTTTTCTGACTGCCAAAGGAATTCAGTGCTTAAAAAATACCACCGGCACTGTGGTCAAAGCATAAACACCCATAACTGGGAACTCAGCATGAGAGTATTGTCGCCACATGCAAAAATAAAGAAATATTTTCATTTAATTGCTCACATTCTCACTGTTAGATCGCTGCCGAACACCTGCTGATGAATAAAAAGATCCAAGAGCACCAATAAATATTTCATTTTTAAAAATCACATTATCAAGTTATTGCGTACTCGGGATTAAAAGCAGCTTCAGAGTTCAATAACAAGCGCACAGAGACCTCTGATCTTACGTAATGCAGAGACCTCCTCACAATTCCTGCAGCTCATACAATCGAGAGAGTGAATGCTGCGTTTCCGGGTGGAGATGGGGATTTTTATACCAGTGGGCAGTGATCCGTTCACAGGAGAGGGCAGAGCGGAGCATGTGTTTGTCTCAGGAATAGCCTCAGAAAAAAGGCTTAGAGAGGAGACTGGAGTTCACTAGTTAAAGGCCCCTCGACCAGCCAGCATCCTTCCTCTGAGCTCTGAGAGGGGGAGGATGGAGGGAAGAAGGGGGCAAAAGATGGAGAGACAAAGAGGGAGGAATTAGAGAGGAACTGAGTGCAAGACGAGGTGTAGAAGGAGAGGAAGAGGGTGGCTCGATAGACTGAGGAGAGAGAGCGAAGGGGTGGATTGAAGGGTAGATGGGAGAGAGAAGGAGAGAATGAGTACAGGAGAGAAAGATGGCCATTAGCTGTGCAGCTCTACAGGCAGAGAGGAGGAAAATGAAGAGAGTGGAAGAGAGAGAACATGAGGGAAAGGTCAGGGGGAAAGCAATCTGTAAGAGGTGGAGGAGAGAAAGTGGTGGAGGGAAATACAAGAACGAAACATTGAAAGAAATTGAAAGAGGAAAGAAGAAGAGAAGAAAGTGAATCTGAGAAAAGAAGGACGAGAAGGAGGAGAAGAAATTGGGATGAGAAAGGGAGAGTGTGAAATATAAACAAGATAGAGAAAGACGAATGAAGAGAGATGATGAGCAAGAGAGAGTCAGCAAGAAGAGGAAAGATGAGAGAAGAAGATGACAAGAAGAAAACAAAGGAAAAACAGATGTGAAAAATGCAAGAGAGGAGGATGGGGAAGGAGAAGAGAGCAAGAGGAACAAAGAGAGGTGAGAGAAAGGGAATAGAAGAAGGATAAACAAAGGTAGCGTTTTAGAGTGAGTGGGAGGCATGGAAAGAAAAAACGGGGAGGAGAGAGAGAAAAGCACGGGGGTTCACAAGGAGAGAGAAACCGACTGAGAGCGAAATGAAAGAGGGAGACGCGAGAGTAGGTGGGAGACAAGGGAAAACTGGAGAAGAGAGGGAGGATGCGAAGATGAAAGAGTAGAGGACGAGGGAGGAGAGACAGCGGGGTGAAACTGTCGGGGAGAGAGCGAGCAAAGTGCCAAACAGATAAATAACCAGCTTACTGGGATTACCAAGTGACTGACACACAATTTGCCAGAGCCAATATGACGTGGCAGTGATAGCTCTTAACCCATATAAACCTGAACACAGTCCAAGATGTCCTCCGGTATTTACTGTTGTCACTGCGTCCTCATGCTCTACAGTGTGTGTGTGAGTGTGTGAGTGTGTGTGTCAAACATCACATAAACAAAGCAGTCACACAAACGCAGAAATCAGGGTGAATGCAGGCTTCTGAAAGATGCTGAAAGAGCTGTTTAATGCCAGACTAAATTCAGAAAAATACAATACTGTGCATGGACACCTGAGCGTTATACCCACAAACCCTGGGCATTGACATGCAGCTATTAAAGCCTCAACTCTGCAGAGATTTCTCCCATTCAGCCATTAGAGAGGTCAATATAGTTTCCATAGGTGTCATTTGCAAAGGTAACTTTGGGTAAATGTCCCCACCACTTTTTTAAATGGATGATTTTGTCCCATCACTTTTTAAAAGCATAATTAGTTGTGCTAAAAAAGAGTTTGCACCAAGAAATGCTAAAGGTCCTATTTATGAGAAAAGTTGATTTTTGAGTCTCATTCACATCTGGTTTCCCCAATCTGCCAAAAACGGATACTTTGGGATGGCGCCCGACTCGACCTACAATCCCAAAGCGTCAGTATTTATTTGACAACTTGGGAATGACTAAAAAAATTCAGCTTTACTGACAATTACGACCTTTAACTAACAGATGAGATTAAATGAATTTTGATGTAAAAATCTACTCTGACCTCATATGATCCCTTGAAGTGACACCCTTTCAGGACACATAGCGTAAGTGGAAATGTGATATTATTAATTGTTGAAACTGTAGAAGAGAAATGATTTAGTGGAAACTTTTCAGGAAGTCAGAAAAAGTGGAACCGACTCAAACTGCCTGATAGCAGGAGACGCTAGTGGAGAACACGTCTTAAGAGGGCAAAACACGCAAATAAATCTAAAGTACTGTCCAATTAAACACACTCCAAAGCACTTTATACATAACATGGCCAATTACCTTAATTGTAATGTGTATTTTAATAACTTTAAAAAGCATAACACAATTTGCTTCAATGAGAATTAATTATAAAACTGTTTAAACAACATGGCTCTTTCAAATGATAGCAGTATGAAACTAATAAAGTGGTTTCACATGTTATAATCTCGATTAATTTGACGCTCATGGTAACGAAATGGACATAAAATATGGGGGGAAAAATATTTTTAGGTCATTTTACTATTTATGATTAATCTAGTTTAGCAAATATGTCTCAGTAACCTGCAGATACTCTGATACCTACATACATACATGCATCATGTTCAGCTCCCAACTCTCCTGCAACACTTCAAAGCACCTCACTCATTGAGCTGATACACACATATGTGGAAGATGCACATGTATACACACACACACACTACCCCATATTTTACCCTCTAATGAACTTCAACAACAAACAAAAAAACCTACAATAGCCGGGGAGAGTGGAGGGGGAGGAGATATGATGAGAGAGAGAGGGACAAGAGGACGAGAGGAGGCGGGACGACGTAAGGAGTGGGCATATAATTGGAAAGATGTGAAAAATGAAGTGTCAGTTTGGTCAATAAAGGGCAAAGGTCACAGAAGCAGGAGCCCAAACTCGACACAGAGCACGCTCATTAGAGCCACCAATCTAGATCTTGCCTGGCTGCCCAAGACCATTAGTCATCAGAGGTAGGGTCGTGCACGTACACACACAATATTGCTTTGTCTTCCTGCTTCACTGTAATTTCACTTTCTTTAAAATTAGTCTGTTCTCCTTCGTCTGCATCGTCCGTCTATCTTTTATTTTTATCTCCGCTCGTGTCTCACCTCTCGGTCCCTCAGAGCCTCTAATGACGAGCGAGCGAGAGAGAAAGACAAGCATGTTGAGAGAGAGAGAGAGAGAGAGAGAGAGAGAATGTGTGTGAGAGACACAGAAAGAGAGAGGATGAGACCGAGTGTGAGACAGACAGAGACAAAGAGAGACAGAGAGTGTGTGTGTGTGTGTGTGTGTGTGTGTGTGTGTGTGTGTGTGTGTGTGTGTGTGTGTGTGTGTGTTGACTATATAAATGGCTGCTCATTGGAGTGGAAGGCATGGCGGCGCTCTCTGCTCCCACCCAGGCTCTGCCTCCTGGCACTGGCAACCCTGCAAACTGCTCGCCTTGACATCGCCTTCAATAATATATGAAGTTGCTTTTTTGCCTACAGTTTGTTTGCAACGCCGCCCCACCACCACCACCACCACCACCGACCCATTCTCCCACTGCTGCCTCTTTCTCTCTCTCTTCCTCACACACACACATATTCTTAGAGTGCACACACATCCAGCAGAGTTGTCAGGTCCAAGAGGAAGTGAAGATTAATGTGCAAGACCCTTTAAATTAATTCAATTCTGTGCACATTTTACATTTTTCATACGTTCGTTAACAATTCCTACCCAGAGTGTATGAGTCAAGTTCACGTACATCGACTCGTAGTAATGGTTGCGAGCTTCAAAGCCGTTGCTATTCTGCAAAACACACCCTTGTTTTTAGCTGTGTATTTAATCGTATCCACAGAGAAATCTGTTATATTTTTATGGGCCTGAATTCCTTCCAACAGGTGCATGCACTCCTTCAAACAATGGTAAAACATGAAAATCCGCATCAGCAGCTTATGACAAGGGGTTCATATGACAAAAGAATAAAAAAGATGAGAAAGAGGGCAGAAAGAAAGAGTAGGGACTTCTGCAAGCTTAATAGTCAGAGAGTACATACAATATAAACTGTGTAGTCTGAGATATAATAAAAGCAGAAGCACATGAACACAACCACATACGCTCAGATGTGAAGCTACATGATTGAAGCATGAGACAAACCACAGCCAGGGCGGCACCAGAAAACTGCTCTCAGGTATGAGCCATCTACCACACCATGTCTGCCCCTGAGCAAGACAGCGACAAGGTTCAGAAGTGCTCTTATATAGCTAGCCATGACCTTTGACCTCTCTAGGAGCCGTTCCAGAAACAGTCTGGATGAGACCGGGCACATAATAAAGTTTTTTTTATCATGTAAGCTGTACGTGAAACTCAGTCTCTTACCCTGTTCGCTGCTGTTGTCGCCGCTGTGTGATGTGTGCCCGCCGCTGGACGGCCCCGGCGTCCCTCCGGAGCGTGTGGACGCCGTGTCATCGTGATCTCTGTTCCAGGACGTCTGTCGTAAAGAAAGGAAGATAAATCCGTTAATCCAATGTCAACTTTCTGATGTTGTTCTTCCATCATTAGTTGTGTTGATTATTATCTTATTTTGAAATATGCAAAACATACACGTATGTTTCCCAATATGTGCCAATATGAAAATCTTGCTTTACTGTATGCTTTGGATAATTTATAGTTATTATATCCCCAATAAATTTACTATTTGAGTGCACTGGTGTCATTTTAGACAGTAAAGTTTGTTGTTAACTCTAATTATCCTTCCACCATTATTTATTTTGACAAGTGTTTGATGAATCATCCAACCAATTGTGTGTTAATCAGCCAATATTACAATATCAGGATCTTTACTTCCTATTATCAGCATCAGCCCCAAAAATCAAGTATTGGTCGGCTCAGATACATACACAGAAATATCACACTCCACATAAAATTCATCATTTGCCAACTCTCAGCACAGTCACGCGGTCTATGTGTGTGTGAGCCCCTGCAACAATTTTATGGAATGAGGATTATTGGGGCTCGATGAAGAGAAAGGCCCAGACTAATATAGCGAGCGAACATGTTGTATTAGTTCCCAGCTTTCTGAGGCATGCAATCCACGGCTGCCTCCATTTGGCTCAAACCACTAGCAGATGAAAATACAAAACAGCTACAACTTAAGATAGGCCGCAGCCAGCGCCAGGGAGTGATGTCATCCAAGCAGAGCAGACCGGAGAGAAAGGGAGAGAGAGGTAAATAACTCAAAGTATTGCTACACAAGTATAAATACTCCGCTTTGTCCAAAAAATGAAACACACACAAAAAAATGGATGACCAATCCCGCTAATGTAGATTTAAATTTCATTCTGGGAAGCGGAGCCGGAGCAGAGACATAACCAAATAAGCTGAAGTTTTCCCACAGCCTTCTCTCAAACACAAAATGAAACAAAAATGTTGCATGAAACGGACTTTTAAACTTTATATAGACAAATGAATAAAGTTGAGGTTTTACCGCAGAGTGGAGGTCCATTCCTTTTCTCTACGTCTTCAAGGAAAATAACACAAGAACACACGCAGCTGACTAGAAAAGACAGGATCGGGAGACCTGCGTTTATATATAGTAAGCTACGTGTGTGTGTGTGTGTGTGAGTGTGTGTGTGAGGACAGTCTTGGGCCAGATGAGTGTCAGCTGCACACCGGACACACAGTGAGAAGCACATGGTCCAGACAGGAGGATAAAGGGACACACACACACACACACACACACACACACACACAACAAATACTGATCAGACACACGCATATGCAAATAAACCCACACACATACACACAGAGAGACATATTCAGCGACTCACACACATTCACAACTACAGATTTGGTGCTTACACACACACACAAATCACATCCTGCCACATCCGAAGCTGCTACACATTATTGACACTAAACCAGATGTAACCTCTTATCTCTCTCTACGCCTCTGAAAAGTAACATTAGCACCGAGGACAGGAGAGAAAAGAGACTTCAAAATAGAAGGAAATGGAATCTAATGTCTCGCCACACACAACTCGCTATCACAAACAAACACGCAGCAAACCAAACACACACGCACGCACACACTTACTCGAGCCTACTCTGCGCCCACGTGAGCCTATCTCTGCTCCGTCAAATCAAATGAAGCAGATATCAAGGGGGCAATGTGGTGTCTGCATCACGCTTTTAGGGCTACGTGACGAAATGAGTGATAGAAACCCACACGGAGGCAGAGCAGAGGAGAGGAGAGGGGAGAGAGAGGGGAGAGACACACGGGGGAACAACTGGTTTCAATTGGGATACGACAGGCAGCGCTGCCTCTGCGAGGAGGATTTGGAGCTCAGTTTAGAACGATGAAAAAAAAGTAGACATTAATTCACGACACAGGGTTTGTTTTAACAAAATGTAAATGGAATAAAATAACAGAAAAGAATATACAAGTCAGCAAATTCAACACATTTGGGGTCTATTAGAGCCCGTTTGATGTTCCTGGGCTATGAAATTATAATACAGTGCTTACATGGACGATAAAATCGTTGTTTTCTAAATTAGGCTTTGAGTCTTTGCAATAAAGAGGAAAGTCGCCGCACAAAGGCATGACTAAGACGGTGATTGGGTAGATAAACGTTGATTTTAACGGGGATAAGATAACAAGAGGATCTTTTTTTTTTTCTTCCACCTCTCACAAATCCTTTTTTGCTGACTGTAGAACGCTGAAAAATGAAACAGCCGTGCATGACCGAGTAACTCCAGAGAACATCAGAAGTGAGGTAATCCGGACCACATGCTCAGCACGCAAACAGTTAACACTGGCTTTTGCCAGCTCCTCCAACAGTGCAGCTTTTAAAAATGAGCAGAACTTGTTTATTCAGAGCTCTGTGAAAAAGAAAAGTGCAGTACCCCGGGGATGTCGAGCGGCAAGTATTAAAAACCCAAGAGCCTCGACTCGCAGAAAGGATGTGTTTTTTTTTTTTCTTTTTGTTTTAATTCTGTAACAAATTCCACTTGAAAATATAATTAGAAAGTGGAGGGGGAAATGGCAAACTACTGCATTAGCTGTAATTGAACAAAAGAGTGCTTTGCCTGCTGGGAGCTGGCCGCTGAGGCCCCATGGGAAAGGGGGCGGGGCTGAGACAGGACCTGGTGGCATCTCCGCGGGGACGGGGAGTTTATTTATAATCACAGGCCGCCCTTGGACGGAACAGGCTCGGCACTGATCTAACACGCAATTAATACACACACGGCTGAGATCACACAACCCGCGCACACACAGACATACCAGTGCACACAGGTCAAACAGCATGTGTGCACACAGCCGTACACAAATAAAAACACACACATTTATACTTTCTACTATCTACTTTTTTTTTGCAAACACGTCACAGAAACCGCAGCACAAAAGCACACACCTCGACCACAGGACACACAGCGTCAAAAATAACACAAACACACACCCTGAGCCAACAATGCAGAGGTCCACCTTCTCAATATGTAAATTCACAAGATGAATAGATGCATAAACAGAGAGCTGGAGGAAACAGCGAGCAGGAGCGAGCTGTCCCTCTGCACACATAGCTACACACTTGATTTATTCTGTCCCCTTAATGAGCCACCATGGTCTCTCGCCCTCTCTCTCCCTCCCTCCCTCCCTCCCTTTAACTCTTTCCCTCTCTCGCCCCGCTCTCCCCTGTGCAGGATGTAGATTAATTCAATGCTTAATTGTTTAGTAAATTCAATTTTCCACATTCTATTCTGCCTAGCTTTAGCTAAAGTTCTTAAATCTGCCGCGCCAAGCCGAGGGAACCCTGTTTGTGAGCCGTGCATACCTTTTTTTTTTCTTCTTCCCCTTTTTTCTTTTTTTTTCATTACCATTTTTCTTCCCTCCACCACCCTAATTCGCCATGAAAAGATTTTCCTTGCTGGAAATTCTGATTCCGCTATGATCGGTGAGGCATTCCAATCCAATGCATTCTCATTGTGCCGCGTCTAAGATGCGAGGGGGGCTTCCCTTCCTCGCTGTGCCAGGGCCCATATCATACAAGCGCTCATGCAAGAAATGTTGCCTTGCCAATTCATTTGCAATAATAAAGAAAATGGTTAAGGTTGTTGTGCTTTGCCCCCCCGCCCCCCCATCCCTCCTCTCTTTCCTCACTCTGAAATATCTTTTGTGATGATATGGATATTTACTTTTCACTCTGTGCCAGCGAGCGTGCGGGAATAATCATATGTGCATACTTAACGGCACAGACATAAATATCCAAATAACCCCCCACATATACACTCCTCAGAGGTGGTACATCTGAATCAAAGATGACAGTTGGACTACTCCATCCCCCAGAATGCTTTGGTGCATCTGTTCTCTGCGGTTGTTTTCTTTAACACCATTTTTGACCTTTGCAACGGCGCTGCTTCCTCAAGTCAAAATCTGCGAGAATGCCATGTGTTGCAGCAGCGAGATGGCCTGCAATAACTGCGGACACATTCTCCCACTCGGCTGAATGCTGTTGGGGAAGTTGTTAGTGAAAGGGGCTGAAAGGCCAGCTATTGTAAACTCTTGTTTACTTTGCTTTCCACTGTGACTAGATAAAGCAGGATCTGCCTCTCTGATAACCGGCCAGGCAAGTGCTTGCCCAACTACCTCCGCTTTCACTGCTCTCTCCACCCCTCTCCTCCCCTCGCTGCAATATTAGTGCCTCCAAAATGAAAAGAGGGGCTGATAATGGTATGCGTGGTGCAAAAAAAAAAAAAAGAGAGTGAGAGAGCAAAAGACACCCCCTCCCTCCCTTTCTGTTCTGCACTCCCCTTCTTCCCTAACTCTTCACAATAGACAAAGAAAGAAGAAATAACCTTATAATTGCTGAAGGGGGTGAGGGAGAAAACTGGATTTGGTCTCTTGAGTAAGTAAAGTATGCTACATTGAATAGCCGTCAGGTACTCTTCAATCGGCTTTTTAAAAGCGGTGGGTTAACCTCATCGAGACAAGCAAAGATAATTACATGTTTGAGATAATTACCAGAGCTTTCAAAGTCCATTTAGATGACACTCGCGGAAACTGACAAACTGATTTTCTTTCTTTGTGGCCTCTTCCACTTCAGGCTCCTTGTTTACTCTCTGTGAGCTGAAATCCAAACAAAAACATTAACTCGAGTGCTCCCCCCCCCTCCACGCTATCTAACCCCAAACAAAGCATATTTCCTTGTTGTTCAGCTGTGAATGAAAAGGCAGGCGTAATTTCTTAATGACATGTTTTGCTGCGGTTTCTTCGTTAGCCTAGCCTAGCTCGACTCGCAGCCGGCGCGCTGGGATGTTCTTAGCGGATCCCTTGGAGACGGGCTGTTTGTGACGGTGGCCATTGTCAGAAGCTCGCAGGGGGTTAAGGGGGAGAGGAACTTTCCATTAGCTAAGTACACATGTGTTAAGCCAGGTTATTGTTTACTTAGCCAAAGAAACCACAGCAGGCCTCGGGGACAGACATGGCCGCCCATCATGAGTAACACGAGACACAAGCCAAGAACTTTATTTGCAGTCAGGATTTTGTGGCTATCACAACAGAGTATCTGTTCCTCTAAGCACTAGTTTCCATCAGAACAGAATGATTTAAAAACAACTGATAAATCAACCCCCAAAAAAATCAGAGAACAGAGGACGTCTGAAACTGTAGGAAAACATATAAGAAGCTCCGTACGTCCCCGTTCTTTGAAGTCGCACTGGCCTTGATTTGCTTAACCAGAATCACCCCTACTTGCTATTCCACCACAATAATGAAGAGGCTAAGAAACACACAAGTCACGTGGTCGCCCTCTTTGTATCACTTGTTGAATCCTGAACAGCCGCCCCGCATTCACTCCCCGATGGAAAAAAAAAAAGGGGAGTTCAGGGGAGGGGAGGGTGAAGGGGGTGTAGAGGAGGGAGGGGGCGAGTGGGGGTCAAACCTCTCCTCTATTCAACTACAAAAGCTGCTATTACCAACAATCACCACGATGATTCAGAAGTTTGTATTAAGATCAGCAGCGTGCCACTGTAGGAGAGAGAGGGAGAGGGGGGAAAAAAAAGAGAGAGACAGAGTGTGTGTGTGTGTGTGTGTGTGCGGCTGTTAAGTCGGGTGTAACTCGATCCATACTTCAACGAGAAGCGGATAGATTAGCGATAGCGGTGTACTGATTAGGAAAATAGTGGCTGACCCCAGCGGTCAGGGTTTCCATTGAGTTAGGGAGGAGGGGGGGTGCAGGGGTCACTCTCTGACCGCCAGAGTTACCTAAACCAACACTGCTGGGTCTCACTGACCTGGAAACCAGCACTTGTATGGCATAACAGTGCCAATTGTTGGGAAAAGATACCGCGATAGCGCTATCGAGAGTAAATTCTTACACAGTGACCACAACACTAAGCTCACACAGGCAGGGTTTGTTTAGGAAAGATTGTGCGGGACGTAAGGAAAACAGCGAATGCAGAGATGTTGTTTCAGATTGACGGCTATTTTACATTCTTCTTACATGATTTCAGCAGCAAAATAACAAAATCACACTCACACAAATGTAGAAGCACCTCCCCACTGAATTAAGTCAACAAATCAACCCCTGAGCATTCACAACCACTGAGGACTCTCCCACAAAAAGGCAGGCGGAGAGAATATTTTTAAGGGAAATTTCAATTATTTCCAGCCCCACTTCAGCCTGCATGGCTCAATCAAGTAGAGGAGCTCTTGAGACTTGGAGAGAGTCCTCAGCACTATTAGTAGTGTTCTGCTCTACAGCGGAGAGCCCGGGCCCTCGGAGTTCATTAGCAAATTGCTGCGCCCCTCCCCGTGCTCTCTGCGCAATTAAAGGCAACTGTGCAAATGACGTACCGCGGCGTGGAAATACCTCCCCGCTTTCTCGAGACAGAGGCGAACATGTGCGCCGGGCAAATAAGGATGCAATCAGCGGAGCGACTGCTGCCACATTTCCGCAACAACAAGAAGACCGAGACAGTTTGGACACGAGGGTTTCTACATTAAAGGCCTCCACAAATTCACCCCAGAATAATAGATTTTAATTGTGTCTTTTATGTTTGTATACAGCTGAGCTCAGAGCAGGATGTGTGTGTCTAACAGGGCAACTGGAACTGTGGAGAAATTAGGCAAAACATGGTGGGAAGTTCTCCAGGGAGCGGCAGGGAAAGGGTTAAGAAAGTCCAACTGGTGCTAACCAGTCACTCCACTCACATAGCACCTGAGGGGGGTGCTGCATTTATCAGGCCAGTCTGAACACACACACACACACACACACAAACATGCACACATATATGCATACACTTGTGGACATATGTGTGCTTACAGCTCATGCACATAAGCTTGCACACACACACACACACACACCCACGCACAAAGACACACACAAACACAGGAGGGTGAGCCCAAACTGGCTGGGCTGCATTCACAAGCCGGTGCAGAGCCTCTCTGACTTTTTCACCTCTCAGCTATGCTCTGCTTTCTTTTAAAAGGGGCGCTCGCTCGGCGTCCCTGCACACTCGCCTCCATAGGCAGACTAACAAAACAACGTAAAGACATGTAGAGAATGTTCAGAAAATTACTGTTATGACGCAAGAGTGCATAATGCAGCAAGAAAGTCGCTGTCTTTGGATTGTTGAGTTTAATAAATTCAAAGTATTTTTTTTTTTTTTTGCCTCTGACATTTTTTTTCTCCTCTGCTACAGTCGCCTCACTGGAATAAATTGGTTTATGAATAAATGAGCCTGCTTTCTCCGTCTTGTTAACATTGTTCTTTTGTGCAAATTCTCAGCATTTTTTTCCAGTCCACTTCAACTTTATGCCCGAGGGCATATATTAAAAATACATATGGAAAGAGATAATGCACACACAACGCAAATTCGTTAGGGATGTCACCGCCTAACAACTGCAGATAAGATGTCACACAAAAATAGCCCGCAAAACTCAAAAAAATATATATTCAGCCCCGAGTAAGTTATGAAGTGCACTGCCATTAGATTGACAATGTGAGTATTCAGCAGTGAGAGGCATGCACCCCTCTGCCTGTTTGGATATGCCCATTTACACACAGCCTGCTGCTGCTGCTGCTGCTGTGGCCCTTCTCCATGTTATCCTCCTGGAACATCAGCCCAGCCCTCACCATTACACATCTGTCACAAAGTTTTCCCTGCGTTTTGATGCAAACTCTCCCTGTAGGTCATTTATATTATTCTGTCACATCACAGTAAACATACGCTTATGTGGTTTAAGCCCTGGATTGGCTTTATGCAGAGACCATCATTATATTAAAATAGGCCATGTCTTCATCTTACAGTCAATTAAAGATACGCATCAGTGCCTCAAGCACAACATCATTTTCTTCATATACCTAGAAACCCAAGGGTTTTAACACACTATTTCCACGTCTATATACCATAAAGCTTCATTGCATCTCCTGACCTATCTATTAAAAAAAAAAAAAAAAAAAAAAAAACTTTGACAACTGAATCCCCGAGAGAATACAACAAGCCCTTCAAAGAGACACTTAAATGCACAAGTGGCGTCTGTGTTATTTAATTCTGTTTCTGGATTAAATGAAGTATTATCTTCCGGGTGATCTTTTCTCATTTCCATAATCAGCCATAAGGGCCGGGGCTGGAGGAGTGTGGGGGTCTTTCCCAGTCGGGCCCCAGTCCCGCTCCCAGCCCAGCCATTCAGCACAGGACATAAAAGCCGGTGGCTGCCTCTCTCTCCACTCAGACCAGCCACTCAACCATATGGAGGTCCGCGGATTTAAATTATTTAGCCTAATCGCTTCATTACTTTTTATGTCGGACTATCCAACTAATCCCTTTAATTTGGACACTTGATTTCTTTTTCCCTCGTCGGCATCCGTAGGTTATAGCCGCTCCTCTGCTAAAACTCTGAGGATAGTTTGACTTATTGGGTCTCATAGCCTGCAACCCTGCTCAAATGACTCCAGCTATTAATGGCCGAAAATCCAGATTTGCATAATTCTAATCATCGGTTGCTGTTATCATTATTTAACGGCAGTGTATGGACCATTAGGGTCATGCCTGTGCGCACACTACAATGTCCCCGGAGTGCCAACAGTCAGTGGAGCACATAATGAAGGCTGTGGTTATCTCTGATATCGGCACAAAAGGAAACACTCCCTAATCTACCTTTAATACCCGCTGCTTCTTCTATAGCTCTCAAATATAGACCTCCTCATTGGCGCTGAATCTGTGCGCTCTGAGCGAAAATAAAGGAGGAGGAGAGGAGGGGTCCCGATAAGCAATGTGCACTCATGTCTAAGGAAAAATACTGACAAGACGCGTAATGAACCGTGAACTCCACAGTGGAGAAACCAAGGCACCTAAACCACAGTTGTGCAGCCCCATACTGCTGCTGCTCTCCTGGGCTGCACGACACACACAAGACGGGGATGATAACGCGAGAGGAGAGGAAAGGAGAGGAGGAGAGGAGGAGAGAGGATAGGAGGGAAAAATGGAGAGGCACTAAATTAAAATCGACATGAAACAGGTCAAGTTTATGGCGATGCTTTTTCGAGCTAATCTCCCCAGGTCGGTTCCGGGTTCAAGTCTTAATGGGCCAATAATAGCAACATTATTCAGAAAATTTTTCATTCCGATGGATGGAATGTAAAACGGCCTTAATCATATGCAAATAACAGCGCAGCGGAGTAGTGACCCAGAATAGCTGAATAGCCAGCAGGGAGAACACACACACACACACACACACACACACACACACACACTGAGGCAAAGAGAGAGAGAGAGAGAGAGATGTACCTGATCAAGGGCCACCGATGATCTTGTGATTTCCTCGCTGTCTGATTTGGACCCGCCCTCTCTGTCGTCTATGACCAAGTCGATGGGCATCTTGCCTTTCAAGCAGCTGATGTACCGGTGACAGAAATTATCACACAGCTCGTGTACCTTCACACACACACACACACACACACACACACACACACACACACACACACACACACACACACACACACAGGGAGAGAGAGAGCATGAGGCGTCACACACACTTACCCAAAAGGGACATCATCACACAACTGTGACATGTGCGAGCATAACGCACACAAACACACACGCCGGGCTGTGACGTGAAGATCAAGCACAGATCACAGAGCAGACCTGCATCTGAGCTGTTTCATTATGTCTAAATAAATTATAGATATGACACTAAATATACTTAAAAACTCTAATTCCATTTATTTATTTTGCTTGAAATTAACTTTAAACGTTGTTTTACATTTGTCTTGAAATTATAAAATCCGATGTGTCCAGTTCCGGTGCCGTGCCGAGCCGAGCCGTGACAGTAACTTTATTTTTTCCCCCTCCTCTCAAAATAGAGATATCGTCGAAAATTGACAGTGACAAGAGGGCTCAGGGGCTACAACGCACTCAACACCCGTGTTAAATTCATCATCGGTGCCCCGGGTAGTGGCCATTAGAGGAGGGTGACCCGCTTGACTGACATTTAAGGTAAACTGTTTAATTTCGGCTACTTATTACATTATCGCTGCCAATGCTGCGCGTCACCATCACCCGAGAAACACAAAAAGGAAGAAGTCAGATGGGAAGAAGAGCTGCTTTCACTGAATTTCTCTTATTTGCAGTTTGCAAATCTCTTTCTGGACAACATGATCTGAGAGAGAAACAAGTATTTAAAAAAGTGAAAACTTTCTGACAGCTTTGATGATGTTCTCATAATGTGAAAAAGTTGAGGTTAAAGTTGGCAGCACAGGCTACTGTAGTCCATCTGATGCGCAGACAAATCAAGAGTTTTACACCCACTGCTGCCTCGATCCACAGATGGCAGCCGGGGGGCCTTTTGCCCTCCACAAAGAAATCATTTCTAAAAAAACCCCGCAAAGTTCGCCTATACGTTTCACCTTGCGTGCAACTTCTGCCAGCATTAAACTTCATTAAAAAAGCGCGCGGGGAGATTTTGGGCACAGAGATATCCGTTCCAGTTGTAACAGCTTGCGTCGTGATTAAACGCGGAAGAGAAATGGCCCCGTGATTGATTTTGACGCTAATTATAACCGACGAGCAAAAAAAAAAAAGAAAAAAGAAAAAGAAAAAACATTTCATGTGCGAACGCAGCCCATAGGTCTGAAGCGGCACAGTGGACAGAGGAAATGGTGAGAGAATATTACCTTCTCCAGCTCCAGAAGATGAAATCGTAAAACTTGAATGGCTTGAATCATCTGAAAAATTAAAATAACAATAAAAAATGAGCTGCTCACATCTCTTGATATTAAACAGGCACGTTTTTCTCAATACAAGTGACTGCAGACGAGGAAAATATTCATGTGAATGGATTTTATGTGGGACTGATATTAAACTCGGACGTTATTGCAATATGAAGAGCAGGCAGCCGGTGCAGCCTGGCGCTGCAATAAGCCTCAGAGTCAGAGATCTATTAGCCACCAACTAGTCGTGAGGAAAACGTTACTCCTCACATCACACTCAGAGTATCAAACTGTACAAAGTGGGAGAAGCCTGAACAGAATAAGTTTTCCAGGCGGAGTTCAAAGGTTTGTGACAGCTGTGAGTCAGCGGCCCTTCATCTGCAGATACAACCGGGGGCCATCATGGTATCAAACAGCCCGAGAAAAAGAAAAAGGAGCATCACCTCCAATAATGCAGAAACTTTTTCAGCAGCACATGGGCTCCCTGACACACATGAACATCCCGCCGATAAACATGCAAACAAACATCTGCTTTATTCTGAGGAAACATGTGGAACATGTCACGTAAAAACAAAATAGAGAGTGAGAATGTTTCTTACCAGATTATCCAACTCTGGATTCGATGAAAATAAAGGCTTTTCTGCGCGAATCTAAAAAGCAAAAACATGTGCGTAAAATATGTGAATAATAAATATAATAAAGTGAGATTAAATCCAACATGCAGCTGCTGACATACACACACGCCATTTAGAATTAACACAATTACAAATAACTTTTTATTAATGAGTGCCGTTTTATTTTCGGTCTCTTTTACGCACGAACAGTCAGAGCTCCGCAGGTGAGGAGCTCCACCAGCCCGAGCATGCAAGATTTCTTTTTTCTTTTTTTTTCAAGAAGAAGTCAAACTTTCCTGACCTGTTTTGCAAACACTGCTATGTCTTCATTGAAAGATTCCGATGAACAGACGTCTCCTCCCGCCACCCCGGGCTCTCTGGGGGTGCACGTCGCTAATTCACATTTCTCAAAAATCAGTGCAAGCAAGGGGAACAGGGGGTGCCTGGGAACACACACAATAGCAAATGTCACCAGAGAGAACAGCGCCGGGGTCAAGACGACTCCAGGCTAGATTTAGCCAGCCATGCTACTCTTCAACAACTCGCCCATGGGGACTCGCTGCTGCAGCCCAATGCTATTATATTATGCAGAGGCTCGGGGAGGAAAAAGGGGCTGCAAACAGCGGGCAGACCCTGTGATTAAAATCTAGGTGAGCCCTAATAGCATGAAAGCTTTGTGGAGTCAGTCAAACAATTTCTTTGCACAGGTCTCCATTTGGATCCGTGTGTGTGTGTGAGTGTGTGTGTGTGTGTGTGTGTGTGTGTGTGTTTGGCGAAAAGCTCTGAAGCTGTAGGCGACCAAATGTTGATGATTATTTATCGTCGCAGTCATCAGAGTAAATATGAGCAGGCTGTGTTGGAAGTTGTGTCAGTTGTGTCGTGAGACGGTGGGAGTCTTCACAGGCGTGTTTAGCCACCGTGAAAAAGCTCCTAATGCTGGGATTTCTTTTTTTTTTTTTTAATTAACTGCTGTAAATTAATAAATGACATGCATGTGTGGGATTTCCTTTAAAACGTGATGTATTTTTTCTTAATTTGCTCAAGCCTGACACATTACACACAATTAATTAATTAAAAACGGGTTCAAAGAGAGGAAAAGGTAATTATTTTGCTCATAATAAAACGCTGCAGCTTAAAAAGAAAAACCAGGCACGTTAAATTAAAATAAAGTGGTGTAAATACTCATTAAAGTGGACTTTGTCTCTTTGTTATTCTTCACATTCTAATTAAAATGTGTCAGTGAAATTGTGAGCAGTCATGAGACAAGCCTCAGAAACAAAATAAACTACACATTTCCTCTCCCCTCCTCTGTTTGTTCAGAGCTGGAGCAGCTGATAAATATGATTCACTTTAAAAAAGCATTTAAAAAAAAGAAATCCAAAATGAAGGAGGAACAGAGGCTGCAGCCGCTCTCTGCACCACTCTGGTGCTCCAGTGTTGTGCTCAGACACTTCACCGAGTAGCACGGCTCCACTCAGCCCGCTGTTCCTTCCTGCTACCACGGCGCTGACTCTGCGCTGCCCCCCTCCAGGGCCTGCCTTGCCCCGCCAGAGAGCGAGTCTCCCCCCCGGCGGACCGGAGAGCTCGCACCTACCCGTATATAGCGTCTTTATCTCTCTTGAGAGCGTCGTTAACAGAGGAGCCCATACTGGGGGGCATGGTGTTGGTGTGGGCGGTGTGCGGGTACTGGTGGGAGTGCAGCTGGGGCCCGTGGTTGAGGTGCACCGCCTGCATGGACCGGGCGCCGTGCGGGTCTCCGTACATGGTGGTCGGGATGCCCACCCCGTCCATCCCGTAGTGGGGCAAGTCTTCGTACTGCACAACAAGAAACACGCGGGGAGCACACAGTGAATACACATGCACAGGGACATATCACAACTTTACTGTTAAAACACAAGTTTCCTGACTTTTTGTTTTATATGTTATAAAAGTTATTTAACGCAGGAGACGTGAGATTTGGAGTCATGTGAGGGAGAAAAGTAAAAATGTGACAACAGGGCGAAAACCATTCCCACAATGAGTCGACATGTTTCAGGCTTTTGACGCTCAGGCAGAACAAGACAAATAAATTCACGCAAACGCTTTTAATTTGTACTTGTTTTCAGGAAATTAACTTTTTAAAGACAGAAGTCAGAGTGACCTGTTCAGCAGGTTATCGCTCACAGTCACAGAAACTATTTATTCTGGAGTGGAAAACTAGTTTTGTTCTCAACTTCACCACACTGACCTTTGCTCCTCAGATATTATTAAAATAAATATGAATTATTGAACGTGTTAAAAATACCGCGAGGACAAAAAGGGAAAAGTGCAACAACATGGCGCAGATATTATTATTATTATTATAATTAAAGAGGCAGTAATTAGTTTTAACACCGTCTCTCTTGTGTTCTGTTTCCACCGCTGCAACAAATACCTCCAACTTGTTCCTCGCAGTGTTTTACGGTTTTAAAGGCTCATAATTGTGCAGCATGTTATTACCCATCAGGATCTCTGTGATTAGTTCATGCAGCAAACAGCAGGTAAGCGCCTGTTGTGTGTTTTTTTCTAGCCGGATTGTTCAAACTTCAAACTTTTTCCACGTGTCAGCTCTGAGATAAATAACGTAGTCTCGTCTTTACACTGTTGTCTGCTAGTTTTTTTAAACACTCAGACGTGTTGGTGTTGGAGTGCACAAGACTAGAATATAAATATTTACTCGAGGGTTGCTTCTTTTACAGATTAAAAAAGAGAGAGAGAGAGGCTTGAATTATTGATAACGCTCTCCAGAAGTGACAAACAAAGTGGAAAGAGTAAAAAATAAAATAAGAGCATTATCGCTTAAAGCTGAGTATTTGGACCCTAAAGGCAGAAAGAGGTGCAAACCCCGGCGTGCTGCAGCTCTGGTGCCAAACTAAAGCAGCTAAATGTGTCCCGAACATCTCTGCTGCTTTTACACTGTTTACTAGCCCGTGTGTGTGTGAAGATCCCAGCCGCTGTCTCGAAGCTGTCCTGCAGTGCATGAATCAAAGCGTTTGTCATCACCTCGTTACTAAAAAACTGCCTCCTTGGCATTATGCTAATAACGCGTGTTTTAGCACATTTTGCGGTGCGAAACGAGGATTTGTTTTTTTGTGGCTGTTTTGTTCGTAAATAATAATAAAAAAAGCTCCACTCAACGTGAAATCTGGAGTCTTGAGGAGAAATGTGGAGATTTGTTTTTGCCTCTATGCCCTCCCCCCCTATTTCGCTTCCAGTAACTGGCCTGTCATAACTAATCTAAAAAACACAGCCGATGTGAGATATGATCACGCTTCCAATGTCCCTCAGCGGGGCCGGTTTGTGGAGCAAACGAGTGCGGCCGTGCGTAATACCGTGCCAAAAGATGCCAAAAAACGAGCCCGTGTCTCCATGTGTCAGGAAGACGACAGAAACTTTCGCCGCGAGTGTGTGTCCGCGCGGGTATGTGTGTCATTAAGCCACGTTACAGCGCAGGATTGCATTCAAGCACAGCAGACTTGGAGAAACTTTTTTTAGGGGGGATTGCCCTACGTACCCGTTGCGCCATAACCCTCCTGACTCCCTGGTCGTCCTTTCAGTTTAGATAAATCCCCTCTGAGGCCAGGGTGGAGACGAAATGAAGAAAGAAAATCCAAATAAATGGGAAGATGTTTCAGCCAAAATCCCGTATGCTTCTTTTTCCACGGAACGGTGAAAGCCAGCCCCCGCTTTCTGCGCAAGTTTAGCCCAGGCGCGGCGAATAGGTCCTCGGCTGTCCTCGGGGCAGCGGCGCCAGGCTCCTTTTCCAAAACCAGGATGAAAATAAAATAGCCCCTCAAACAAAACTGGCGACTCTCATGGCTTTCTGCCACTCCGCCTGTCAGTCAAAACGCGAGGGCTTGTCAAAAGTACCGGATGAATGATGGTCCGACGCGCGTCTCCACGGGATCGGCACCACCTAAATGTTAATGGTCACAATCACAGTTAAAAAATGAAGCAGGCTCTCCTCTCGTTTTCTTTGATCACTCTCGGCTCCCGGCTTGATTTTCTTATGCAAAAGCGTCTAGAGGAGATCAAGAGGAGGTGGGGTGATAATTCTGGCTTAGGCTTTCTTAAAGGAGCCACGATCGATGCTGAGCGTGTGTGCGTATGTGTGTGTGTGTGTGTATGTGTGTGAGTGCGTGTGTATGCATGAGCCGCCTGCCCGTTTTGTGTACAATGGATGTGTGTGTTGAGCTGAGGAGGAGCGGAGGATCTGGACCAGACTGCTGAAACCCGGAAGTAGTGGTGGCCATAACAGGTCGCGTCTTACACAACGCACCGGGCTGCAGCAAGTCGTGCGGAGAGGAGGGGGGGTGGGAGGACCCTGCGAGCCCGGCGAGCCGCGCAGAGCGAGCTGGAACAACACGGGGATAAACACAGAATATCCACCTATGACTCCAGCTCCAGCTCTCATTCTCATAAAGTGGCTTTATTCTTCAGTCTGCAGCGTTTTTGTCTGTAAATATGCAACATCTGTTCTTCGGGATTGGCGCGTCCAGCATCCACTCCTCTGCCTGTAAACAGTTTATTAACGGCTTATTGAACCATCTCTCAACTCTGATCCCAAGATATTGTCAGGTATGTCATCGAGAGACTATACGCCCTGAATTTTAGATGAACTTTGGACTGGACTGACTTTGTAATCACGCAGTTATCAAGTGGAAAAGATACGTTTATAAGTCTGAAACTACTTCTGGAGGCAGGTTGGGCTTCTGTCAACATCACGTCTGCATGACATCAGTGTAGCTCCGTAGCCAAACATCCAGTCCTGCAGGTTTTTGCGCCTCTGGGTGCTCACTATCAACTTCTACGCAGCATATTATCCTCCAATGTTTGCATTAATGTGTGACTGAGACAAAAAGCGTCAACTTAACATACAAAGCACAACAACAACAACTTTCTTTAACTCATTTAGAAGCACTGTTCATTTTTTAATCATAAGAAGTGGTTGTTAATTAGTCCACACAGAGTTGTAATCTGCACGCTGAATTGTGAAATAAGTGATTAAAAACGCAACAGCAGCGTTTCAAAAGGTCTAAATATCAGTTCACATGTTGTCCCGTCCCCTCTCCCCCACAGCAGCGCTGAATGGGTCGCTCCAGTCTGCCCGGGCTGTCCAATGGCAGAGAGGCTCAGGGATGGGAGCCCCCTATTGGCTCCCCGCATGATCGATCCGGGGCTGATTGATCGGTTTTAGGCCACATTTTGCGAGGAGGCGCAAAACAAAACATCATCCGCGGGTAGAAAACACACACTCTGCGTTTTCTGTCAGCCTGCACGCGCTGTAAATCCACCAAAACAGAGAATATTTGACCGAGACATCTCTAACCTCTCTCTATCTCTCTCTCTCTCTCTCTCTCTCTCTCTGACACACACACCAATCCTCATATCACTGACTTAATTACTCACTCTCCTAAACTCACTCACACTTTGACTAAAACTTCCCCCCCAAAACCCAAACAGAACCACCAGCTCACGTTCAGAACTTTTCTTTCTCTCTCAGACGAGTTTTAAAACTTTCCCTGTCTCTTCATAATGAACCCTTCACTCCGAGTTTCCACGCTTTTGCAGAAGATTGTAAAAGTTTGGTCAAATATTGATGAACTTTAATTTATGGAGGGGAAACTTCCACTCGAGTAATTTCAAGAAAAAGTAATGATATAATTGATTAATGTGTGGCTGTAAATTAACAAAATAGTTTGAATTTACTACGTCACCGTCGTTATATTTGATTCCTCGCTGGGATATAAAGGAGTACAAATCTTATTTAATTTAATCTATCAACTTTTTTTTTAATTAAGAAGTTTAACTACCTCAAAATCTCCATTAAATATTTACGATATATTTCATGGCATATGAAGTAATATAAAAATGGGATAAGTCACATGGACATGATTGGTTTTAAGAGGAGACGCATCCGTAAAGGATTTCAAGAAATTATAATTGATTTCTGTCTGTTTTCCACACGCCCAACTTTTTATTTATTTCTCAGCCCATCACACGTGAACTGAGTGTGTAAAACAGCCACATTATCCTCTGATTATGCTCATAAGGTGTTGCTGGTCGGTGACAGTCTGCTTGAAGTTTTTTCTTTTTTTTTTTTCCTTCTCCCCCGTGCAGCGCGTCCAGTCATCGATCATCTGCCCCCGGTGCCAGAAATGGTGTCATAACATGATAATGCGGCTTCACACATTCGGCGTTGATTCCTGCGGTAAAAAACCCGACCGGTGGGATCCGATGGGACAAATTTACAGGCATGAAACGACGATCAAAGCCTCCTGCAAGTCCGGCCGGCGAGGCTCCGGGGCGCGGAGAGCAGAGGAGCCACGGAGCCGCGCAGGACGCACGGACTTTTACGCACAGAGAAAACCGGATCAAATAATAATGTGGGTTGCCTTGTGCTCGTCGAGTTTGTTAAATCAATTATTTATTGGTGAGTAGAAGCTCTCATTTTCTCATCCTTTATTATTTTAACGCCATATTAAATAATTTAAAAGCTTATTATTGTCACTCAGATATTTTTCTTGAAGGAAAGTATTATTATTTTTTTAATTAAAGGGGAAGCTGCTGTTTGAATCCACTTTCTTGCTGAATTTGTGGGTTTAAGTGAAACGCAAACAGGATTATATAGCTCACTACACCACAAGGCACACTAAATTTTAGAGGGTCATTGAGAGAAAGCAAAGCTAAATTAACATGAAAGGAGACCACATCAGCGCCTGACCACTGTAAAATAACTACAATGGCATTATAAAGCAATTAAGCTACCTCAATTAGCGTCTATAAAAGCGAGACTGGAGCTCCACTTTCTCTCCTGGAGTTGCTCTTCCGTGAGGGTCAGCGCGTTTTGGCATCCTGCAAGACAGCAAGGAGGGTGGTGGGGTGGAGGGGGGGGGGCAAAATACCGTCATTTTCTGTTTAATCCGCTTTGCGATGACGGTAATGCTGTGAGTCGTTTCAATAAAATCAGCAGGTATTACTTTCAAACGGCTGAATGTAAATTGACAGCATGTTTGACTGGCGAAACAAACGGGAGCGTGTTATCAGGCGGGCCTGTGCGCCGCGACTTCTGCTGCGTGGAGACAAAACACACAAGTTGTTGTCTTTTATGTTGAGTTTATAAAAACACACACATCCTCAGTGAGTAAGGTGTGCGTTCCTCTTTACTATTTCAAGCCACTGCAGGTCATTTTCAGCCCAGAGAATGTTGTAATAAATAATGCAAATGTGATTATTAATTGTAAAACGTGCAGTTGGAGTTAAAAAAAATACACAATAATAATAACTCCAGGTCAGAGAGTCCGAGTCTGTGTGATGGTCCGTGCCTCTGCTTGTCTGTGGCTGTTGTTTTTTAAAGAAACCGAGGTCTAACCGGCAGCCTGAGGAGTCAAACTGAGGTCAAACTTTTTGCAGCCCCGCAGCTCTGCGCCCCAAACATGTCGGGATCTGCAGGGAGGAGAAAAAAAAGGCCACCGAGTCTCTGCTCTGCTTTGTGTCACCGCTGCGGCTCTCAGGCAGACAGATAGACCTGCTGCAAAGTTTTCACAGCTTATCTAATTATATGGAACTACTAGTATATATCGTCTGTCAGAAGAACCCAGCCGGATTCATTAAGAGTGCGTTTAGGCGCTGTGTGAGCTCAGAAATTATTCAGTCAGGGGGGAGAAGGAAAAAAAAAAAGGCGCTCGTCTTTCTCGTCTTCTCTTCTCTTGCCTTTGAGATTTATTCTTAAAGTTAGTGTAATGAGCTATAACGCAAAGGAAGACACGTATTACATCCTGATTATCCACCAACCTTTACAAATTACTGGTTTAATCAAGTGGAGCAAAGATTGGGATTATTTTAATACACAGTTTGTCTCACATTAGTGCAGAGAGGATGATGGGACGCGATGGATTTTTAAAAAATAATGCCGCTAATGTCTCGGAGTGTAACAACATGGCACCGAACACATCATGGAAAACACTCTGGTTTGTGGTCAGTGGTGTAAAATCACAGTTTGAGGAAAATGGTGATAATATAATAAATCGCAATATTATTTTTTTAAGCATTAAATCAGGTCAGTTTGGACCAAGTGGCACTGTTTCCTCTGGGACTTTTCACTGGTGCTGCTGCATTCTGCAGTTTGGCCCAAATGTTAATGTGAGCTGCTGCTGCTGCTGCTGCTGCTGCCCAGATCGCCTCTCACACACATTAATGCTTAATCATTTGCGCCTTCTACCGGAGCTGTTGGAAATTACACGACATGCAGAAAAGGCAGAGGGAGAGCAGCTCACATAATTAAGATTAAAAAGTCAAAACTCCTGCAAGATAAATCCACTTTTTTTTTGTTTTGCATCATCTTCTGCATGTTGCACTCAAAGCACAATATGATGTTTGACTCTGTGAAGAAGTTGTGGTGTTTATATTCCCTCTCTTTGTTCATGTAAATAATTCAACACGCTAATAAAAATTATAATCCCAGTGCCAGTGCTCTTTTCACGTGTTGCCTTTTATTGCAAAATATCCAGTGTGTGTTTTTCTGTGTTTGTTTTATTTGGAGCTATAAGATAGAAACTGGTGACACCACATGAAGCGTATTTCTATTGCTGCGTTTAATCTAGAAAAATGACTCTGCAGGCTGTGATCACGAACAAATTCATAATAAGTCATGAATTTTAAAAAAGCCAGAAGCGTTAAAGGTTAAGTTCACCAGGAAATGAACACTCAGTCATTATCTGCTCATAAGGGTGGAAAGTCGTAGTCCACAAAACATTTCTGGAGCTTCAGTGCAGAAATCAACACGTTATCAGTGCAATGAAACTCGTAGTTCACTCTGTTTCTATGTAGTGCCATGATTAACATACTTCCAAATACATATAAATATACTAGAAATAAATTAAAAAAGAGCAGAGGATAAGAAAAGTATCATACACTCATACACACTGAGGTACACGATTACCAAACCACAGTACAAAAGGATGTGCAGCATTCTCCTGAACACCTGAAGTAGATGGGGACTTCTTTAAAAATGTATAAAAACAACAGAGATGAAAACAATAAAAGGCAAAATCAAAGTCTCCGGAAGCTCCAAGATCCCAAATGTATATGAAAAGATGTTATTTAAGTCTGAAATCTTCACTGAAGCTGCTTTTAACCTTCATGTGTAAACGTGCACCTTGTCTCGACCGAGGGGATGTAAATAATGTCCTTTCAGATCAAGACTCAGATTACGCCGGACGAGATGTACGAAGCCATTTAAATTCTTCTTCGGTTGTTTTATACGTTGGAAAACAAGTTCCCATCTACCTCAGTTGTTTAGGAGAACGCCAAACAAGAACTTCCTCCTGACTTTCCATCCACAAAGGCAGATAGATGATGACTTTTGTGTGAACTTTTCCTTTATGGCATCGAATGTTACA
Organism: Pagrus major; assembly: GCF_040436345.1. Taxonomy (NCBI): domain Eukaryota; kingdom Metazoa; phylum Chordata; class Actinopteri; order Spariformes; family Sparidae; genus Pagrus; species Pagrus major. Next base: position 25,669,807 of record NC_133229.1, read on the forward strand.
TTAAGTTTGGTGCACAAACATCAGCACTCAGCAGCTTCTTAAAGAACGTCCCCTTCTAGATGTCACAATGTGTAAAACTATCAGCGGTATCTTAACGTGTTAAATATAAAAACAGTCATTTAAAGCCTCATTTAGCTCCGTTAGGGGCCTAAATGTGAGAAAACTGCAGCTGCTTCCTCTCTGTACGTAGGTGTTGCATTCACGTGAACATGTGGACTCAAAGAACCGCAAACAACCAAAGCTGGATGTGTGTGTGAGTCACACTGACATCGCCGCATCACACTTATGGATACATATACGTGATGAACAGCTGCTTTTTCTATATGGTGCGAAATTAGACGCACATATAGAGTTATAAACATGTGCACCACACACACACACACAGCGGAGGTCTGTGATTGTGCTGAATGCTGCCAGTCAATTTTCACATTGTGCCACCGGCCAACCGGGTCAGCAGCTCCACTTTTACTCTGAAAGGCTGCTGAGTCTGAATTAACCTCACAGATAGATAGAGAACTCATCACTCTATCACACACACCGCCCTCCCTCCCTCTCCCTCTCCCTCTCTCTCTCCCCTTCTCTGTCTCAGTGTCTCTCGCCCTCCCCTTCCTGCAGCATTTGTCACCAGCGCTATTATTTCAGGTGTGCTAATGGTGTCACAGACACTTTTGCTGAGGGAGAAAAAAGAGAGAAGGGGAAAAAAGGAAGAACAGAAGAAAAAAGGAGTACTGTCATCATCATCACATGAGCTCCTCTCTCCCCCCCAAAAGTCCACGGGTGAAGGATTTGGGTGAGGGAAGGGTAAGGGGTATCACATGTTGGCCAGTCGCACCGTTCAGGGTGGCAGTGGGTGGATGGGTGAGGATGGAGGAGGAGGAGGAAGAGGAGGAGGAGGAGGAGGTGGTAGGGGGTTCTCACACCTCCCAGGGAGACTGTGAATTGATCAGCACCTTAGAGAGAGAGGGAGGCCGAGAGGGAGGGAGGGAAAGTGAGAAAAAAAAGGAGAGAGATGAAGGATGACGATGAGGAGAGAACAAGTGGAAAAAGCTGGGTGTTGGAGCCGAGCTATAAAACCAGGAGGGGGGGGGGGGGAACAGAGCGATAGGAAGGGAGGAGTGAGGGAAGGCTGCAGAGGAGGTGTGAAGACTCATCTTTTCCTGGATGGGTGTGAGTTTAGGCTGGAGTGGAGAGTGGCCTGGGAGCACAGCATAGCCTAGTGGTAATAAACCAGCAAACCCCCGGCAGAGAAACAGCAGCTATGAGGGAAACATAAGACGGGCTTTGATTCAAAATGTACTATTCTGTGTGTTTACAGGTTCATAATTAATTCAGCTGGTACAACCTCACATACAGAAAAGTCAACATGTCAAGAGTTTTACTGTTTTTTAAATATGATGAATTTGATTATTATTTGTGGTTAGTTACATTTCAAATGACAGAAATCTAATTTTGCTTGAAACGTACAAAACCTCATGTGTTAAACTGCTTAATTAATATTCCTTAAAACAAGAATAAAGCCCAAAATTAATTATTAATGGCGGCAACAAATTAAAGTATCATGTCACTGCAGAGGATCTACAATTGTGGTCAGTAAATGACTTGTTTTTTTGATAATGGAGGCAACATGTTGTTTTTGGACGTTTCTTTAATTAAAATGAAAATTGAAAAGTACAAATAAAAGCAAACATGCTTGTGATTTTCTTTACAAACTGAACCACTCTGACACTTTTCCTAGTAAAAACCATTCCTCCACATGACGGCCGGTTTGTTGCCCAAAGCAGCTGGTAGAGGATAAAAACCTTAACCACGACCAGCGTTTGGCTTGTGGCTGATCCGTATCATCCAGCAGCCTGCAGTAAACGCAAAGTCGATGAAAGTACAGTTGTACTTTACAGACCCCACAAAACCACTGCACAGGACTCACATCAGCGAAGGTGATAAAAGCTGCTGTGTTTGAGTCAGACTGTTTGGAAAAATGCACAGCCAATTAATTCATGTCTTATAAAATTGCACCGTTAACAGTGTCAGATTAAACTCTGACAGTTTATTTGTCTATTCCAGTTACTGAATCCAACTTTGGGCAAAAGGTTTTTAACATGTAAAAGCTAAAAAACCTCAAATAGAGACACAAAAATGGAAAAAGACAGATAGCAATAATAAAAACTTCAGTAACAGCAAAAATATCAAAATAAGAGTGATAAAATCAAGTGAGATTTATTAGATACAGAGTCATAAAAACTAGTGCATACACTGGGACCACAATGGGAATAAGTCTATTCGACTGTATGACTGTTTTTGTAGCTGTTTGTGATTTGATGCCCTCCTTTTCATAATGTCAGATAAACTGAACTAAAGCAGAGAGAGACTGGAAGAGATAACAGGAAGACAATAACAATAATGACATCATTATAAACTAGAATGGCACTCAGTAGAGTGTATACCTCCGCCGAGGCCCAGCAGTCCTCTTCTGTACTCACTCATAGATACCAGCCACATAAATATGCCTGATTGTTCCATCAAGATCTCTGCATCAATTAACGAAAATGTCCAAAAAATGCCGTAACTTGCAATGTTAAAATCCTGGATCCACACCAAAGGTTAATGGGGTCTATTCTGATCCAAGACCCATCCTCCAGCCAAGTTTCATGGAAATCCATTCAGGAGTTTTTGCGTAATCCTTCTGACAAACCAACTAAAGTATAAAATATAACCTTGTTGCCAGAGGGAATAATATTCATTAACAGCAACAATACCAAAATAACACTGATCAAATCTAGGGAAATATACGAGACAACAGGTAATAAAAGGTTTGAGACTACAGTGGAAACAAGTCTTTTGTAGCCATGTGTGACTTGATGCACTCGTTCTCATAACGTCAAATAAACTGAACTAAAAAAAGAGAAAAGATCAGAAGAGATTAGAAAGGAACTCGCTGGAATATCAGTTTACTAAAAGGTCTGTAATCTGTGTGGATGCCAAGCCGAAAAAAAAGATGTGGTTTCATTTGAAAACATCATCAGGTTCAGATGCCTTCAGGTGCTGAGTGAGGACCAGGCACTAACGCTGCTTCCTCTCCTGGACAAAAAATTCCTCTACCAGAGGACTGTAGGTCATTCCGGCTGACTTATATTCAGGCACGAGTCTGCTACTGAAGGAAAAGATTCTTAAAATCTCAAAAACAAAATGACTTGTTCTGCAGGTGTTGGAACATGTGTTAGGTTTCAGTTTCTGCCTCTGAGAGAAATACGACTTGAGAGCACGCTGGAGATAAAAGGCAGGTTTGGTGATTGATACAACTTTCACTTTAGAATAAATATGTTTCCACATCAGGTCGGATTCTTGAACACCAGTTCAGCTGAGGGGCACCCGTCCATCCTGGCAGCGGTGAATCAGATTACCAAACATACTGATTGACTGCAGCGGTTGCTAGTGAACCCTACAGCCATCTCTCGTAAACAAAGTTATCTCTACTGAAGTTCATGAAGAGGTCAGTGGTCACATCATCTCGTCTAAGATCCTCCGTATACTGTACGACCCTGCGGGATCCTAATAAAGAAGCTTTCAAGGCATAAATTCCCGTCATAACAGCAAATGTCAGAGGTACGTGGAAGTACAGAGGACCGGTGCTGCCGTGCACTCACTGTGGCTTTGCTGCAATAAATGGAAGCAATTATTCTGCTACAAAGAAAATCCACCAAGGCTTTTCTCAAACAATGAGACGCAAACTTGTTTTCTGTGAAAAGTTCTTCCACATGCCCACATGCAAACTGTCAAAGAATCAAGGTAGTGTGATTTGTTGTAAATTTATTCCACTTAGCTTTTGTTAATTATCACAAGTGTCATAACCATCAAAAGACAACAACAGACGACTTGGCACGCGCTAGTGTTTGACACTTCTATCTTTATACCCTTTGTTCTGTCGCTCTTTCTTTCCTCCTCTGTTTATCACACATTATACCACACCTGCCTCACATAATTATTCTTCCCTCTCACTTTTCTGCCTCGTCCTTGATTTTTCTAAATGCAGACAGAACCTGTACATTTGAAGATTTCTCTTATAAAGAGCCGTACGTCGCGTCAACTCAGGGGGGAATTAAAAGTCATTACGTTGTCATTAAGATTGCCTGAATTATAGAAGATCCGTACCTGCAGTGCTCACCCTTAAATGTTTTCTATAAATCCTTCTGCAGGAGTAGGCGCACTTTGTTTTATATGTTGTTTATCTAAATCAGACACGAAATGACTCATCCAAGGTGGTAAATGTGTGTTCTGTGTTTTCAAAAGGATGGAAAAGTTCAGTCTTCTTTGAAAAGCACTGAACTCAGAGAAGTTTTCTCAGAGAATAAGCAGTTTGTACCAAAAACTTAAAACAACAAAACCCAATTTTCCAAAATTTTCCCAGAGGTGCAAAAGGTCTCCATCAAACTGCAGAGTTTTTGTAAGAGCTTTAATGTTTTGCACATGGTCACTAAAACCTTCTCGACCTTCGGGGACTTGGATTTGACTCCAAGGTTCAGAAAATTCTGCAACTATGCAACTTTAATTTTAAATATTTTCCAAAAAATCTTACACAGATATTGTAAACTCATCAAATAAGGAAAAAAAACAGGTGGTTTCTCTCTGTCACTGAAAACTTGTGGTAATCACTCAGGCCGAGTAATACAACATCAATTTAGCATAAATTAGTAATTTTTGAATAAACACAAGTGAACTGTAAAACAGACCCTGAATAATACTGTAATTCAACAAAGAGAGAAACAGAGCGGCTGCGGCTCACCGCTCCTGCTTTCCGAATGGGGAAAAAATAGGATTCCCATACAGAAACAGTGACAGAGTTAATCAGACTGGATTGACATGTTAGCAGTGATTACATTGTGCCTGGATTTGATCCTCACCACCAAACCACCAGAGCTTCCACTGCAGCAGAGGTTTGAGTTCCCATGTCCTGTTATTTTTCACCAAATCCTGGAATATAACCCAAAATCTCATTTACTCTGCGTATTAAGTGTCATAATCTCACAGCAGAGAACTCAAAGACTGATGGAGAACTGTATCAACCTGTGGCTACAGCGCAGAATCGACAAATAATACTCATAATACATTTGTTTTACACTAATTAACAGATGAGCGGGTTAACTGTGTCAGCACTCACACTGTTACTAAGTCACATACAAGTGAAATAACATACAGCAGTTATAAAGTAGCACACTAGAAAACAACGTTAGCACTAGCACTTGTACTTTACTTCAGTATATCCATTTACATGTTTCATTTATATCTTTTATTTACACATGTATATTTATATTATTGTACTTTTTACTTCACTACATTTATTTGAAAGCTTTAGTTACTTTGCAGGTTCTGATTTTAGATTAAAATATGCATGATGAACAAATTAAATGATGACATTTTTTTGTGTACACATAAAAGGAATATGATTCAGGTTTACGTGCACAGTAATAGACATACAGCTTGAAACGAGGACATTAAAAAACTGAACCAATAAGGTGAAGAATGAAAATATAAAAGAAACTAAGAAACTAAGAATGGTGATTAGGTCTGTATGTAAGCCAACTGTTTTGTTTGTTGTAAACATTAAAAGAAGCACAAAGAAACAATAGAGGTAGCGCACAGATTAAAGAAAAAAAATACTGGATAAATATGCACAATTAAAATTAGCAGCATCTGGACCGACTGTAACATTAAAATACTGTTTACAAATTAATGCAACAACACAGTCCAGCAATATAATATACACTCTGAAAGGATCCACTCTGCATTATGAGTCTTTTTACTTCTGGCTTTACGTTTATTTTAATGATGATAATAATGATGTACTTTTATCCAGTGTTGGTGATGCAAAGCTACCCTAAGTAGAAAATAAAATAAAAATAAAAATAATTTCTTTCCTTTTATGCGCCAAAGTTGAACGCAAAAAATGGCAAAAAAGTAGTTTAACTACTTGAATCATTATGTAAATATGACCAGCAAGCTACTGCAAAACGTCGTTTAACTACTGGTTTGATTACATGTCGTCCGCTTCTACCTAACTCTGCTTTAACTGAAGTAAATCCTCACATGCTGGACTCTTGGCACTGTCAGTAAACGATGGCAGTACTTCTCTGCCACTGCCTCTCTGTGACACATCTAGTTAGAGTAACTGCGCGAATAATTTTAAAATGTATTCTGACCTGTGACGTCTCATTGTTCCTACCTGTGGAAACACTAAACCCAGCAGTGATTTAGGAGCGGCGTGGGTTAATCCGAGTCTCCCGAGGGAGTCAACATCACAGGGCTGCGCATAAACATTTTAGAGACTGACCTTTCACCTATCGGGCACTAAAAAAAAAAAAAAGTCTGGTGGGGTGAAATGTCCAAAACCATTACAGATCACAAGCAATTTCCCTCAAACAGTCAGACAGGTAAATTGTGTGCGCGTGTGACGCAGACTCTCGCAGAAAGTCACAATTTTCGGCCCGCGTGAACCCAAAACCTCCTTAAAGTAACACAGGTAAGTGTTTCCTCTGATTTTCTGACGGCTACATATCTATCGCTGAATGCAAAAGAAATTCAGCTGCGCACAAACACACACACACACACCTACAAACACACTGTCGGAGAGCCAGTCTCCGGCAGACAACATCAGTGCAACCTGATCCGGCTTAATAAAGACCCTTACCTGCATTTACTGCTCCGTTAAAACGCCCTCTTGTTGTTCTACCAATTCACCACACTATAATTGCACTGAGGCTGCATATGGTCCTCATCTAGTGCCCAGTGCAAGATAAAAGCCAACGGGCTGCGAGTGCACAACGCAGGGGAGAAGTGTGTGTGCACACGGTCCTGTGTGTGTGTGTGTGTGTGTGTGTGTGTGTGTGTGTGTATGTAAGCATTTTAGGGCAAATTGGACTCAACATAACTCAGGGGATAGTTAGGAAAACTGCATGATGTCACCGTTATTACACTGTAAACGCAGTTGATTTGGCTTTGAGGATTTGTGCATGCGGCGGCCTCAGACATGTGCGCTGAGGCTGGTTCACAGATCCCACCTCCACGTCCAGGCTTTGAACTTTTTTTTACTGAGAATCAAAGTGAGGTATTAACACATCAAGCCAAATTAGTCCACTTATTAGTCACTTATTGTGTGTTTTATTACATTTTCGGGAATATTTGGGACAAAAATGAGAGGCTGCAGAGTGAGTTAAAGTCCAGAATCAAACATCCTCCTGTAGTTTTTAAAGGACAGTAGGTCACTTGTACTGCTTGTCCAGATGTAGCCCTTTATATTTTCTTAATGATGAAATTAAAGCCGTGACTTTGGCAAGAAACTAAATAAACAGCTCAATAACTGGATTAAGACTGACAGGAGATTGGCTTGTGGACAACCTCACAGTGCTTCCTTCGTGCTAATGCCCGTGATTTGCCTGCTCTGCCCAGTCAGGTTTATGAAAGTCAGCCGGATTAGAGCCCAGCTGGGGCTCAGTAAACCAACACTCGGCCCTCGTACTCACACCACCATACATGACTTCCCAAACAAATCTCGACGTCCACCCCGCCTCCCCTTTACTTTGGGCTCCTCCGCCGCTCTCCCCTCGCTGTTTTTCCTCTTCGCAGGCATCGCTACAAGACTCTCCAAAACACAACACACACACGCTCTGCTCCAAATTAAAATACCAAGGCTTATTGAGCAATACTCTTCTAATGGTTTCATCCACCACTGGTTTTTATCTCTGCAGACATAAACACACATGCAGCCTCTCAGCTCCAACCGAAAGGAGCTGCTCTCCTCTCTTCTTACGTAAGCTGGCAGAAAATCTCTTAAATCCCTCTCTTTTGCCGTTGTTGTGTTGCGTCTCGGCTGCTGCTCGCTCTCGGAGAGCATCTGAGACCGGGGCAATTAGAACCTGAGCGGGGCCTTTGGGCATCAGACCATTTAGCATAGAGGCTAATAAGGCTGGCTATTGAAAAACCCAGACCTATTGGCACTGCAGCGCGGTGCAGAAGGTGAATTGATGGCATGGAAACGTACAGAAGAGCTTCAAGATGTCTGAGAGATTAAATGTGGATAGTTTTCTGGAGCAAATGCAGACTTGCAACAACTTTTTTCATTAATATGCCAGAAAAAAAAGAAATGTTTCGAGCCCAAATTGGCTCTTTGTGGGTACAGAGGAATTTTTTTAGAAGCGAAAGCAATAGAAATAAATGCTGTGGAAATGAGGCTGCCCTGTCATGCAATAAACTTGGACTGGAAGAAAAATGAAAGAAATGAAAAATGAGTTCAGATGCAGACTCAAATTTGTAACACAAAAACTGATGTGCATATTGAAAACATGCCAATAAAGCCCCAGACTGCTAGCAGGCACAGAGATGTGGTGCAGGGTCAGCCGTTTTCAGAAATCTGTGAATTTTTAAACTTTTAATATGAAGGCGAAGTTTGCGTCTTTACAAGCAGGATCGTCTCACTTTTTGGCGGCGAGCCTCACTGCATTTTTAGCACTTTGACAGGTGCAAACAACACAAAATTGCGAGATGACCGGAGGGAAACAGTTAGAAGAAAGGCAGCGGAGTGTTGCAAGAGATCCAGAGACAATATGCAAGAGACAATGAGAGGAAAGGTCATAAAGAGAGGAGGAGAGGGAGAGAAGGGGTGAACAAGGCAGGAGAAAAGCAAGAAAGAGAGAAAGAAAGAGCAATGGAAGGTTGCTGCTAATTCTTCCATATCTAAGCCTCTTTGCAGAAACTCCCTTTGTCTTCCAAGTCCCAGTCATTAGAGCCTAATCCTATCAACCAGGGGCTAATCTGAGGGCAGAGGGTTCAGCCCCCTCAGCTCCACAGGCCAACACACACACACACACACACACACACACACACGCACACACACAAAAACAGGTGTAAAATGTAAAAGACTCGTAAACAGATGGAAACACTTTGAGATTTACACATTCACGCACTTGCACGTGTACACGCAGGAAACACACACACACACACACACACAAAAATGACGAGAATCCATTTTTATTAAACTAATCAAATCTGAACTATTATGATTGAACACAAAATCAATGATTTCCCTCCTCAAAAGAAAAAGTGTGATTCCAGCCAAAACTTTTCAGACTCTGATGATCTACTTTATGCCTCGGTGGAGCCGAGACCTGCCTAGGTGCTGGTGTGTGTGTGTGTGTGTGTGTGTGTGTGTGTGTGTGTGTGTGTGTGTGTGTGTGTGTGTGTGTGTGTGTGATGGGAGGTGGGGGGCATCAGTTTCCCACACATTCCAGCAGAGCCTCTCCCCCCCGCCATCATCATTCTCCTCTTTATTTCAGCGCTGACTATGCTCAAGATTAGTTATTGATCAGCGAGGATATAAATTATTCTAAAGTGAAAGCCCAACAACACAGTCATTATAGATCGACTATTGACCAGCTCCGATATATCATTCCATTTCCACTGCACTGCACCCCTGCCACCGGCCGGAGAAATGCTCAAATAATGAGATGGGGGGATTTTTATGACTCCAGCACACTCTGCTTGACCTTTCGGGGGAAAGTAGACGGATGATATCAGCATCGGGGCTCTCAAATGCGGTGCCATTTGGAGAGTTTGGCCAGAATGACCTGGTAAATTTAGACAGAGACAGGATCCGATGGAGATGGATGGCCTGGGCAAGAGAGGCTGTCTGAAGTTTCCTTCTCCTCATAATTTGTTAAAAAAATGATCAGCCTGATGGGAGTGGCTTTGTCTTACAAAACAAATCACAGCAGAAAATGAAAAGAATGTTATCTGACGTCTCTTCGGTTGACGAACCACACAGTGTGAAACATTTTTACAGATTGGATGATGAAGCTCGTGTGTCTGATTTCATTGAGTTGAATAGTTTTATATTTGTTAAAAGACAAGCATAATAGCTCAGGAGCAAATGTCACGGCAATGTTGTCATAATTGGTGGCAATTTATGGTTATCAACGATTAATCTGTCAATTATTTGTTCAAATAATTGATCAATCATAGTGAAAACAGTCTGAAGCCCAAAGGTATAATATAACACAGAAGAGAGAAAAGCAATGAATGCTCACATTTGAGAAGCTGGAACTTGCAAATATTTGGCACTTTTGGTTGATGAATGACAAACAATTCAAACAATTCTCCAGCAAAATTTTCTGTTGATCACATATACTCAATTAACTGTTTTGAAACTGCATACAGGGCTGTTCCTGTGCCGATGCCAGTAAGGGAAATGCCTCCAATACAGTATTTGTCTATGCCCTCATCTGATACCACGTAATTTATTAGCCCCCAAATGGGAACCTGCTACTTCCCAGCATCATCCCCTGCACCTGTGTGAAACTTAACAGATTTTTTAATGCACAAGTAGCCAATATACATAAACTGCAAACAGCTTTTATAACGTCAAGCACCTTTAACGAAACATACATTTGTTCATATTGGTGTTATTTACCCTAAACCAGGCCATACAACAATGATAGCAGCAATATTACATGCATACAGGCTTAGTAGTATACAGCAGTTCAAAATAATAATAATAATAATATATTTTTAAAACACACTGGTATCACATTGGTACTCAGTATTGGTTGATATGTAACTTCAGGTATCAGAATCCGTATCAGAGAGGGAAAAAATGAAAAGTAATCCAAATGAAACTACAGAGTATGTTAGTGGTCCATGTCCTCCAGAACGGCACATCGTTATTCAGAAAATAAAACCATGTTTTGAGTGACACTGCTGTGGTAAAGGTTTGGTTTGGTTTAGGCACAAAAACAACTGGGTTAGAACTGGGGAAGGATCACAGTTTGGGTTAAAATGACTACTTTGTTAAGGTTGGAGGGCTGTTGTTGTACAACCAACTCAATTGCCAGACTAAATGTTGGCAGTGTACTTTTCTGCAACCACAGATACGTTGAAGCTTGTTGACACAACGCTGTGCTCATGATCTGCTTAGATTTGGGCACATAAACCACTCGGTTAGCTTTAATTGAGACCATGTTTTGGTTTAAAATACCTATTTTAGTCACCATAAACACGACTGGAAATTTCCTGAGATCTCCTTAAAAATATCTAGTAGTGTCACACTTACAAATGTTGAAACGCCTTCTGCCCGTAAATCCACCACCATCCCCTCACATCTAGATACGACAGTCAGGTCATAAACATGCAAAGTGAACGTGATACGACACGTATTGTAGAAATGTCAATATGTTACGTAGCCTATAACACGTACAAATGTGAATTAATTGGTAGTTTGCCAAAACGTTTTTAACACATTTTATCCTGGTGTCTGGGCTGTTTTAATTATAACCACTTGGTAAAGAAACAATCGTGGACATGGTGAAAAGAAACCAATGCTGACTATCTGCTGGAAATGAGAGAATCACTACGGCTGCTCGAGGGCTTTGTCACTTGAACGTAAACATATATGTCATTTAAAGGAACTTGCCGAAACCACCGAAGCCGCCTTTTAGTGAGGGAGGACGATCTCTCGTTACGTTACGCTGTTCGTTGTAAGCACTTTGTGAGTCGCCGCTGGCCTCCGTGTTGCTGCGATGTTCAATCACGGTTTTGTTTTGTTGTCGCTTTGTGCGGAGTTGCGAGCAGGCGGAGAAGGGGCTGGTACAAATGGGGGGATTTTATCCACGGAGGTGTCAGAGAGTTTAGCAAAGTGTAAAATACTTAAAGCATCAGGGCAACACAATCCCCTGCTGGTCACAGTATAAATCACCATATATTCTTATTGGCCTAAGCCCTTGTTATGAGTAAATACATCCACAGGCAAGGGAGGCTGGCAAGGTTCATGGGAGATTCATCCAGCAATAGCGGAGGGAAAGTCACTGTGTGTGTGTGTGCTTGTGTGTATGTGTGTGTGTGTGCACCACATACCGCTTAGGGAGGCTAAGGAGAGGATAAGGAGATCAGCAGAGGGGGAATATCACGCCTCTTAAGCATGTATACACTTTCTAACTTTTACTTTTTTCACCCAAAAAACCTAAATAAATCCCCACTCATCTGAGCATGATCGACTCGCCTCACCCCTCTCTGGTTTTCCTCTAAATAATTAAACCCCCCCTTATTTTTGGCAAGACCATAATACCCCTCAGCCTGACAAATTTCAAAGAAAACCAAATATATTTAACGACTGCGTCTTATGTCCAATCAGCGATGCTTGTTTACAACATTTCCTACTCACTGTGTTGGAAAAGCTTGCGGTGTATTAACCAAAACCACACAACACCAAGTCATTTTCCATCCCGGGTCCAAATTATTTATTGCTTTCAGTTCCTTGTCTGTTTAATGGATGAATTGGGTTAACGGACAGAAGAAGGGGGGAGGAGGAGGAGGAGGAGGAGGAGAGAGAGAGGGAGAGAGAGAGAGAAAAAAAACAGTTTCATATTTCTGTAAGCCTCAAACTTTTGGCAAACAGAAGAAAAGAGAACTTGGCCCTAATTCCATCTCACGCTGGCGTTTGTGCATTCTAAGTTCTCGGGGGCTGCTCTGGCGGAGGGCCTGAGCCCGTAAATTGGATATTAGGGGACGATATAAAGGAGCCTGTGTGTGCTCCCGTCCCAGGGAATTATTGCCTCCAATATCCCTGCGTATGCGTCTAGGGCTTCCGAAGCCAGGCCAGATAGATCCTCATCTCGTAAGGGGGCCAAGACTATATCCATCGCTCCTTAACTTTTATGAAGCTCCCAAGCTCTACAATGGGATTTGCCAGGGTGTCTTTTCCCCTTATCCAAGCAGGGGAGGGGGGGTGTGACAATGCAGATATCGCTGCATTCTTCGGGCTCCAAAGCTCCGACCTCCTATTTGAATACAAGCATTCAAAATTGTAAAGTGGCATTCTTCTTTTCTCTGTGAAGCCGGCTCCGTGGCGAGATTTCTCCTCGGTTTAAGAAATGCCTTTTTTTTTCTTCCCCCCCTCACTTATCACTCTTTTCCTCCTGACTCTCACTCCTTCCCCTGCCTATTTCTTGCATCTTTTTTTCCCCCTGTTGTTTACCCTCACTCCCCACCTTTCCTTGTACAGCTCTTGATTGCCTCTCTCTCTCTTTCTCTCATCCTACGTCTTAAAGTCTTGTTCTCCCTGACGACGGGCTCCAGTGACTGCCCCCCTCCCCTGCTCTCCTGCCATTGCCCTCGTGCCCCCACCCCCACCTCCCCTTCTTCCCTTGGGTAATCCTAAGAAGGGGCAACACCATCACAGGGTGTGAAATTAAATACATTACAGCATTGCGGATTAAAGTGTTTCATAGGCAGTTGCTCATCCACATCAAACTTTAGCTTTTTAAAGCCTAACATTTGATCTAGGTTAGAAACCGAGGCCAGAGGAAGGGATTGGGACACTTGTGGGCCCCAGAGAGCGGAGAGAGCACTAGAGGAGTGGACAGACCGAGAAAGTAGACGGCAAGTCAGAATTTTTTCTGTTGAAAAAAAACCCTCACTTCTAAATGGAGGAAGTCGCAGTAAGAAGAGGAGTTGGACGAAACATTTACAGCAGTTACTGGAAGTGCCAGCACGCAGGGAAATAAAGCAGCCGTGTGTTCTGTTTCACAAGGCGTATATATGAGGATAGCGTAATCTGGGAATTAAAGTGCCTGCACACAGGGCTGTGTTCAACCGATGCAAACCCAGGTAATCATGCCTCTTTCAAAAGTAATAAATGTTAATGTGCCATTTCCCAGTTAATGAGAATTACTCACATCATCCATCACATCATCACAATCTGGGCCACACATGGCTGCCATCTTACACCGGACCGCTGCTGCACGCTGAAGATGGATGAAGTAGGACTTCAGATACATGTGTGTACCATCGGTCTGGGAAAAGTGTCGTCCTGTACTTTGAATGTATTGAAAGCTGTTGAAGTGCCTCTGGGCAAGACTCCAAATAATGCTTCTGAATAGCCGATAGTGGAGGGCTGTGGTTGTACAGCAAGCAGCAGCCCACTGCACACTGTACTTTTCTGCTAACAACAGATTAAAATTTTTATATGACAAATGTATCAAATAAACGTTTCTACAATACGTGTCATAAAGCAGGTGGAGGGGATGGTTGTGGCGTTAGTCAAGCCAAGGACCACTGTTCAACATTTTGTAAGCATGAAACCACTGGATATTTTTAAGGAGCCATCAGGATGTCTTCCAGCCACGTTTGTAGCAACCAAACTGGATATTTTTGACAAGACGTCAGGACAATTTCAAACCCTGTATGTTGCGACAGAACCAGGTAAGCCAAAACATGATTTTCTTCTTAACCCTAACCAAGTGGTCATTGTGACTAAACCTAACCAGACTAAAAGCACATTGTTATCACAGCAATGAAAACTGAACTTAAAGAATCGTAAAGTTTCAACCTATTCATGGTTTGCAGAAATGTACTTTGCCACTATTTATTCTGGTGACGAGGTTGTATACAGTAGCTCATATGCACGGTGGCCCTAAAGTGCAAATCAAAAACAGCAAAAAAGCAAAAAAATTAAAAAAATTATAAACAAATAATCTAAAACTACATTAAATGTAAGTTGCACTGAAATGCCAGTGCTCTCATTGATCTGATACTTTGCACTAAATGTGATGACTGGAGAATTGTTGACTGACTCTGAGATAATACAACAGTTCTACTACTAAACTAGATCAAGTGTTAAATGAACTCCAACATAAATGTGCATGAACAATAAGTATTTCTGTGTACGGAGCACAGCTTCCTCTGCTGTCTGGGTACCTGACCAGATGGACGGCCGTGACGTCTTCTCTGGCGATGAGGTCAGATGTGAAGGGAAGTCGGTCCAGCTGGGATCGGTCCTTTTCTCTCTTTCTCTCCTTAGTCCTCTCCTATTCTAATGAGTCTCCGGAGACACCGGCCCTCACTTAATCCACTCATCTATTTTGACTTCCTCCGCTTGAGAACAGTAACCTCAGAACTCCGGTAAAGGTCATGTTCTGTCAGCTTTGTTCAATGACATCTATTGACGCAGCTCCAAAACCCTGAGTTTGGGTTACACGGCACCAGTGAATCAGAGACGGTCCGTGGAGACATGGCTTCAACATCAAAGACGTCAAAATATAGAGAAATTTGTATTTATATAAGTATTAGAGGAGTAGAAGGAACAAGTGGAGCATGAAGATTATAGTTCTGTAGCATTTTTGTGTCTTTGTTTATCCTGGTTAGTCCAGATGAGTCCAGGGATCTTTTCTCAAGACAGACATTAGCGAGAAACCAACGGCAGCTGTCTGTAAGACTTAACACAACAACTACTTAAAGATCTGAGAGACACAAGAGAAACATCTGTTGGTGTCTAGACATAGCAACTTATTAAGAAAGCCAGCGAGACGGACAAGGTTGCAGCACCTACTCTGAGAATTAAAATAGCTATATTTTTACATGCTTTATTATAGAGGAGTTGGCAGCACTTCCAACCAGTGATGCAGTAAAAGTATGACAGGCCTCATTCCAGTAAAAATATGAACATTTTACAAGTATTTCTCCCTTTAAAGAGTGTTGTGTCTCATTTTATCAGTTCATTTCAAAATGACAAATTCATCAACACTAATGTTTGTTGTTTACTGCCAACATGTCACGTTTGTTAGCTACACAACACTGTCATGTCGTTAACTGTATAAAATATAGACGGAGCTTCCGGGGCTGAAAAGTGAAGCCAATGCTAAAGTGCCTTTAAAATGAATTCCTTCTGATGGTCAGCTGGAGGCGACTGGTTTCAAGAAGTCTGATTGTATGTAATCTTATGAGAAAATGACTTCTCACTTGATTCATTACCTCAGTGAACAGTTTCCTGATGACTTTATGGTCTCAAGCTCTAGTTTCAAGTCTTCGTCAATACAGTATGATGTTTATTGTGTAAATTATGGTCCCATTTGGAGTCAAATAGACAAGGCAAGGCTAGCTTGTGACTGACACATAGCTATCATGGCGTGTACAATGGAACGCCACTCGATGTTGGAAATCCTAATCGTGAACTTGTGAAATCACCCCGACTTCATTAAGTGGTAGTTTTCTGACGTCACACAACAATGGCAGCGGCCATAGGAAGGGGACAGGGTGTATTTACAGACTACAGTTTTTCTGTGAGAGATTTCCAAGTATAAAAGTGCCGGAAAATAAAATGTGTAATGGCATCCGTTACCCATATCTGTTGTTGTTGTACACTTGCAAAAATGACATCATTTTGTCATGGTCAGTCAAGTTTTTTGTTCACTTTTGCCGCCTTGCATCTGAAACGCTTTGAGGTTGGAAGTCTCAACTAGGAAATTCCAACCTCCGGCGATTTCCGATGTCAGATACAGTCACGGCTGCAAACTCAAGGCTTCAAACTGGTAGCTGCCCAGTGGATGACATCACAGTGATTCGACTCTTGCTCCACACAGACTTAAGCTCTGCCTGAAGAACCGCAGCCCTTTCATTTGAAATGGGGCAGGCCTCCAATTTATTGTGTTCTGATCTACAAATCCACATCTGCCTTTTTCAGATGTGCTCCCTTTTCCTTGTCCTGTGTATGTAACAATTATTACAGCAACCTTTCTACTGGAGGCTGATGATGGCGTCAGACTTGACTGACAGATCTGGTTAACTGCAAATCCTCTATCAATGTTTGAGTCATCTTTGAGATTGGTGCATCTTGTTGATTGTGTAACTGGGAGAAGCATCATCTCAGGTTTTGAATTGATTGAAGGATTTCAGGTCACAACATTTTAACTATATCAGGTTTGCTATAAATGGAAAAAAAAAATCCTTCATGTGATCCCCATCTTTCATTTCATAGATTGAGAAAGGGAGTAAACATGCATCAAAAATGGAAGCAATCCAACAATATGTCCCACTTATCTGAGCATGAATGACCAAAATGACATATGTTAAGTTCCCAATGAAGGTAACCTGACAAATGTCTTTACATCTCCACCTCCTCAACGAAAGCTGGCTTGGCCTTTTGTGTAAAGGCTGACTGAAACATCGAGTCTGATGCTCCTGTCATCCTACATCCACTGTACGAACAGGCTTTCGCCAGCGACAAGTCAATCATCCTCAACCTTCTCCTCCGGTAAACAAGCTGAGCTGAAAGAGCTGCCACGTGCTAACCAGCCGGCACGCCAGGACACTCGCTGACAATAACACCAAAGGAAAAACAGATTAATAAAGAGAAGAAAAGGGGAGTAAAATAAAGATAAACACAAACAGAAAAGGAGAGCAGTCGGAGGTGGTTGGAGTGGAGTTGAGGGGGGTTTAAGAACGCTGGCTGGCTGTGTCTCTTTGGTGAAATCTAAATGAGAGTGTATAATATGGGCCCTTCATAGGATTGATCCAGAACATTCCCCCCTTCACTGGGCTTTTCTTCCTGCTCAAATTGAGGGATTACCCCAGGAGGAAGTGCTTTGATTAGGCACAATAGGCATCTATCCTCTGTTGATTTGTGGGATTGAGGAGGCAAATCCCTGACAAAAAGCTGATACAGAGAGCGAGGGCCGCTGGATGATGCCGGGCTGAGGAGGGGTTGGTGGGGAAGGGGGTGAGAATATTCCATAGAGAAACAGCCAGGGATGGCCTCTTCCAAAAAATTTTTGGCAAACAGTGAAAAAGGGAGAATCAAGGTTGGGTCGGAGGTCACGTGCGAGGGAGGGGGAAGGGATGTCTTGTGAAGTTCACGGCAAAGGAAGATGAGAAAAAAAAATCAAATAGAGATGCAGATTCTGGACTAGACAGTTGCTTCTGTGGGTTCAGATGATACTGCTCTTGAACTTTATCCGAGGACGTCTTACAGTATTTCTGTTTACGTCAATAAACACTGAAAAGTTCTGAGTAATTTCAAGAATAAAGCCATCATGGCAAATGTCAAGGATCCCAAAAATCACATGATGGAGAAGATTTCTACATTTCTGCTGGAGACAGCTGCTCTCTTGTTTCTTCTTCAATGACTTTTACAGCTGTCATAACTATCAGTAAGCACACTGAAAGCTTGAAGGACGTCTTTCATTGACAAAAACCCAGAGATAAACACTTTTGACCCATTTCCTAATACTCCCTTTAGCAGAAGCCAGATAAGAGTGCAACATAAGTTAAAAAAAAAAATGTTTCCCACAGTAAAGATTTTCTGTTGACTGTTGAATTTCTGGGGTGTGAACAGGTTATCTAAGGTTCACGAAACACACAAAATCAAGCACTGCAGTTGTGTGAGGTAAGCAGGAGCATCGGCCTCCTTGCAAAACCTCAACTCTCACACTGAAAGTACTAATCTGCTCTCCCTTTCACCCCTCTCCCTCCGGTTACTGCTGCAAGAGACCGTGGACGGTCCCTCGGCCTGTCAGGCGAGCCCTGTTATCCCGAATGAATCCTGAGCTGCTCTAAACACACTGCTGTTATCCAGTTTCCGTGGGGACCCTGGAGCTACAAGGCACAGACAAACGTGGGCCGGGTGGGAGTGTTGGGCAGGGGATTTTTGTCGGATTTACACGTATATACGATTTCAGGGTTTAAAACTAACTTCCCCCTCCCCAAGGTCAGCGCGCCCAGGAGAAAGGGGCCGTCGGTGTCGCCAGTTTCAGCTCGAGCCGCCGGTGTGACACCCAAAGGTGCAGCGGAGGCCACACGCAGCACTGAATGAAGGCGCACGAAGCGCTGACAAAGTGGGCGTGTCGTACCTGTTAAAGTGCAACTACGGCTACGGTGAGCTGAAAGGGGCCAAACTTCAAAGGAAGGAGGAGGGGGGGGGGGGGGGGGGCTCTAATTTAAATTCTTCAGTCCAGTCACTGGGATTTGGTTTAATGAGCTGAGAAGCAGGGGTAGACAGCTGACTCCTGACTGTGTGTGCACGCCTGTGTGCGTACGTGCACGCGTTCGAGGAGTTTTCCCACCGCTAAGTCCCCGTGTGCACGTATGCACGTTTGCTTTGCCAGACTACTGTGGCCATGCACTGACACACACACACACACACACACACACACACACACACACACACACTTCTCTCTTTTCTCTGAAGCCTCTCCAGCACTGGAGACCGAGCACACACACACACACACACACACACACACACACACACACTCACACTGTAAAGGTCCGGGGATTTGCCAAACTGCAGCAGACTGGGTTTCTACTCAGAAGCCACAGCTCTCCCTCTCTCTGTCACTGCTGCCACTGAAACTGGTCAAAGCTGGCTGTTTTAGTGGCTCCAGAGCTGTTGGCAGTGAGTGTTGGCAGCCTTGTATCTCCTTATTTTTTATTTCTCTTCATGCCTGCGTCTGGAAGTCGGTGTGTACGTTTTCTTCACTTGAACAAGTGGCATCTAAAATATGGAACGGCGAGCCCTCACACAAACCCTGGCTGACTGACACTTTTAACGTCACGCTAATCCCTCCTGTGCATTCAGCCTCAGGAGGGGGGAAAAGTCACAGTTTCTCTGCGGGGCTTGACACAGAAGCGGCTGCCGTCAACCGCCGCCTTTTCTTCTGCTGTTGTTCTGTTTTTCCACAGACGTCACCAGCCTGAAGGAAATGATGCTGTAGGCCCTTTGCTCTCTGGCAGAGAAGGCAGACCTGGAAAAATAACTAAGACACAGGAGGGAAGCTTTTGGTTATGACGGCTGCTTGTTTTGGCTGCTCGCTTGTATCAATACGTGAAATGCGGTTGTGGCTCCAACCTTGAATGTTTCAGTACATCAGTGCGGGATAAGGACATTGATATTGATGCCACTTTCTCCCAATTTAAATATAATCACTCATGGAAAAATGTATTTTGAATCAGTCCAATTTTGTTAAAAAAAGGGCTTGTCCTTGGAAAAAAAAAAAATAATCCTTACAAACACTACAATAGTCTATGTAGATGTTTGGTCTAAAGCTTGTGAAATGTTCAGGCTTGTTAGGGAGTGTGACAGAGAGGTCCAGCTCTGGCAGACAGACCCGAATATGACACTAGTGTTAATCTCTAACCCTGCAGGGGAAGCAGGCATACAGAGGGATCCTATTACATCTTTCATTGGGCCCCAGCGGGCCCCATCCTGAACAGAGGGATTACTGAGGGCTCTCGCAGTCACTTAGCCGTACGCTGCCCCATACCAAAAAACCCCACAATCCACCAGTGACATCATCAAACAAGGACAGACCAGAGGAATGTGCGGAAAGCAACATCACACTGTTTTACAAGAGCTAAACAATTAGACGTCAAATGTTTTGCCTCAGCGCAAATAAACAGGCTGCTGATCATTATTGGTTAATGAACGCCGACCGAGTGAAAGTAAACTTATCATCAGCAGATGTGATGACGGGGGCCGGGACAGTGGCACGCCGCCCAGAAGTGGGCCGATGTAGGCGGAGGGGTAGTGGCAGTGCAGGAAAAAAAAAAAGCGAAAGAAGACGGAGCAGGCAGAAAAAAAAGGAACAAGTAGAATGAGAATGAGGGTGGAGATGCATTTGTATGGGAGTGTGTGCGAGAGAGAAGGAAAGCGAGAAGAAGAAGAAGAAGAAAGGAAAGAGAGTTAGCTGTTGGCAGGAACAGCTGCTCCGGCCTCAATGCAGAAGCTTCAGATTGAACTTGAGGCTTGTGCTGCACGACGGCGTGTATCAGCGTCGTCGCATGCAACGCCGCCCCTGTTCTGTCGTGTGCAGGATAGATAGTGCAGATAAAACGACAGCTCTATTGAGAGGCTCTGTTGTGCACCTGTCTGGCAGTTTGTGGTTTTTTTTTTTTGGCTTCAGTCTCCTGGATTCCACTGTGATTACCCAGCAACATGCCGCTCCGCCGTGACATCAGCCTGCAATTTACATCCAAATTAGAATCAGATGAATAAGGAACGGCTCTTTTCTTTTCTTGTCTTCTGGCCTTCCCGCGGCCATTCTCTTCCTCTCTTCCTCCAGCCCTCCTCCATTTTTTTTCCCCCCTCTCTCCCTCTCTGACTTTGTTGAGGCCAAGTTAGCACAAATGTGACATGACTTTCACTGAAAACAGGCTGGATGTCTCTATCAAAACAGCTCTCTGATGTGGGCGAGTGGCGTCAGTTCTGGAGGAGTTCTGGGCAGCGAGAAACTTCTATCTGACTCACATCGGTCAATAACGACGCTGATTAAACTGAAGAATAAACTGCACACAAAACTGAGTCATACAGAAAAGAAGAGGGATGAGGATTGTTTTTGACCACATGTCAGTGAGTCATGGACCACCATCGCAACTATCCTAGCCCCCTCTTGTGGCAAAATATTCACAAGGAGTTTCGAGTTGTTGAAGTTTCACAGGCGTTGTTAAAATAACTGTAATGATATCTACAACCACAGAACTATCATCTTACATGAAAGTATCTGCCGATCAGCCGTTTTATCCCTCTGTTGTTTTAACAGAGTAATTAAGTAAGTCTGGCAGTAGAAGTATCATCCAACACGTTTACTCCCGACACTTATGATCATTATCAGCTTGTGGCTACGACAGCAACCGTACTTTGACTTTATAATCATTCAAGTACTTTCAGTGGATCAAACAAATCACCACCCTCTTGGCACTTCCCAAATTCTTCTATTAAAGCTACAATACATCTTTTTTTCAACCCTCTTCTTCAAGCCAACGCACAATGGAAATGGTTTACTTGGGCAGCCACCCAGGTGTATGTTGCGTCCCATTTTGGCATTTTACGTCATCCACGATCAATTAACTCGTGGACAATCTGCCCTCGCTTGTGATGTGACCTCCCCTATCTAATGTAGACCTACTTATTGTTTTGTACAAAGTTATAAGTGCACCTGGTTGTTGTGATGTCATTCGGTGCACATTGGTTTTGATCAGCTTCATAATTAACAATCTTTCTCCACACGCGACTCACCTGTTGTTATGACAACGGATTCGCAGATTCACATTTCTAATCGGGATTTCAACAATTGTTAGTTTGCTAGGAGCAACATTGTTTGACAAATTGTAGCGTACATTTGTCACATTCACAGAGAGACCTACCAATGCTGCATTGTGGGTGGAATCCAAAACTCACTGAGGCAGTCAAAAGAAATTTCACAGGCTCAATAAGTACATTGGAAGAAAAACTTTCTTCTCTGTCCAAAGTTCTGAAAGTTCAACTTTTTTTAATGGGTTGTGTTACTACTTTTTCATACCCTTTTCCTGTGAGACTGTCAGTAGAAGTACATTAGGAAAAGCCTGACACGGTCAGAGTCGGCTTTACACTGGCAGATGCCAAAATCCAACCAGCTGTGGCGAAGACATGACAGGTGATGATGGCTTTACTTTCCCACACAAGTATAAATGTCACAGTCATGTCAGCTGTTTTATAAGCACAGTATGCTATACGCTATATGTGTGAGCTGGCTCTTTAGGTGCAGAAGCATCAAATCCTTCTTCTTTTGTCATTAAACGGAGACATTACTAGTGTGGTTAGCTGCCGTGATGAAGTGTAAACCAGCTGTACGACCGTCCACATATTCCAGTTGCCACCCGAGTGGCAAGGGTGAAAGGGATGATTAAACCTCAAGCATCTATCCACCAAGTCGCTGCTGCAGCTCCTCTCTCGTCTTCACTCAGACTCCACATCAACATGTTTGCTCTCCTGGCAGTGGCAGAGTCTGAGGGGACACACACTGCGAGCCTGTATGGCTGGTGGGCCAAGAGATCACAGAGACAAACATATGTTCACTGGCAGCCTGGAAACCTGGAGGACGGTGACTGGCAACCTTTTAACCTCCACACACTCACACTCAAACGATGCAACCTATACATGTGCACACAATAAACACACAGTGTGGAGAGATCGACGTGCATGCACAAACACCCTCTTGGTGTCTTGTTCAGAAGCACAGGTGCATATGTATGCACAGACCACACAAACACCCACAGAGGAACACTCACACATACACACACACATACACACACAGCACCCAGTCCAGCAAGCAATATTTTGTATTATTCATGAGGGAGAAAATATTCAAATAATTATGAGCTTCTGCTTCTGTGCCAAACACTTTCTGTGGTTCACACTCCTACATTAGAGAGAGAGAGAGAGGAACTCCAAACACCAACACACTTCATCCTCCTCGATCTTTCACACAGGTTTGACTGGATAATATGTTGCTGAAATGTAATGAAATGACAACAAAATGACACATGTTGAGGATGAATAGTAGAAAACACCAGGCTAGAAAAGCAACCCTGTCCCCAAGATATTGCGTTTGCATATTGCTAAATTACTTTCATAGTTACATTGTGCTGAAAACTGTAACCGCTGCCTGGATTATTATTAAAAGGTTTCTTTGAGTGAATTTAATGCATCATGCTGCATCACAGGGAGGCGGTTGGGGTGGTTGAGCGGCGAGCAAATTGCCGGACTGTCACGTCAGGTTAGGCAAAGATCAGGACTTTGGGTAAATGTTAGTAAAAATCTTTTGCTGACTGTTTCTGTATTAAAACAAGACGTGATCTTTCTTCCTCCAATTTCTGCCAGTGCCTAAACATAACCATAAAAAAGCTGAATACTGCTGTTTTCACTACATATGGATGGTGTAATGCAAGGATTTCCTAACAAATAAAATGCACAGACAAAACACAGAGTATTGTTGGAATAGTCTGAATCACTGTGACGTGCAAGCAACAACAGTCACTTCCGGTTGGACGACTGGCAGTTGATTTGCATAACCAAGATATCTGAAATCGCCAAATTTGTACATTTCTGTTGTCATTTTCAGCCATAACCATGCGTTTTAGGATCTATAATAGAAAACGATGGTCGACCTATGTGACGTTTCTGCTCATCTTATTCTATGTACTGTGTTGCTTTACCAGCATCTATGATCTCTACCCAACAGCAACGTCTTACGGACTAACTGCTAGTAAACTCAACTTACTCACTAAACTCAATAAATCAGGTCTCTAAACTTACGCTAGTGAAAGTGATGTTGTTAATGAGATATTAAAAGTTGCTTTTTAGATGAATCAGATGTAAACACTTTAATGATTTCATGAATAAGTTCTTGTAAACAAACATTGGGATTGGCTCAATGGAATCAAATAGTAGACAGGAGAACATAGGCTAGAAAAGAAAAGAAAAGAAAAGAAAAGAAAAGAAAAGAAAAGAAAAGAAAAGAAAAGAAAAGAAAAGAAATTTTACTACTCTGTGGTAACAAATATGGTTTGCAGCAGCTTGTGCACATGAACTCTGTGAGTGCGACACAGTTTCCTCCACATGATTTGACCACTAAATAAACTGCAGAACATCACTTCAGTAAAGCACTGTGTGTCTCCGAGCGTCGAGGTGTCACTCAACCTCCTTCACCACCAAACCGACTAAAACAAACTGACTCTGCGGACCTCGTCTTTGTTCTCTCCGTGTTAGCTGTCCGTCACTTTGATTGGCAGACAAGTGTCAGAGTGAGGGAATGTCGCGGGAAGCTGGGAAGAGAGCAAAAGCCACGGCAGCAATCTCAATATTTCATCTCGACCCCTGAAGAAGGGCTCGGCAGTCTCATAGTTTAAATTCTAATCGTGTTAGGCCACAGGGGCATGTCATTTAGAGAGCCAGCCTCCGACTCTCCATCCCTCTGCTCTCCTCCCTGGCCAAAACAAATTATTAGGAGATTCCATTATTTCACCATTATGCATATGTGTTTGCGTGTGGCTGGCTGTTACGGGCTGGGGAGAAAGAGCACGGGTAAATAGGCTTAGTTTAGCCCATCATGGGCCAATATGTCTGGCCCTGGACACAGCTGGGGTCCTCGGGGGTCCTCAAATTGGTCATCATTAGGGCCATAATGCTGTTGTTTTGCTTCCACTAATGCCTCAGTCCAGATAATCAGTGTGCAAAAAGGATGCTGCTATCTCTGTTTTTCTGTCTTTCATTGTCTTTAGTCACATTCACAAGGGACAAGTAGAGAGTGAGGACCTCAGATAATTAAGGAATTACCCTCCGATGTCTGAACTCTGTAAAACTCATTTACACAGCCTGATTAAATTTGCTGGTTGTCACTGAAGCGTCACGTACAACAGCAGATAGAGATTTTTTTTTTTTACACAACTTGAGATTGTTTATCTACTTCTGTTCCCAAGGTCAAGACTGAAATTTACCTCAATATTTCCTCAATACATCACGTTCAACATGATGCATGTTGAAGTTACGGACGCAGGCTTGTTAATACTTTCATTCGTCTCTGTTAAAACGTTTGAACATCATTCAGTCTGTGCTGCATTTGAAAGAAAAGCTGAAATAAAAGATATTAAATAAAGACACAACCGTTACATTGTCAGTGACTTCCGTGTTTTTGTTCAAGCCTTGCCAGCTGCCTGATCGGTAATGCACATGTGCAACTCTCAACAGAGATGAGAAAGAGGCGAGATGCCTCACTCATTTGCCACTTTTGTCATCAGCTCCAGAAGAAACGATGTGTCTAATTCAGAATATTATTATTTCAGACTTGTCCAGTTAAATGTCTGGATGTAGTCTGATCTGCTGCTTTCTACTGTTTCCTGTTCTTCCAGCACACATCGAGAGACTACGGTTCGAAATGGCATTTCAACATTCGTAAGGGTGAAACCAGGTAAGCCAAGAAAGTTATTTTCTGGCTTTCAGATTTATGATATCCAAATTTAACATGACAAAACCTGATACTGATCCGTACCTTAGAAAAAAAAGAACAAACACTTTTTAAAGATTTTAGGTTTCACTGGTTCCTGCATTTTTATGGAAGAAGACAGAAACAACACATTTTCTGAAAGAACATTTAGCACATGATTTAATTTGCACAATGATTTATATCAGGATTT
Source organism: Pagrus major (assembly GCF_040436345.1). Classification (NCBI taxonomy): domain Eukaryota; kingdom Metazoa; phylum Chordata; class Actinopteri; order Spariformes; family Sparidae; genus Pagrus; species Pagrus major. Next base: position 25,695,562 of record NC_133229.1, read on the forward strand.
ATATTACTGATATTCAGTCTTGTAATGTTCTGCTACTGAAATGGATTTGATACTAGCTCCATGTGATAGTAATATTTGTTCAGCTTTAATACCTTTGTGCCTTCCTTGCTCTCTAAATCTAACTATGATCCCAGTTGACAAATAATCCCAAAGGCAGCAGGGAAAAACACACAGCTATAAAGCCACCCTCCATGGACATCATCAGGACAGCATAAAACACACTGTACATACGGTTTTCTCATTCATTATAAATGAGAGCAGAGGGAGTTTTCCAGATCATGAAAGATATAAAGAGAATTGTACTGCATTAGGCGATAATCCATATTTCTGCCTCGTGCAGTGTGTCGGGGTTATTTTTGGCAATGTCAGCTGGCTGTTTTTAATGGCCTGCATATTTATAATGTCATGGTTTTATATTTTACAGCCTCAAACGGATTTCCTGCAGTTGCAGGGCCATAATCATGGTCAGTTCATAACTCACCTGGGATTATTGATGCACTTTCACTACAGCATAACATATCCCATTTGGTACGGCAGATGCCATTAGCCGCTGCACCTTACAGTATCGGGGGGTAAGTATATTGTTAATGTGGGTGCCAGCAAAGGCTATCAAACCACTGAAAATGGCAGCGTTGGTGCTGCCGATTTAACCACAGTCAGGGAGTGCAAACCATTCACACCGGTAAAAGGCAACTTTTTGGTTTTTAAGCTGATGTGAGTCACCTGTGCAGGAGTGTCTGCATTCAGGATTTATGTGCATCATAGTTCAGGTGTTTTACATGATTGTATATATCCCTAAAATATTTTTCTTACGTCTGGAAGCACACATACTCACATTTTAACACTTTTCTTAAGAGAAACATTTGAGTATGGATCGTTATGACTGCCTCATTTTGATGCTCAGTTCTGCTATGCCAGTATTCAGATGGTATCAGCCTTACTGAGAAGATCTGGTGTTGGCTGGATCTGACCAGTCGACATTTAATATAGTTTAATCTAAAATGTCATTATGAAAGTCTGTTCCAGCTATGAGCTACTCTCTTTAAGTCACGACGAGCCACCAACTCAGTTTTCAGTGCCATAGCAAACCCTGGCCTTACGTAACCTTTCACACAAATGGGAGCCATGCAGCTACATGTACAGATCTGGGGGGAAAAAAAGGAGAATCAGCAAAAATAAAACTGGATTGGTGCCCCTGTAAAACACATTAACTGAATATAAAGGTGTCTTAGAAGTCCGTTGTACAGGATTAAGGGATATTTAGGGGCAGAAGTTAATTTTATAATACTCATAACTGTGTTTTTATCAGTGTACAATCACCTGAAAATAAGAATGAGTTTGTTTTTGTTACCTTAGATTGAGTCTTTTCTGGCTACAGAGGGAACAGGTCCTCATCTACAGAGTCAGCCATGATTCTACAGTAGCCAATGATGGACAAACTAAACAAAGGCGAATGAGGGCATTTTCAGTGGCCACAGTGGTTTTTGCTGCACGCTTGAGAGGGAAGGTTGAGGCGAGGTATATTCAGTTGGTTGTAATCTGTAATGTTATCTGTTTTTTATCCAAAGAACAGTATATATATGTTTTATTTTAAAGGTGGTCGTAGCACACTCTGCTACTCATACTACTGCTCTGATTCAGAAAGCTCCAGGGAAAAAATCTCTTGAACGTGTGGCCATAACGGCACCTAGATCACATGACCGCGACAAAAGTGAGACACATTAAACCAGAAACTGCAGAGCTCGGAGCAGATTCGGTCTCATCAACTACAGCACCGCCATTCAGCCCCCTCATCTTGCACACTGCTCTGTCCACACTGGTTACAATGTGAAGACTCCCGTCAGTAAATCAAGTCAGAGGGGATCATTTAGTCCTAATGGCTCTACTACAACTGGACCCCCTGTCTATCCGACAACAGGCCCCCTCAGCGCTGCAGCCCAATGTGGCAAAATGTCACCTCTGAAAATTAGCCATCAAGCGGGGGCAATTTTCCCCCTAGCTAAATTGCTAAATAAGTAGCGAGGCTGTAATAGGTAGCAATCTGGGGCTAATCTGATGAGATCATTTGGAAAACGTTGGACTGGGGGTTGAGAGGACAGGAGGGGAGCTCTGTGTGCGTGTGTGTGTGTGTGTGTGTGTGTGTGTGTGTGTGTGTGTGTGTGTGTGTGTGTGTGTGTGTGTGAATGCATGCATGGGTGAATTTTGTAAAAAGTGCAGCGAGTGTGTAGCTGCATGTTTGTGTATTTACAGGTAGTGACCTCTCAGTAGACCTCCTTATAGCATCTGTATACATACACACTTTATATTACATGCGCTGTATGTGCGTGAACGTCTCTGTGCGTGTAGTGTGCAAGCGTCATATAAGCTTACGCTGTGACTGAGGAATCATGTAGACACAGCTGGAGGATCACGTGACCACAGACGTACAGCAGTGTGCATTACTGCGATACTGTGGATGTGTGTGTGTGTGTGTGTGTGTGTAGGGAGGGGACATCATGGCAGGGGTGGAGGGTGAATATTACTGTCGGCGGGCACCAGATGCCAGCTGGCAGGGGCACAAAGGGAATAGACGGGGAGTGGGCTGAACAATTACTGTTATTCATAGCTGAGCCAACAGAGAAGGTCTTTGCCATTAAGAAGCACACAGGGCCAGATTCATGCAGAAACGTGTGGATTTAGAGCCAAACAAACAGGAGAAAATAGCTGTCGATCTTCCACTGGTAGTCTCTACGCCAACACACACATCCTCTATCTCTTATCTCTCACACACATCCAAGAATGTTAACATGTTTGTGCTCCTACTCAAGCAATTACAGCAACAGCGAAGTCTTGTCAGTCTTGTCTAAACAGTGTTTGCTCCTAACTAACGGCACGACAAAATAGCACAACCTACCTCATCATGATTGACGCGTTGTTGTGATTTAGTTGTAGGTGTTAACTTTAAATTAAAAAATCTCTTTGTGATTCATTTTCTCAAACGTGGACAATGGCTTTTCCTTTGTTTCACTAGTTGAGTTGCCACCGTACAACCTAATTTTCTCATAACCCACTTTTGCAGAGAACTACAGTAATTGTTATTAAGTTCAATCAGAATGGGGTCAGTACTGGAAGCCACTCGGCCCTGTGTTTAGTAATTAACATTTCACAGTGAATATCTCATTACGGGAGACAAAGGTTGATAATAGGAGGCTCTGCTAGTGAGAACATGGAGCTGCGGCGACAAAGCCCCTCCAGTTTTAGTCTGGATGCAATCAGTCATGGAATTCAGCAGAAACTCAGATATTTCTGGACTGGGTGATAATGTGTCGAGCTTAGATTCCTCAGTAATGCAACAGTGTCATGTCCACACAAGAGAACACACAGTCTACTGCCAAGAGTTTAAACTGTTATTTAAAGAATTTGGTTTGATGACACAGAGTTTATCCCACACACTGCAAGACAATCTGCTGCTGTGAGCCTCAATCATCTCCTGTTAGCCTGGTGTCATTTGTAGCCACGTTAGCGGCTCTGTTTAGTCGAGACAGAAATATCTCAACAACTATGGATAGATTGCCTTTAAATCTTGTCATTCATGGTTTCAAGAAGATGAATCCTAATGAATTTGGTGAACTGCTGACTTTTGATCTAGTTTGTCTAACGCAGAGCCACTAGCACTGCTGTGACCTTGGGTTATAACAGAGGTCGCTTATAGGCAGGCCGCGGTCTCGGGTCTCGACCCAGAAGCCATCCGATCCAGACCCGGACCTATAACTGATAAATTACTGAGAATGATTCAAGTTTGAACTTTTCTGGTCTTTCCAGCACTGATTTAGTGGCCACCAGAAACTCACAGACCAATTGCATGTGTTGTAAATCAGCTCATGTGATGCTAATCTGTCCGTTTGGACAAGCATTGGCGACTCGAGTTAGATACACACTCAGGGGATGAGAGATGAGAGACAACGGTCAGAGGAATAATTGCGTTAGAGGAGGTATTTCACAAGGAGTTCTCGAGACAATGACAGCAGAGCCTTGATCAAGAATGAACATCATTCTTCCCACGGGCATTTCAAAACCAGTATGTCTCATAGTCTTATCTATCTCTTACTCAAAAATGAATTAAGGGCACAGAAAATAAAGGCAGCTCATCTCCCGGGTCGTCAAATACTTACACAGCTCTGATCGGACGCCAACCCAAAGTATCAGTGTGTGACGACCTGAGGATGAGACTCAACAATCAACAATCTTTCTCCAGGAAGTTACATTTTATTGCTTTAACTTGCACTGAATCTTTGCATCAGACTAATTCCACAAATGCAAAATGTACAAATGCCCAAGCGAAGTTTATGAATTCACCATTTGCTGACCCGGCGCCTGTGGGTGGCCTCATGAATACTGGTCACATTTTCTCAGGGCTAGATCTCATTTCAAGGTACAAAGCTCTTCAGGGTGTACGGCAAACGTCGTGGCAGGAACCTGATCGCATGAGGGGGGAAGACGGCACTTGACTCAAAGCGAATAGCTGAATATGGTAGCTTTCAATCAAAAACATATCCACGTCTTCAGATTCCTATCAGACAGGACAGAAGTCACCCGTGTGTTGAACATTCACCAGCGATTATCTTTCTTAAGCGGGCCTCTAAATGGACTTCATCATTACCGCACTTTCCTACTGAAGCTAGAAGTGATAATAATAAAAAGGAAATGAGAGAACATGATCATGTCTCCTTTAAATGAAGTTTGGAAGTTATTCGAACACTGTAAAATACAGGCAGTCACACAGGGAAGGAAAAAAAAAGACATATATATATATATGTATATATATATATATATATATATATATATACAAAAGACATATATGAAGACGGGGTGTGATCTAAACAGGCGGCAGGAGCCATATGCTTCCAATATAGTAAAATACAATGTACTCACATTTTACCCCCTGCCCAGAACAGGAAAATGACTGTCAGTCTCACTTCTCTTTAGCCTTATCTCTCTTTCTCCTTCGTATGAATGAAGAGAGAAGGAGCGATTGTGCACTTGGATGACTGCCTCTATTGGAAAAAAGCACCTTCTTTGATCTGCCTTTTGTGACCTATGCTAGACCTCAGAGGCCTCATCTCCCTTGATAACAAGACAAAGAGGGTAAATGTGTTGATGGTGGCAGACGGTACTGGAATTCTGGGCAAATGTGTCAAATTAGTTCTCACGTCTGGGCCTCATTCCTCTCCACCTCGCTGTGATCTTTCGCTCCCTTCTCTCCGTTGCTCTTTACACCCGCAGTCATTCTATCCGTCGATCTTCCCACGTGTAGCGCTCCATTCCTCCTGTGACCCTCGCTTCTCTCTCCTCCTCTACCTCCGTACGCAAGGAGAGAGAGACAGGGGGTTAAATGGTAAAACTCAGGGAGAAAGGTAGAGCTACTGGAGTGGTGCAGGCTCTCCCCGTGCTGGTAGATACCCATCAAAACCTCAAGATCAAACTAAATCTGAACATCTACTTGTTTAATCTTCATGTTCAGTTTCACATATTTGAGTCTCTAAGGTGGTCAAAGAGTGGTGATTGAAAAGAACGTTCAATTTTGTATTTGTAGGAAGTACAGCCTCGGTAGCAGTTCAGTTAACCTCCAGACATGACCTGATGGCTGATGCATAGAGCTGTTTACAGGCTGCAGGTCAAACACAGCAGGTGCATTGTGGGAAACGTATATTTGTTTGTGAAGGGGCTTTGTCCTCGTCCCAAATTCTGTTCACTAAAGGTATCTTGAGCAGGTTTTGACCACTAGCACCACTACAGAGCAATGTCGTAGAGCCCAGACCTGCCAAACTGACATCAAACATCTACAGGTGTTGAAAACCGTCTCACTTTCTCACAAATATAGCCCCGGAAATGAAAAATATGGAGAAACCTCGCTAAACTGATGAAGTAATGGATGTTACAGTGACGGACTCAACTGGCTTTCCCTTCCTTTTTCCGTCCGTCTTCTCATGTGTTCACTCACTGAGCTGAACAGCCAATCAGAGCCAATCACGCTGATGAGCTCTGCCACACATCCAACAAGCTCAATCATCCGAGAAGCTGCCAACAAGGGCCGACCAGTGCCAACAGTGCGGGACACCACAACAACAACAACATACAGGTTGGGCAGTGCTTTTCAGTAAACCATAATTTACTGTTCCTGTTATCTGGCATGGGGGGTAAAGAGCTCCCAGACGCCACTGCCTCCTCAATTTGCAGACATTTTTGGTTGCTGTTCTTCTGCTAACTGCTTTTTAAATCTCTCGTAAATCCCGTTTTAGATGCCTTAAGTGAAAATTGGTGGAAAAAATATAAAATGTGTTTTGAGTGAATGTTCTGGAGATTCATTCAGTTTGAACATTTGGAGTGATCCAGCTGGCAAATACCAGCATATTAGTTGTAAGAACATTATTTTGAGGTTGCATGGTTGCAAATAGTCACTTTTTTAGTGTTTGTGCGTCTCAAACATTAAACGTAAGCATCATTTTTAGAAGTCTTTCCAGCAGTGAGGGGAAAGCGCTGAAATCAAATGATACCAGATGCTCTCAGTGGTGTGTGTAGCCTACAGTGTGCGTGTCTGCATGTGTGTTGTTGAAGGCAAGACCGTGAGTGAGGGTAAACACAAGTGGGAATATCCAGAAGTGTGTTGATGTGTATGACCCAAGGACATTCTCCTGTGTGTCCTCCCAGGTCCTGAGACTGCCTCCGATGTATTCTCCTCCACTTCAGCCCCACTCCACCAGAGGCCCTGATATAAAGCATGTGCTTACAGCCTTTATATGATACCGTATAAAAACCTCTCAGTAATGCGCTCTGTGCTTAAAGCGAAACCCCTGAGCAAGGTTATAGTGCTAACATGTACTGTATGCTTTATTAATGCATGAGCCACCCTTCTCCTATCCGGGGAATTCTGATTCTTTTCCTGCGATAAAAGTTGCATGGCCTTACCCACTCCGAAGGGAGTAAATGATTTAACACCGAGGCTTACGGTATGGTAAGTAAGCAACTAATGTTAATTCAGCCCTTTTTCTGATAGGGTATCAAGTAGGGGCCATTTTCACATTTACCCTCCTGTCCCCTTTTAATGTGTCGAGATGGGGGCAGAGAGAACGAGCGAGCCCTGCCGTGTCACGCCACATGTCACCGTACGCAGTAAATATTTAGATAGAGAGATGAGTCAGTTTGTGAAGTGATGAGGAAAGAGAACTTTTTCTTGCACAGCATATACTAATAGCAATGATTTATTTTATTTGTTAATAGAAAAACAATTAGCAGAAATGATTTGCACAGTCAAAAAATGCTGAATTGTGACAATGTTGAAGCTAAAAATATCTTCTAGTTTTAATTGTATGTTTTTTGTGTTTCTATATGTGTAAATCTGGGCAGTATTTCCATGAACATGCATATGTTTGTATATTGCAAGATTAATTTATTTACCACCCTCAGACTGTGCTAATGTGTTTATGAGCCCGCCCATCCTCCCCTGCCCCCGATCAGGACTGAGGCAAGGGAGGCCACATGTGCTACTTAAGCCCCCCTCCCTCGCTGCATCAGAAAGCCTCAAAAATTCAAATCAACATTAAAATAGTTTTATGTGTAAGTAAGATTCGGTGAACTCCATTATTTTCCCCACTATTTGCTTGAATAATTCAGGGAAGATAGCTGAATTATGGATAAAGTGTACAGTTTGAAGAACGGGTTCATGTGCAGCCCGGGGCTATAGCCTGGCTTTAATGATGTCTGGAGATGGTGGACGGGCGGAGGGAGAAGTCGTTAGCTTCACAGTCATTTTCTCAAGGATTAAAAACACGCTCTTAAAGCAGCAGGGTGGACCGGTGAACTGAGGGCGACCAAAAGGACTGAAAATGTGAAATTCTGCAAAAATCTGGAGAATGTCCTGACTCATACTGTCGTCAGGAGGAGAACAGCATGAGGTCGTTTTATTCTGAGAGGAAGTTCCTGATGTGAGTGAAGTCATCATGTGACAAAATACAAGGCCAGAAGTCTCCACACGACATCTGACAACTAGAATATGGATTAGTTTGAGAAATATTTTTGTGTTTTAGCTGCTTTGTATTATTATCATTATGTTGTCTTTTAGTTCCCTTCTTGATTTCTCTGTCTGTTCCCACGTGTTGTTAAACATCACTGCAAATAAGAAATAAACTTGACGATGTGCAGCGAGCACCTCCAGAGAGAGAAGCCTTAAAAACATCACAGAATCCTTTCAGTTTTGGAAACAAATCGCATAAATAAAATGCATAAAATAAAATGCATAAAATAAAAGTGTCACCGCTAAAAGAAATATTCGGATCCTTTACCAAAGTAAAAGTAGCAATACTACACTGTAAAAGTAAAAGTCCTGCATTCAAAACACTACTTAAGTAGAAGTAGAAAAGTATTTGCATCAAAATGAACTTAAAGTACCTAAAATAAAAGTTATTTTTTTGATTATAATTATTGATTCATTAATGTGAACATCACTTTAATATTGCATCTGGGGCTTATTTTAAGACTTCATGTACTGTTGGGTAGTTTATCCATAATAATATAGCATAATTTATTGGCAGTATAGAATGTAACTACGTAAATATACTCAAGTACTGTAATAAGGGGTAGAGTAGAGTATTTCCATGTTCTGTTACTTTATACCTCCTCTCGACTGCATTTTAGTTAGGAGGTAAATGTAGTTTTTTTTTACTCCACTACATTTATTTGATAACTTTAGTTACTAGTCACTTTGCAGATTACATTCTGCATCATTATTTCAATTAATTTTATCTATTTTTGACACTTTAGCACATTTAGTATCAGATACTTTAAGACGTAAGTATTATTCATACGGTGACTTTCACTTTTACCAAAGTAATATTTTGACACTAAATCTTTACTTTTACTCAAGTATGACTTTTGGGTACATTTACAACACATGATCAAAATATACTTAAAGTACTGAATGTAAAAGTACTCACTATGCAGAATAATGTATATTAAATTACTGGATTATTAATAATTAATGATTCATTAATGTGTTTTTCACTTTAATGTTGCATTTGAAGCTTATTTTGATTACTTTATGTACTGCTGGGTAGCTAAATCCATAATTATATAGCATAATTTATGAATTTATAAATTGATATACAGCATATTTTATAGAATAATGCAAATCTGCATGGTAATTAGTAATTAAAGCTCTCGAATAAATGTAGTGGAGTACAAAGTACAATATTTGGCCTCAAAATATATTGTGGTGTAGAAGAAGAAAGCAGCGTAACATGGAAATAGTCAAAAATGTAGTTAAACACAGTATTTGAGTAAATGTTTCTTGTTGAATTCCACCTCTGGTTTTCAAACATTAACCCCCCCAAAGGCTTCTGCATCATGAAGCGTTAACTGCACATCCAGAATCCAGCTTCCTTCAGCTCACTACATCCCTGTTTAAAAGACTGGAATCTTGAACTGGCACAGCGAGGATTTATACTATTAGCCGGTAGCAATGACATCCAAAAACACACACTTACCCGCTCACACACATAAACACCCTTCAACAGCCAGCAGGGAGTCTTCCTGTTCCTACTCACTCCAACAGGGAAGCCAAGCACAGACTACTCTCCTAATTACCCACCTTCCTCTAATTATCCAATCATAAAGCCATTAGCAGTCTCACACCATATTAACATGGTCCCGCCTACATGCCAATTTGTGCAGTGCCAAGATGCAACTGGAAGGGATTTTTTCAGCATGTAACCTTACCCGGCGCAGTATCATGCAGTGCAAGATTGTGCTTTTCTTGGCTCTTCACAAACAAATAATGGATTTCCAAACAGGATTTAACAGGAGCTGCCGGTTTTTAGTTAATTTCACAATAAAACCTCAGCAGTGAATTCACATGCCTTTAATTAAAGGGTAACTACAGCCTGACATTCTGCTTAAACGCTGCCGCACAGCATATTTCACAAATGCGAGACGGGGCGAGGAGGCAGCAACTACAAAAGGCCTCGTAGCATCAAAAGCGACACAGAGATGGTCGTAACAGGGAACCAGCCGTGTGCAGCATCCTCCAGACTCTCCTAGAGCACAGTCACCTGCTGGGAGGGTCACTGTGTGGGTACCTGTGTTGTTGCTGAGCTAGCAGATCTACAACGAGAGGTTCAGCATGTGTCGTAAAAAGTACCCAAAAGTAAAAGATATCATGTTAAAATATTACTTTACTAAAAGTGAAAGTCACCTATATGAATAGTACTTGATTAAGCCTTAAAGTATCTGATATTAAATGTACTTAAGTATCAAAAGTAGAAGTAAATTATACATATATTTACATGTACAGTGTATACTATGGGTCAGAATCTTTTGGTAAATATAATCTTTTAATTTTTTTATCTGATTGCAGATCAAATAACTTCATTAAAAAAAAGTGCTCCTTCTGCTCTGATGCAGCATGAAATCTGTAAAGTAACTAGTAACTTTAGTTATGAACAAATAATTGAGTGAAGTACAATTACCTCACAATTGTACTTAAGTAGATGTACTTAGTTACATTCCACCAGTGTTCGTCAGTCCTAAATATCTTGTTAAACTCAGTTATCTGTGGATGGATGGATGGACGGAACAAACTTTCAAATCCACTCAGACACATACAAGCTACTTTTGAGCTGAAAAGCTTGACATGAAATGTGACATGTTGGAAAACAAATCACCTGTATTATTATAATCTTCCATTAAGAATCTATACGATGATGTGTACAGTGAACATTCACAGCATGTCAATCAAATGTTGTGCTGTTTCATAGCAGATTATACTATTTCTGCAAGGAGATAATTGAATTGTTGGTTACTTTATCTAACGCTTCATCCAGATTTATGGCTGTGAAAACTCACTTTAGGGTCAACAATACCTGAAATAACATCCCCACCTACCTGATATAATCAGACATCAACTTCTACAAGACAAGTTCAAGGACAGCTGCAGTGAGCTGAACACACAACAATAACGGTTGAAGAAGGTTGAAGACAGCAGTTGGACTTTGAGTTTCCACTTGACGTCACCATTTATGAATACAAAAGGCTCAAAAAGGGATTCATATTCTATATTCTGTCCATTGACAAAATAAGATGCAAAAGAAAACTAACCAGAAGATGAATCCCGGTAAATCTATTATTGATATGTGTTGAGTCCCAGCGGCATGTTGTGCAACAGAGTATCCAGATTGTTCCCTCCTTTATTCATACCCATCAGAGGGATGGCAGGTTATTGGAGGGAATGGGGCGGACGAAGAAGACACAGAGCACAGATGTTGGCACAGCTGCAGCGCCGAGGAGATGCGCGGGTTAACGGCTAGTGCTAGACGTGCACAGACTGTGTGAGAGGGATACTGGGGCGTTAGCTGTAGAGCTAGCTCATCCACCTGACTGATTTGGAGGTCGAGGCAGAGGTCAACTCTGCCAGAGTGAGGGAAAGAAATAGAGAGAAATGTAGAACTATGGAAAAAGTAAAAGATTGGGCAGTAGCGATGCTAAGTTCAGAGTTCGGAGATACAAACGCAGGAGATGCAATCAAAACAAGTTAAATTAGAGGCATTTGAAGCTCCACTGTGTATGATTTATAATCCCTCATCTTTACGCAGTCATGATAGCTTAAAACTCAAAATGTGGTTGTACCTGACGCTACATTTGCCCTGTTTTCACAAATACAGCTGTGGGCCCTCATTAGAGAAAAAAAATCCCTAACCTAAAAATCCCCTATGTGAACTCTCTCCTCACAAGTCTCTGGTTAGCTTGCTATCCCCAAGTTTCCTAGGGCAGTTATTGGGGAGACGTTCATGGGTGATACCTCCAGTGCTCAGCAGAAATCACACAAGTAACAAAGTATCATGATAACTGACGCACTGGCAGCACTTTCAAGGCTTTAGAAGCGTTAGCTAAGTGGGCTAAGTAATAATAATAGTGTTGTTAGTATTCACTCGATAAAGAAGCTAACCTAGATCTTCATGAATCAATGTTACTGTACCTATTGCTCAAAGAAAGAAGATTAGCCTCTTGTTAACATGGAAAACGGCTGTTTTTGGTTAAGTGACATGATGCGGAAGTCGCACCTATGATTCATGCCAGGTATCATAGGGGCTATGAATAACATGGATAATGGATAAGAAAAAAAATGTGTTCAGTTTTAGCTTCAATGAGTCAAAGGCATCAATTGAGTCAGTGAAAATTGTCTCAGGGTACTTTAAAAGGTTAACATTTGTGATAGCTTCTCTAACAGGCTAGTGTTCGTGTTGGCTAACATCTGTGTTAGCTTTGCAACAGCTACAGTTTGAGTAGCAATTTAGGACGGGGTCTATGCCATCATAACTGAAGAATTTCTTCAGTGAGGATGGTTCTGCAAATGCTTATTTCCTATTGGAAACATGTTTCTATAATGCAAAAAAATCCCAAATGTCCTTCTAAACTGATATAATATATATGTTCCGACTTTGGAAGTAAGCAGGGCCCTGGTGACGGATATATACCTCTTAATTTAAAAATCATTCTCTTCCCTAACCATGAAACTAATTGTTTGATGTAATACCTTGGCATCAGTGAGTGTTGTTGTGTTAACTCATGGCTGCACATCACAGGATTTCTGGGATCTCTCCTATTGCCATTTGGTGCTGCCAACATGTCCAGTACAGCGATAAAAACAGAATAATCTCCATCATTATCTACTCAACAGATTTGAAGGCTGAAGTCAGAATTTATTTTCTTGGTGTAACATGCAGTATTCTCTCTCCACTCTACCAGAAATCCCACTTGGTTTTCAATATCCCATTAAGTCCAGAGATGTCTGGATGTGTACAGCTGATGGTCTCGGGCAATAGGTCCTGCAGTGCAACGCTTTAATAGACTCCAGCAGAAGCTTTGGCAGAAAGTCGAGCCAAGGCCGGGAATGAAACTGAGCCTGTCAACATTGGCAAAGGCACAAACAACCCACAGAAAAACTGTATCACCACACAAAATGTGGAGACAAATCCATTCATTCTGCCTTCCTACAACAGCAACTCCAGACACTGGCTGCACAATGGCATTGTTTCTGTTTGATGACTCTCTCAGTCTGTTTCTCTGTTAGCCTGTGAAAACATCCTCATTATCTGACCACACGAGCAAGGTGACGGCGAATAATGGTGCTTTGTCAAAACTGATCCATGCCCAAGGTATGGACTGACAATGGAGGATCTCAGAGTCTCGTCTTTATAAAGCCACACAGCTGTTCCCCCTCCCTTCTGTACACAATCAAACCTCTGCCATTCAGTGCCACAAACCAACAAATGCTGCCTTTGTTTTAGCTTGACACCATTGTTTTTGTCTTCATAAAGATTTCTCTTCTTTGGCACAGATGCTTTTTTGTTTGGTTTCCAAGCAAGCTGTGTCGTTTTCCTCTTTTTTTGAACAATGATTCCCACTCATATTTGATTTTTCTTCTCCCTTCCCTTGTGCAGGCACCCAGATCCACATGCATCCCCTTAAAATGAGTCGATATGAGAGTACATCATTTTTTAAGAACAATTATTCTACTTCATTATAATTATGAAACAGTTTTATGTTAAGAAGCTATACCCGGTAGAATTACAATTGTCTTCTCTTGTACAACCCTGATTCCAACCCAATCACCAGAATAAATGTTTGCTAAGTTCTTTCAGCAAAATCAAAGATAAGTTAAAACCTAACATATCTTTATGGTGCAACTTTACGTTTGTTTAGGTTGAATTTTCTATTTCTCTCTCGCCACAACGCTGCATGGTTTTGGTCGCCTTAAAAACAGCTGGAGATTGTTTGAATTCCCGTGATAAGCACCAACTTTTCGTCAACACAAAAATGGCTGCAGATGATCCGACTTCTTGTGACAAACACCCAATTTTGGTCAACACAAAATGGCTGGAGATGGTCCAACCTCCCGTGACAAACACCCAGTTTTGGTCGCCAATAAAACCGCTGGAAATCTCCCCACAGAGTCAAACTGCAGTCGCCCGCTTAAAAGCATTGTGGCATGTAAAAACACCACCACCTTCCCCTCTAACCCCTGGTGTGAATGTCCAACAACAAGCATATAATGTGAATGTGATGCCATATCTGGTACAAGTCTCAACCTTGGACATATCTGTGGTTTGTAGAAACGTTGATTGCTAACATCACATCCTGGTTCCTTGGCTGGGAATGATACTGCATGGGCTCAAGAACAATTATAAAACTGTTGTCAGTAAACAGAGTTCATTTGCAAATGATTGCATTCTGTTTTTATTTACGTTTCACTCAGCATCCCAACTTTTTTGGAACCGAGGTTGTGTGTGGCTGCGAGGGAGAGTCCTTCCAACCAGATGTTGGCAGTGTCATTGTTGACACTGTGCACACCCTGCTGTCGGCAGCAGTAAATGGTTAATCATCTCTGAAAAAATGCAATCTGTTTCATCTTTTTGGTATAAAATCCAAGGTTAAAGCTCTGAAAAAGATGGGGAAGATAGCAGACACTTCAAACTGACCTCAAAACCATGTTTTGGTTCGGCAGGAGCACACAGGGAAAGAGAGCGGGAGAAAATGGAGAGACGCGCCTGGGAGAAAAAGCCGCACACACAAGAGATACAAAGACAATCTAAAAATGTATCATGCATTAAAACCTAAAACACTTCCATATGTTAAATAACTTGTGAAATACTTTGCTGTGTGGAAAAAGCTGAAGCAGCAACCCGCTGAACTGAAGTGCAGCACCCCCTGTTGACGTAATATCTCCCCACACTGGCTGTATCTGTGTTTTATCTTGTCTGTAGTTAACTGAGTCAAAGACACGATGAGGAGTGAGTGTGATAATTACTGGCTGAGGTAAGTTTAATAGTCCTAAAGAGCTTTGTGGTCATTGTAATGATCCCACTATGTAAAACATTGGCCGGCCTCACCTCACATACAGCAGATACAACATCAAAAGAAGGGGGTAAACTGGATTATAGTAAGATGTGGAAAATATACAGATAAATTAAATACTAAACCATAAAGAACAGCAAAAAGAAATAGAAAATACAAGTGCAAAATGTATTAAACTGCCTGATTGCAGAAGTTACGCTCTTCTTCTCATCTGTCTACTAAGAATTCACACAGCAAACCAAACTGTGGATTAGGGCTTTAAATGACCTCAGCCAAGCAGCCGGCACTCCTCATCCCTCCCTGCCTGCTCCTCCTCCTCCTCCTCCTCCTCCTCCTCTCTTCCCTCTCTCCCTCCTCTTTTTGGAGCAGTGTCGTCCCCCGTCATCTTCAGGTCATAATGTAACATGACACCAGCGGTTGCAACAAGGCCGGCCGGCCAACCCGAGCGTTTAAGACCAATGAATATCATTTGCTCCCGGTAGGTTCCCTGGCGCTTTCAGACACTACCACCGCCAGACTGAATCAGCGTTCGCGCCTGTCATGTCTCTGACGTGATAGAACACACGCGGACAACACACACACACACGCACACACGCACGACAGGCCAAAAAAACACACACCCACACATCCACACATGGTTCATATACTGTACAGGCGCACGGACGGAGCTGCATCGCGGCCTGCGACGTGCACAAACGCTTTCAAAAAAGAGGCTCGGTTCAGAGGACAGGCATCAACACACACTACTGCACACACACACACACACAGGATATTGTCAGCCTCCAGAGACCACTTTGTTGTTTCTGATGCTTCTGTCATCCTCAATACGCTTCACGCTGCTCTTACAAATCCAGAGATTTCTCACATCTCACACTTCTTATGCCCTTTTAAAAAGAAAAACCAGTGGCTTTCAAGGGTTATCACCATGCAAACCACATTAGGACCCTTTACAGGTGAAAGCAGCCTTGGTGAGATCCCCTCCCTCATTAGGGGGATTAAAGACGGGGCTGCCCTTCTCCTGGGTTAGAAACAACCACAATAACCCCCTCGCCTCTCACCTCAGCTCTGGTTTCCTGGCTTAGGCTGCAGTTTAAATTCCCCCCTGCCTCTGAAAATATCCTCCCTGGGGATCCCCGGGTCTTTGATCAGCCGCCCCCGATGGATGCACCCGTCCACCTCCCAACACACCCCTAACCCCACCCACCCTACCACTGGGGGGAATAAGAAGGCTGAAGGGGGTCAGGGGCAACGCTGCTGGAGATAAGAGAGAGGAGGCAAAGAATGAAAGGGGAGGGAGGTCTTGTAAAGATCAACTGGGGTTGGGTAAAGGGGTGGATAAGTGGGAGGGTGGGCTAATGAACCCCACTAATACCCCCTCCACACACACACACACACACATACACACACATTTAAGTAGCCTAATTACCTGCCTGATCTGGTGCAATGGCAGCACCTGCACTGAGGGGTCAAAGCTCGCAGTTGGGATGTGCTAACAACCTTGTTAAGGAATACTTCATGTTAATGAGAGCTAATCATGCTGCGTACTTAGCTTCATGCTAATAGGGCAGCATGTGATCTTAAAAAGATCACTAGTAACGCATAGACCAGGCGATATCTTTTCATCTTGAAAGTAGCGCTGCGCTGGACGCTGGCTTCACAAGTCGGGTCGTACTGCAGGTATCAATCTCACACGACTGAATGTATAATACATGCATCCATGCTCGGCAATTATAATCAGTATTGGACATGCATGAGGCTCATTTGCATTGGCAAAACGTGGGTAAGGCAGAGCTGATTTGTACTGACCCACAGGAAAAACTAATAATTCAATGGTTTGAGCGACTCAAGTCTCATTTCCCTAAAAAGTAAGAGTGATTGGGTCCAGGCCTGTTTGGATTTCCTAATTCGAGTTCCTTACCTGTAAATCTAACACTGTCACTTAACTGAAACTAATCCCTCTCCATAGAGATGATTATAAAGCAGCTTTATTTATACAGTAGATGTACTGTATATACGCAGGAAATCTATTCCCAGACATCCAAGATATCAGATCGTAGATACAGCAGCTCCCCAAACTGCTATCTAATCAAATTAACGTTTATTAAGATAAAATGATGCTCCGATAAAAACGGGAGTGTTTGACAAGAGCGAAGAAAAATCCTCGTCTCACTTCGAGAAAGAAAAGCAGAACCGCCTGAGGCCCAAAGCCGTGACCAAAGACAAAGTTTTCAGAGGAAGTGATGAGGT
Organism: Pagrus major; assembly: GCF_040436345.1. Taxonomy (NCBI): domain Eukaryota; kingdom Metazoa; phylum Chordata; class Actinopteri; order Spariformes; family Sparidae; genus Pagrus; species Pagrus major. The sequence continues at coordinate 25,712,692 of NC_133229.1, forward strand.
AAATTGGGGAAGAATTAGATAAGAAGCCAGTGTGACTCAGAAAGAGTATTGCAGGCAAAATATTTCCCCTTCACTGTGTGAAAGTGGCAGGTGAGCCAATTTGGACTGAATTATGTTGTGCATATAAGTCTGGAATTTGCACATAAAGCTCTGAAATGTGGAGAGAACTCAGGCACTTTCTGCTCTTAAGCCTTACCTTATCATACATTTATTCCTCATTACAATGCAGTCTCATGAATAATGATACAGCGCAGTAATCTATACTAACTACCTAAATTATGCTGACGAGAGAGATTATCTTCACACTGAGAAACACTTAATCTGAAGAAATGCTTTATTTCTCGAACATATTTCACACATGGATGCTGGGCACACTTAGGAATAGTTAGAGAGAATAAGCATATTTCATTTTTTTTTTTTTAATATGCTTTTTTGCTTTCTGGTTTAGAGTTAGATGAGAATTAATGGCACATAACCTCCTGTAAAATGACATTTTTTTGTTTTTGCACGTGGGTTGTTTAAGAATGAAACAAACACGATATTAAATGTTAATTAGAGAGCTTCAGAGGTGCTGGTTAGCAGATTTTAAACTAGCTGATTCCCCCATTTCCACTGTTTATGCTACGCTAAGGTTACCCAGCTGCCAGAGTGTCAACTACAGCATTGATACAGAGGATTGCCGGGCCGGGTTCGGACAAAAGTTTTGAACTGATGTCCGCGTTTGGGTCGGGGTTCAGCCATACACATAAAAAATACGAATACATCTATTTTTTATTTTATATCTATGTGTGTAGAACAATGCCTTTAGTACATTTATATAATCAGGGTAAACAAGAAAGCTTTAGCTCCCAAACTCAGTGCTCATGCTTACATTAACTGTATTGGGCTCAAGTCATGTTCGGTTCGGGCTGAGGCTCGGTTACTATTCTCTCTTTCTCTGTTGGATTCAGACAGAGAAATTCAGTCCACGCCACACTCAAGAGTCAACTGTTCCTTTAGGTAGCACATTTATAGATCTTTTTTTCTTTCTTAGCTTCTACAAGGTCACTAACCTTCCTGGGGTCCTTGCAAACACAACAACAAAAAACACAAATTAAAATCGCAACATCAACAAGACAAGAAAATGCAATGCAAGCCAAAAAATAAGTTCAGAAAACACATGAAAACAAACTATACATGTACAAAAACAGGCAACAGAACACACAATAGAAACAGGTGCTGCAGCATGCAGGTTTGGGGGTTCTTCAAAGATTGTACATGTAATGTTTCAGGTATAATCTTTCCACACACACAAAGATGGGGGAAGAAATGTAGTTTGGGAAAAAAGAGAAGAGGGGATGAGTTTGCAGAAAAGAAACCTAAACTAATGCAAGCTAGAATGTGTTAAGATGAAGCTGTTGTCACTCTGCACATTAACAGTAAACTGCTGAACTTTAATTGGCCAGAAATCATCAGCAAGGCAACACAACTACAACGCTGATGCCAAAAGAAGTCTGTGAAACATAAATAAAACAGAATGTGATCATTTGCTAATCCTTTTTTACATATACTCAATTGAAAAGACACGTTATTCATTATTGTACCTATTTGTTTAATCTGCATCTCAAGCAAGTTGGGACACGGGCAAAACAAAAGACTGGGAAAGTTGTGCAACGCTCCAAAAACATCTGTTTGGAAGGTTCCACAGGTAAACAGGTTCATTGGTAACAGGTGAAAGTGTCACGGTTGGGTAAGAAAGCGGCCTCCTGGAAAGGCTCAGTCGGTAAACACAGTTTGTTTGCAAATGATTTCATTCTGTTTTTATTTATGTTCCCAACTTTTTTATTTGAATTGGGGTTGTATGAAGCTTAAGTTATAGATCGAAAGAGAACTTGTTCAACATGCCCCTGCAGCATCCAGAAACAATCAAACTGTGCGTCCTAACTGCCCCGCTTAGGTCATCCTCTTCTGTAAATGGGCGCCTGCACTTAGTGTGGCCGAGTATAAGTATAAACGTTCTGCATTTGATGCTGAGTGCTCGTTAAGGTCCTGGAGGTCAATTCATTTTCAAATGCCAACCATCTGCATTCAAACAGAGAAATTACACCCACATATCATAACATCGAGTTAGATGAGTCGTCTTAACGTATCTCCATCCCTCCAGCTTTGACGATGATGCCTCGCTAAACAGCTCTAAACAAACTCTCTCAAAGCCCTGATGAATAAGTGAAGGGATAAAAGCTACATCGATACCATTCTAACGCATTAACGTGGCAAATAAATAAATAAGTGGTGAGGGGGAGCGAGGGGGGGAGACGTTGCACATTCTTTTGTACACTGAATCTATCTTATCGGAGCGTGTAAAAATAGCTTGACAGAGGCTAATTGTGCTCGTTGCTGAATAATGGATCACAGCGGAGAGGGCCTTCCTGGAACTGGGGCGGGCACGACTGTTCCCTGCTGAACCTTCGGGTTCCTCTCCCTGCTTTTGCCTTCAGGTAAAAAATCTGCCACAACCCCACCTCCTCACCCTGCCACCCACCCACCCCCCAACCCTCATCTCTTCCTCCTGTTCATCTTCCTCTTCATCTCCATCTTCCTCTTTCCTCTGCTTTGTTAGCGAGCGTCCAAGAGTTTTATAAATGTTAAGACGCTGAAGCCAAACTGGGAAAAATCAGGACCAAAAACTTTTTACAGATGAGAATGGTAGCACATTTTTTGAGTTTCTTAAATTTGGTTTTTATTAAATCTTTGATTACATCGAACAAATTGAACTTCTGATCATAACTTCTAACCCAAATTGTGGATTGGAAAATTGCTTTTGTGATCAAGGGGGCTTAAAATTTATTAAAATGCCTGTGAAATTTAATATTGCAGGGGCAAAAAATGGCATCAGTAAAGAGTAAATTTCTTCTGCTCACAAATTTCATTAAGGTGTCTGGGTCATTTAAACAAGTGTCTCCCGCAGGCCTCTGAAGGTTGTTCGTCAGAGCGTCTTCTCTGGTCCCAAAAAAACTTCATCATGTAGCGCAAAACGGCAGAAAAACTCACCACACACACCAGTGCAGCAATAAAATATAAATCAGGTGAGTAAAGGCATGTGTGTCTATGTGCCAACAACCAAATCTAATTCCTTTAAAACTGAAGAGGTGCTTTATTTGCTTTACATACACCATCAAAGTTACTCTCTCCTCTTATTGGTGGAATTCAGGCCGTATTGCATGAAGTCAGATTTTTGTGTTTAAGTCAACGGAACAACAATTAAATTCGAAAGTTGTAGTTTCCCTAAACCCTGACAGCAAAAGAAAGGAAAAAAAAACCCTAATCCTCTTACTCTGCACAACCCACGAGTGAGAATAAGGCTTTGTTGGTAAATACCCGTATCAAGTTTGTTGCCTCACATCTAATATGGCATCAAAGTTGTCGTCCATGTGACTGGGAAAGTTGAAAGCGTGAGGTTGCATCTTTGCATAAACGTCTTAGCCGCCATCGTCTCATCAGGGGAACGTGTGCAGCTGATGGAAGACTGCTTACACTTATTCCCCTCAACAACTAAAGGCTTGTTAAAAACTGCTCTCCCCCCCCCGATCTGTCGTTTGAAATGTGTGTGCAGCTAATGAATCACGCTCTCTGGGAAGTTAAAACAGTCTTTGCTGTCGATGTCAAAAAGGGAAAATGTAGTTGTTTTTCCTTGAACTTCAGACTGACTGACGTGGTCCTCAGAGCGAGTGCCGCATAAATCCATCCAAACATTTTGCAAAGAGAGGTCAAAAATCTAAAATGACTCATGTTCATCTTTGTTAATGAAAAGCTGACAGTTAACTGATAGGTGCCGTTCACCAAAAACAGTAAGGTTTTTTTTTTTTCTTTTGCAGAACTGCTGGAGCTTCTGATAAACTGCAGATAACAGCTGTGATAATCGATTTGACAGAAATAACATCGCTCAGACGGATAACTTTATCTTTCATTACTCAGATTTTACAGTCTCCGCAGCATAAATCAAGATAAACATCTCTGATAAGACGTCTTTGTTGAGCCGTGTATATCAGTGTCCCTTAATCAAACTAGAATATACTAGAAGGAGGTTTGGACGAAATACGAAAAAGAAAATGTTGAAGTGAGCGTTCACCGCTCAGGTGGACTCCTTTCATCATCCTGATAATTACAGACCCCAATATCACTCAACTCCCTCATCCAACTGTCTGATACACGAGTTGTGTTCACTCTCAACGAATTCTGCTGCAACAGAACAACAATCGCATAAAGAAAAGTGACGTAGTTTTAAAAGATCGTCTTCAATCTGCCTGTCTATCTACCTACTTTATTATTTAGGAATAATTTATGTCAACTAAAAGTCCGCTCGATCTCATAAGTAGCTCCATCAATCTTTATTTGATTTATTTAAGAATTCATTTAATTTAGTTTTAGCACACTGGGAAACTTCTTCATGAGTTTGATAGGAAATACAACTGGCAAAAACACAGATACTTGTGTAAAAATAGACTCTGGTGAAAGTAGAAGTACTGATTCAACTTCTTTAGTACAGGCTCTGAAATGTACTCAGAGTAAAAAGTAAGCTAACTGAAGCTCACGTCATATTAATATAATTCAAAGACTATTAAATATTAAAGGTAGAATCTGTAGGATTTGTCCCAGCTGTTCCTAAACGCACCACAAAAATAACTGATTGTTGAGTCTCATTCCCAGGACGTCAAATAAAGACATTTTTGGGTTGGTAAAGCGTCCTGAGCAGCAAATAATTGAGAAAATAAAAAAATCCAGGCAGATATGAGACACTAACACGCCTCTTCTCCCCATTCCTGTCTCCCTCTCTGTCTGTTTCTGTCTTTTTATGTCATTTCTTGTGATGCTAGGAAGGCGGCGTGCAATGATGCAAAATAAAAATAATCAATAATAGAAAGTACAGAAAACAAAAGTTGTCAGGACAACTTTAGATACCGGAAAAATAAGTACAGTAAGTATTTGTACTTTGTTACTTCCCACCTCTGGTATTATATTATGATATTTAAAAATATATATAATAAAAGATAATATAAGTGTACCAGAGAAGCTTTCAGCCTTAAGACACAGTCATATTTTCCACTTTGTGTTGCTCTCATGCTCCTCAGTTCATTACGCAAGCGGCTCGAGTCCAGCCAGGGCTGGTCAGTTGTCCATTTATTTGTCCATAAGGCCTGATGGGAGAGGAGACCACTCTTATCAATATTTCATATAATCATATGATGCTGCGTTTGGTCAATCTGCCCTTTATGGTCTCATGCTATCTTAAGCTGAAGCCGTCAGTACTTAGGGCCACAGAGGAAATCAATGGGCAGGATAACATCAGTGGCCTGCTGGTTACTGTAAGTTCAGCATGACTATGTTAACGTTTCCTGTAATGTTGACATCACAATGCTGTTATGACCCACTGAGGGCAAATTTTAGAAACAGCAATATGTCTTTAATGGTGCCCGGGAGGCTATAGAGCCTTTTAATGTTTGGCAAAAGAAAAGTTCTGCCTATCTTATATTTTATGTTTACGCCGAGTTCTTTGCTGCAGTATTTTTCACTTTTAATGTCCTCATGTTATCGTGCTTTTTGTGTTTTTTTACTGCCTCGTGTGTGCATAGTGTAGGTTATTATATAAAATCTTAAGAGGAGGAAGAAACCTCTGCCTTACTTTTCCCATATAACCCACATGAGCTGTTTGGGTGCATCCTAATGCTACCTGACATTTCTGAACTGTTTTAATATTCCAATATTATGATCAACGGCTCGTAATGCAGCCTGCATGAATAATTTCAATGCATTTGGTGCAGGCCTGATTATTTGAAACAAGTCCTGTTCTGGGCTTGCAGGGAGCCGGCGGATCCAAAAACACCATTAGCCAGGTGGTATCCCATGAATTAAAAATAGCCGAACACAGTTTTCCAGTCAGGCTGCTTCACTGCTCCCCTAACCCACCCGCCTTCCTCCTCCGCTCCAACTTATCTCCACCTCCCCCCTCCACCCTACACAGTAGTGTTTCGTGACAGAAGGCCGCCTTCCCTGCAACCTGATGAAGAAATCTGCCGGAATGAAAAAAGAAAGAAGGAGAAAGAAAGAGGAGGAGAAAAAAAATCTGCCAACTGATCTGGACACAGATACATGACCCACATACCCTCTCCCTCGCCCCACCCATCCCCCCGCCATGCTACGGCTGTCATCTGAGGATGTTTTCACAATGTTTTACCATCCAATTTTTTTGGAGTGTACTTCGGGGACGTGTGAATTAGATGGCAAACGGGGAGAAAATGTGGCACAGACACCTCGGAGGAGCTGCGTTAGCGAGCTGTCACGAAGCCCGAGACGGCGCCCGTACCCCCCACCGCCAGAGCCGCTCCATAAAAGGTTGAATTAACATCGAGGTTAGCCTCAACTCAATTCACATCAACTGGTTCCCGCCGCCAAGGACTCGAGGACTTGTTCTAATAAAACATCTCCATTTAAAGCCTGTGGCTGGATTCATCTCTGATTTATGTTACATAGGTGGCCTTACATGCCAATGAGCAGCAAGAAAGAAAGAAAGAAAGAAAGAAAGAAGTAATTGCAGGAAGAAAGCTAAAGGAAAGGAAGTTAAAGAAGAATAGGAAAGTAAAAGAAAGAGGTAAAGAGGAAAAAAGTATAAAAGCTGAAAATAAAAAGGATGAAAGCAAGTTATTACAGACAAACATGAAAAATAAAAAAGAAAGAAGAGTAAGGAAAGACGAAAGATGAGGGCAAGAGACTTACAAAGGGAGGGCAAAAGAAGAAGGGCAAGAAACGGGACGAAGAAAAGAGTCTGCGGGGAAAATGAAGGAATGTCGAGAAAGAGTGACAGAAAAAAAAGACTAAAAAACAAGGGAACAGACGAGACGCTGCTCAGAAGCCGTGGCACTAAAATAGAAAGAAAGAAAGAAATGAAGAGATGGAGCAGTGATGCGCCACCATAATGCAGCCTCCCAACAACACCCTGCATGCTCTTCACTGCCTGCTGTATATTTAATAGCCACTCCATCATTCTGCCTCCTTTCCTCCCTCTCTGTGTCTCCATCCCTCCGTCATTCCCCCGCTCATCCGCGGCCTGCCCAAGCAGATGGGGATTGTAAGGCTCGGTGGCGCATTCCAGCATCGCAATCTGTCTCCGCGTGCTGCGCTCCCATCCAGGGGAAGAGAGGCCGGAGTGTTTCCCACATTGCGCGCCACATATGCGGAGCCTCAGCTTGTGCCAGTGTTAGGGAAATAAAAATCAGCGGAACGGCTTGGAGTGGCAGCATGTCAACAGAGACAGACAGAGGGAGATAGGGGAATAACTGTTGGGGAATTAATCAGTTGGGAATGCTTTTTTTTTTTTCCTGCGTGGGTGAGAGTAGCTGCGATGGAGGCCAAGTGGAGAATTAAATTTACACCATTACAAACATGTTTATCTTTATCCCTATGCTCTGTGGTGTGGGGGTAAAGTCTGTGTGACGCCAGTTCAAAGTATTGTCACATTTAACCGTGTCACAAACTTATCTCCCTCTGCGGTTTTTTGTTGTTGTTTTTTTCCTCTTGTCTGTCAATGGAATAAATAAACCACGAGGAAATAGTCTGGACAAAATAAAGAGTATGTGAGGTGAAGAATGACCTCTTAAAAAAGTGAATAACAGAGTGTCAAAGGTCAAACCGACTGCCGCTACGACTTTTACTTTTGTTTGATTTTATCTGAATGAAGTTTTTTACTTTCCAAAACTCCCCCTGCGATGAACTTGTTTAGTTAAAAGCGCTTCATAAATAAATTTGTCTTGACTCGACTCGCCCTCTGGGTAGCATCAACACATCATTTCCATATTCACCTAATTGTGTCAGTCACTCATCCTCAACAAAACAGCCTTTTCCAGGTCGGAGAGATGCTTCACTTGCAATTTTCAAAAGTTCAACACAAACCAGAAGAAGGAGTGAGAGAGAAAGTACGGGTGGAAAAAAAAAAAACAGCCTGTGAGGTGGCGACTCTTGACACTGACAACTCCCCAAAAAAAACTTGGTGGTGTGAGGCAAAAAAAAAAAAAGAAAAAAATTAACGACACCAGACAATAAATTTTTCATTCAGCCTACACACCCAAGGTGAAATAGGCGAGCTGCAGCTGCAGCGTGACGTGTAAAATGTGTTTGGATCTGGCCTGCTGCAAACACTGCCGAGGAGCCCATGAAAGATGCATGGAGCCACTGGAGAGGTATAAAGAATTTAGAGATATAAAGGATATATGACAAATAAATCAGGATGCAAATCTCACCGGGTGCCACTGGGAGTTCTCCAATGAAAACGGGCTAAATAATTGACGAGGAAGAGGAAACATTTCATCAATGAGAAGAGCGGTGAAAAATACTCTTCCCTCCATTTTTTTAAACCTTTCTTAGGGGGCTCTTCTAGTCTTTTAAAAATGACAAAGCAGAAGGGAACTCCAGTGAAAGAGACAAGTGCGAGTACATAAAGATGTCTTTGAAAAGCAAATTCTTAAACAAATGCTTGCAAGCTTTTCAAAATCATGGGGGAGAGGGGTTCAGAAGCTGCAAAAAATGAAAAAAAAGTCACTGCAGGGTATGACGGAGGAACAAAATGTAAACCGGAATCCAGTTGCACATTTTCCTGGACGCCATCGTGAAATGCCACCGCTGCTCCGACATCTCCATCTCCAGAGCATCCTTCTCACTCACCTCCACCAGTGCTTCAGCTTTTATTTTACTTTTCCTAAACAAAAAGCTGCTCTCTCTCTCTCTCTCTCTCTCTGTTTTCTTTCACTTCTTTTCAGTTTCTTCATAACTTTCAACTCTCTTCGACAATCTTTAGTTCATTACTTGATTCAAATCTCCAAACAAACAAGTTACATATTTAAACTCTGTTGTTCTCAGCAGAAAAAGAGCAGACGAGGAGGAAAAAAACTTTACATAATGACTCCGTCTTGCCAGTTCAGACAGACGCTCCACATCGAGAGAGAGGGAGGGGGTGAAAAACTATTCTAACGGGAACTCATCACCATGGTGTCACCAGGGATACTGGCTCCCCGTAGATGGGGCTCATTGATTAGAGTTGGAGCTCACCCCAGAGTCCCTGCAATCATTAAACACTGTAGGTTTTTTTGGGAGAGGGGAGAATGAGAGCCCGGGGAATTGTGGGAAGGACTCAGAGGTCATATTCATTAAGAGGTTGGAGGCCCTGTTCAGAGTCCAAACTGTATTTCTCTGCCTTTCATCCACCTCCATGACATCACCGCTGAGACACTTTCTGGATAACCTTCAGAGGTGGAAGAAGAACTGCGATCCTTTTATTTAGGAAAAGTGGAATTACTTTGTTGTAAGTTCAAGTTAAGTAAAAGTACTATCAATATTAGTATGAAAAGTAAACGTACTGACTTTTTATTATATTATTCTGTTTAATACACGTAAAAGCGTTTAAATATTGTAGATTTTCAATGTGGAGCAAATTATAGATACTTTAGATACTACTGGGTAGATAAGTACTACAGTGCTGCATCATATCATATGTTTTATATAGACAAAGTAACTAGTAACTAAAACTGTAGTGAAGCAAAAGTACAATATTTCCCTCTCAGATGTAGAAGAGTAGAAATGTGAAGTAGCCTAACCTAGAAATACTCAAGTAAAGTGTGTCAAAAGTATGTTTAGTATTTGAGTAAATGTACTTAGTTACTTTCCACCACTGATCCTGTAACTGATGCTGTATTAACTTAACTTATTTGTGAATTACAGCACACAACCTGCGCCCGCTGAAGCCACTCAAACTTGTTTTCAAAAGCATTTTTCTGACATTAAATGTTCACGACTAAATAACAATCAAAGTGGAAACAAAGGAAACATCTTTAGGTATTCAAAAACTCAAAACATCGGCCATAATTTGTTTCATCAAGACTGTCAGAGTGTGGTTTGATCACTTTTAATAGACAGTGAGCGAACACCACCACCACCTCACACTTTCATTCAAACATTGCTGAATCCTGATTGGTGCACAGAGGTGTGTGACATCACCAGCTGAGTCCCGCCCACTTGAAACTGGTGACACAACCACAGAGAAAAACAGAAAATCTCTCATGTGAGATAAAAAAAAACCTGTCCTAACTTTGGCATTAATATTGTGTGTTCATGTCTGAGCCCATCGCTTATAGTTTGAAACGCCAGCTTATTACTTCTACTTGTCACGGATGAATAATCGAACTGAAGAAAGTTATGGCATCAAATAATGGTGCTTAAATAATTGAATAAAAGACGACTAAAATTTGTAAAAGGTTTTTCCTGTGATTCCTTCAAAATGAAAGACAAATGTAAAAGTTATGAAGAATTTTCACAGTTAAATATCAAGAAATAAACATTTCTCCCTCTACAGCTCCTCAGTCAGCAGCCACCAGACATTTTGCACTTAGACAATCAGATATTTGTTCAGGTTTGTCTTTAAGGCAACATAACACATTTCCTTTTTTCTGTTGACTGGACAAATATCAACCAGCTCTTTAACACATGCATGTGCCAGGTCTAAACACTGCAGGGTCTGGAAACATTGTCGGAAAGTCCAAATGAAACACTTAAACAAAAATGAATTTATAAATTTATAAATAGATGTGAACAGGCCACATCACAGGGTCAGCAGATTGGAATAGATGCATTTAACGTTTCTCACTTCCTTTAAACATTGCATGATAGTGCGTATTTTAACATTTTCATTAACCTCTCAGGGATCTTGATGAAAAAACATCTTAGGTATTGAGGTGGTGTATCTATGAGTGAGAACAACCTGCTGTGGATCCATCTATACATCCAGATCTGGCAGATAAAACTTTGCTTTCAAAGGCTCTATATAAATAAAAGTTATTATTTCCCTTCACTTAGTCAATATTTATGATTTAAGACCATATGGACGTGCTTTTAAGGTATATAATTTACCAGGCGACGCTTAAATCAAAGACAGCAGCAGCATGTATAGATATAGACTGAACACATTTACAATTAGCAAAAGATCAATGACAAACCAAGCAGAAGGGAAACAGGGCTGATAGTAGGAGAAGAGGAAAGACAAGGAAGCCTTTCTGAAAGAGAAAACCTCTCTTCAGATTTAACACATCTCTCTGGTTTTGCTCTGCCTGAGTCGTCACAACAGAAGTTGGCTGGGCGCAGAGTCCTGAATGGTCTGTCAGTCTGAGTTAAATACAGGTATGCTTATGAGCTGACACGGCCGTGTTGTGACAAACGCGTGAGCTCAGTGTCACATCTCATACTATAGAGTGACTGACACAGCAAAGAACATATACTCACCGCTTGACACAGCCTGTCTACACTCTTTACGTTTAAAACGCGGTGGACTTGAGCAGATCTAACGTGTCCTCGGATGTGGAACGGTCTCATCACTTGTAAGTCAGATTGATGTTGGTGAGGAATCTGCATGTTGCTTAAAATTAAAGATAAACTCAAAAGATTTTACACATTGAGATCAGTTTATACGTCGTGAGTGTTACTCAGCCTGTGAAAACAGTTGTAAAAATGTCTCCCGTGGCTCTGAAGGAGCTTTGTCAAGTGAAAAAAAAACAAAACAACAACACTGGTGATGTCATCAGGGTTATCTCGGGCAAAGAGGCCACACAATCCATTATTAACAGAGAGCATGCATTACAAACAGGGTGCGTGGAGTAGGAAACACATAGAGGTTTATATATATTTATAAAAATTTGCTATGGAGATGGATTACAGGAAATGATGGTTCTGAACTTGACTCTAACTGAAATTAAGTGTATCTGGGCCTCTGTTGCCTCTGTTTTGTACATTTTGATATGAAACAGACAGAGAGGGAGACCAGAATGGGGAGAAAAGTTGTGTTAGTGTCTCGTATCTGCAGAGACCCTGCAGCCCTCTACACAGATTTTCTTATTTTCTCAATTTTTTGCTGCTCAGGATGCTTTACCAGCCCAAAATGTTGGTATTTGACATCCTGGGAGTGAAACTCAACAATTAACTATCTTTGTGGTGCTTTTAGGATCAGCTGGGACGAATCCTACTGATTCCACCTTTGAGTTGAATCTTTTAATAATATCAATATGACATGAGTATCAGTTCGATTTGCACAGAAATGGCCGGTAGAAATGTCTGTCAGAGGGATATTTCTTACTTTAATACTTAGAGTTCATTTCAGAGCCTGTACTTTATTACTTTTACTTGAGTATAGAAGTTGAATCAGTACTTCTATTTTTACCAGAGTCTATTTTTACACAAGTATTTGTACTTCCTGAAGAATATGTGTACTTTTGGCATATTTTCCTGTGTCTTGCATGTACAACGACAAAAATGCCTTCAAAATCAAAACTAATTTAACAAAAAGACACAGGAAAAACAAAAGCACATGAACTGTGCTACCTTGAAGAGTGTGTCGTTTTGCATGTCTTTGCAGCTTGTGTGTGTGTGTGTGTCTGTGTGTGTGTGTGTGTGTGTGTACCCGTTCGACTCTGCCTGTGTGAAAGAGGGGCATGGGTGGCAGGGCTACCTTGAAAAGGAGACGAGAGGAACTTCCTCTCCTTGGAGCGGGCACAAAGCAGCAGGCGGCGGTGTGTGGGAGGGGCAGGATAGCGGGTAGACGGGGTGAGGGCCAGTGCCAGGGGCGAGGGTCTTTGTGTGTTTTGTTAGCGGTGGCGGCACCCCTCAGGTCCGGTGGACACACGCCTGGTTCATTCGACGACAGCTTTGTCTGCGCTTGGAGGGCAGCCATGAGCCAGGCGCGCAGGTTGTCGTGACAACAGAGCAGCGGGACAAACAGAGGCATTGACACACGCACTCACAAAGATGAAGATGAAAATTGGTCGAGACAGTCATAACAACTAATGTTTCAAAAAAAGGCCTGAGCTTGTCTGACAAGAATGCTAAATGTTTGAACTATTTGCGATGGATCATGTGCCATATTTTGATAAGTTACTACAAGAAGAGTAAAAGTTTGGATATTAAGAAGTTTGCCAAACATGGCTTTTCCTAATTTAAGAGTTCCTCAAGAAATAAACCAGAACACAGCATACTGTACGTGGACTGATGTTGGTCTTTTAACATCGTAGATTTGTGTGCATTAGTCTGCCTATGTCTGTCCGACCACTTGCCTTTGGACCCCATTCACCTGGAGCAGCCGTACAGAGGAATGTGTTCGCCTGCGCTCCTCTCCAACCCTTGTGCATCTTTCAACCCTAAACTATGCCAGGATCTCGGAGAAACAGAGCATCCGTTGACAGCAGGCGCTCCTCCAAAGACATGCTTCTCATGCCCTGTGGAGGCCCCCCTGTACAGGAGACTCCCTCCTCGCCAAACCCCCTCCGACCCTCGCTCTCTCCTGCAATCAAAGACAGCTTCATTATCTGCTGACTAATTTCGTGCCTGCCCCCAAGACGACTTCCAGGTAATGGCGGTGCAGGTTCACCCTCCTCCCCTGCACCTCTCCAGAACAGCCGCTCTGAGACTTTGAGGCCACAAGGCTGCGTCTCCCCCCTCCCAACAAAGGGCTCTCTCAGGGGCTTGGGGCCTGTGTTGTGTCCCCCCCACCTGCATGGAGAGGAGAGGGAAGGATCAGGGAGGAGGAGGGGGGTGAGTTGAATCTTGAATCTCAGCAGCAGGAGAGGAGCCAGCACTGGGACAGGCAGTGATACAACATTTGAATGCCCCGACCGGGGACACACCGTCGTGCCTCTCCAATTAAATTATCCAGTCCACAATGGCGAGGCCTCGAGAATTGACACCTCCATTGAGAGTGTGTCAGCAGCTTTGTGGGGACCGACAATTTCCATCTCTGCAGAAATAGATTTGCTCCCAAGGGGAGCAACAATAGCAGGGCAATCCTTCTAATGCTCGTTTTTGGGAGGAAAATAGGGATGAGAGCTGGGGATTTGGAAGGTTTACTTACAGGGACCGAGGGAATTCTCGTTTGGAAGTGATAATATATTTGAAGCGTCTTTGACAAAAAGCAATGTGGGATGAATGTGTTGTTTTCTCACTTGTAAGCCAAAATCATCCTCAACATTGTGACATTTTGGAATAAATTGCCCTTTTTTTTTTTGCTCGTGCAAAGGCTGAGTGATTTGAGCAATTTAGCAAGTTTCCCAGGGGCAGTGTTGGTGATAGCCAGAATTCATTAAATTCTAGCTATGTCTTAAACTAGCAGAAGAGTCAAACTGCTTCTCACGGATTGTCAGTTTGAATGTTTCCATTCACAAAACATGTGAATCGCTAATTTTACTCATCCCTATGACTTATTTAAAACCTGATAATACGCATTTTCCACAGAGACATTGACAAACTTGGTGCATCAAAGGAGGAAAAGTTACTTTTACCAGGTATGGACATAAATAAAGCCTCTTTTTATCCAAAGATGTGAACTCAACTGATGGAAAACATCATATTTTTTGCACATTCAACATTTAAGATCAAAGTCGGGTGAGGCCGGACAGATTGTGAGAAAGAAGAGAATGACGTGACACATCCTGTATTTACATCGGACACACCTTGGCCCACTGTGCCAAGACGACACCCTCATTTTGTGTATCAAAAATGCCGTTGACGTGAGGTGTCCACAAAATCAAAAACCCATCTGTCACATAACAGCTCAGTGGGCACACCGCACACGTATCTCCAGCTACAGATGTAAGCATCCAACGGTGGTAAAGCACAGACTGCTGACTCCCACAGGGTGAGTTTGGAAAACACAAAACCTGACACCTTTTAAAGTGAGCAACACCAACTGTCACATCTGCATAGTTGTCATCTTTTCAGCAAGGAGCACAGAGGAGCAAGTGGGTGTCCGACTGTCCGACAGGGACCGCTGTTCTGATCCAGTTCCCCTTCCAACTGTCAACACTTTTAACGTGACCGTGAGGCCTCCGTAACATTCTCCAACAAACAGACGACACAGACGTTCAACCCAGTCGGTAAAATAAATGGTGGCAATGTGCGTTTCTGCAAACCACGGATGAGTCGAAACTTTTTATTTCTTAATGCAACTTTATGTTTCTTTGGGTTGAATTTTCTATTTTATGTTTTGACAACGCTGGCACATGACAGATCAGAATGGCTGAAGCCCCCCTCTGTCGCCGCTCTTCTCTTTTATCAATCTTCAGAGAAACCTCAGCGAGTCTTTCACCTCTGCCCACATAAAGACGCAGTTGTTCTGTTTGACTCAGTCAATACAAAGTGAATATGATGGACAAAGGTACATGGATAATACGTCTGTCTTCCTTCTCAGCACTAAGTGGATGCTGCTGAAAAGGTGAGCCTTTATGTCTGACCCCAAGAGACTGATACGAGATTGTGTGCCTATGTGTGTGTGTGTGTGTGTATGTGTGTGTGTGTCTGTATCACTGCAATGTTTTGCCCACAGCCTGCAGTCCCTGGCAGCCTGGAGACATGACGGTTTATCATGTTTTCTTCCCAAGCATAGCCAATTTGTCTGAAACCTCAAGCCAATTTTATATTTCCAAGCGGCGTTATCAACGGGCGAAAACCAAAATGCCTCTAGATGCAAGTGGACAGACCAACAACCAATCCAAACAAATGTGTGATGTAGCTAGTTAACATGATAGCAGAATATGCACAGCTCAAAGCACAGCCCGATAGCTTGTTAAAGTGACAGGCACTAAAACAGAGCAGTGAGACAGGGGTGAATAGAGGTACTGCAGCAATGGGCAGTAGGCTATGTGAAAAATTGTGTTTTTTGAACATGAAAGTATGAAAACATTTCTTAATAGACGCCCAAAACAAAAGTATGAACCTGAAAATGAATATAACGTGGGACCTGTATGACTGTGTGCTTGTGTTAAAAGGACTGATGGGTGTTTTCATTGGGACAGAAGTGTTTTGTAACAGCTGACGTGGGTCCAGCAAAGTGTCAGGATGTGACAACCAGCTGCGTTATGTTTCCGACAGGGAGAAACTCGACAAGAGATTATTTTGTCATCAGGTGCGATAATAATCATTGATTGGTATGAGTTTAAGAGTCCAACACTACAGCTGTGCTATTCCTGGTTCTCGCTGCTACATGTGAGTTTATGAAGAAAAAGTTATGCCAACAAAACATCGAGCATGTCATAGCAATCCCAACAGGATTAACCAAAATCTGGCTGTGAATCGAGACGGAAAACATTCCGAGTGTTGTTAAAATCGAGGAGGAAATCTCCCTGTTTACGCTTTAAAAGTTATTTTTCCCACAAGGCAAAGTTCATTAGAGACATGCAGAGGTGACTGTGTTTTTGATCCCTTGGAGACAAAAGATTGAAAGAAAACAGGCATGTTTGTGCCTCGCAGGTTGTGGAAGTGAATCTGCATTTGTAAATAAGATACCGACCTACCTGGTTACCAAAGGGTTAAAAATAGATTCCACTTGACTCAGAAACGGAGCCTACTTGGTTGAAGTGAAACCACTCGTTTCTCAAACTTCAGTGATGAGTTTGTCATCCTACTCAAAGATAATTATGCAGTCTGGGGAAATTATGCCTACATTGTGCTCTTGAGAAGATAATTGCAGTGCTGTAGCCTATGTATCACATGAGGATCGAGCCTCATTCCACAAATTAAATGCATGAATGTCGCTAACAGGCTATGTATATTTTCAGCGCCGCTTGTATTACACTGTGTAAGTTCCAGTGTTATGGGATATTTCCCCTGATGATAACAAACGAAAAACAAAATTATTGTGTTAATTGAGCTGTTGTCAAGAGATGAATAATCATGCATGTCAAATTCCTCGTGGGAAAACAACAGTCAAAATTAACTTTAAGAGAAAATGTAATTTCCATAATTTTAATTTTTCATTTTTACAGTTTTTTTCCTCCTCATTGTGCCGCACGTTTCATTAAATTTCAGACCGGAATAGACTTGTTAAACAGATAAATAAGCCGCTCGTTAATGAATTCCTCAAATATAAAGTCACACTCCCAGCGCAGGTGTAAAAGCAGGTTGTGATTTAGGTTGATGGACGACTAATCAGGAAATCAATTAGGCCTTGACCCAGAAACTGAGACAAAAGGGGAGAATTATTTTCTTCCTTTCTTTCCTCTGGCTCTTTCATCTCTTGACTTGGACCCTCTGGTGAGTCTGATTGGACAAGTAAAATCCTCTGGGCTTTTAGAGGTTTCTCTTAACTGAGTGCATCAGGAAACGGTTCCAGTGATTTATAATATGATATGCATTTATCAAATGTGAGCCGTGGCGAGGATAATACGATCAAATGTAATTCTGATTGATGAGTTTGTCTATTCAGAGTGCCTTTCGTTTACCTCATAACTAACGTCAGTGGTGCTTTTTCTTTTTCCAAATAGTTTCCACTCTGTAGATAAGAAGAGTTGACAAACTGCTTTTGGAATAATGAGCCTAGAAATAAGCAGCCCAGTTGCTGAATCTTCACTCATATTAGAGTTTTTATTATGGTTCAATGTAGTTTTGCAGAAAAAATTCAAACTCAGAATTTTAATATTCACAATATTAATCAGGTAATAATACAAATTCTGAAATATCTATATTTTCCATAACTGAATAAACAAGCTGTTCTCAGAGGAAAATAAGGTAGCTAGAAAGGTGGCAGGGTCCGCCACATATAAACAAAGTGAAACAGTATGAAATTGTGTTGTTCTTTAAGGTTTATTCAGTCATGAAAACAAAGAGTTTGTTTGTTTTGTTTGTTTAGACAAATACAAATAAATCAGTCACTGCAGATCTTTCTCTTCTGATTAAAATTTCTCCCCCAAAACTACATAGTGCACCTTTAAATTTACTTGATTCCTTGTGCAAAACAAAACATTATGAGAATATGTTTATGTGGAGTTACTTAAACTGTGTGCTATTATGTCAGTGACAAAGGTGTCTGGCTTTGTGTTTTTCTGTCTGCAGCTTACAAGGCCATGTTAGGACCGTACCGGGCTCAACATGTGAAGAAATATTGTCTTATGTTTGGTCTCAGCTCAAGTCAATGCTTTTCCTTCAATTTGGCCATCATTAAGGGAGTATTTTGGTGCGCTCACGGTAACCTGATACCATTGACTGATGCTGATCGCTCCCCACAGGGCCCCACTCTCTCCCCTTCAGCAGGCCAAGGCGAACCCAGCTGCAATTATAATACTTAAAATAATTCCACAAAAGTGGAGCCATCATTGAATAATTCAGCCTTCTAGTCTTGTCAGGACTTTGCCGGACTTATGACATCATTCAAGCTGAATATCCTTTAGCAGATGTGTGAGAGCCAAAAAATACTCAAGCAGGAATCACATTCTCAGAACGGTTGAATGTTTTTAAATGGAATCTCAAACTGCCGTTTCCTAAAAAAAAACGGCATGTGAGCTCCAGAAAATGTCTCAACGAACTGAAATCAGTTGCTCGGAGTCCTGATCAGGCTTTGCAACAAAGCCCCAGAGTGGTCTGATTTGCACGGCTATGTAAACAAATCGTGTTTAATTTTACATGAGTATTTGCTTGGCGCCCGACACCCTAAGAGCACGGCCATATCATTAATAAGCCAGACTTGCTCATCAGACTGTAAATGGCTCACTTCATGTATAAAATATCAGAGGAATAGAGTGGCCCTGCATTTCTAAAGAGGCCTGAATGGACCGCTACATTCTTAGCTGGAATTTATGGAGCACGTCAACACCTGGAGTTGGCGATGTTTACAGCGCCACTCCCACAGCGCCTAATGGATGATGAAGGGCCAGTATGGAGCGCTTCTTTTGTTGATCCCTGGACAGTTCTGAGTTTAAAACTGTCTTTTGGGAATCTGTCTGCTTCTCTGTACCAAAGGCAGTTCACAGAGTTTATTAACCAGATCCTCTGCAGCCAAAATTGGGTTGCAAATAGTTGTTGTGTGTGTTACTTTATAGTTAATGTGCTAAATTACAGGACACTGGATACTAGTTTCCAATATTTCTGTCATCAAGTTTGACCAGTCCAGTCACCAGAATATATTATTAGCAATTGACTTTTCTGCAAAGCTCAGATGCGTCCAAGGTTGGCATTTGCACCAAACGCAGCTTATGAAGGTTTTTTATGGAGACCTCTGGATTACTGACATCATTTGTTTTCAGACTTTCTGAATGCACTGTGCTTGTAGCAGCTTCAGCATTGTTAGTCTTTCTTATGGTTACTAATTGGGCACTCACAGCTCTTGGTTAAAGTTATGGAAATACTCTGGTTTTGATTTGTCACTGGAAAAGTTCATGTGACTTGAAGCATGAGACACAGCGTATTAACATTGCAACAGTGCTTTTGTTGCCTAAGAGGAAGTATTGCAACACAACTTGATCAGCACTTTCCCTCAAAATGAATTTGGCAAAACAAATTAGTGGTGTATGAACATAATTTCTTCCAGAAGAGGTTTAACCTTTGTAATATGAAATTCCCCCAAAAATAAGGATTTTGAGCTCCCAGAAGTTCCCAGATCACTTTTCTGCCCAAACATTTTGAGACTACAGTTTCTATGCATTGAAAAGTTTGCAGAAGACCTCCAGTTAAACTATAGGGAGCCAAAATGGACAGTGGGCATTAGAAAACGAGTGTTCAATAAGGCATGAGTCCCACAGTGATGCTGCATCGACCCAGTTGAGCTGAAAAGTTTCACAGGGTCTGTCTTTGTAAGGGATTTGTGCTGCATGTCCAGACTTTTCCAGGCAGTTCATATTAAGTATTAAGCACGGCAAGTATCAAGCCCACAAGTCGCAGAGGATATTGCAGCAAGTTATACAGCACATGTCTGTTTTTCAATTCCCTGGATCTTTTTTGCAGAGTGGAACACACAAGCCTCCCCCCCCCACCCCATTTGTCTGCACTGCGGTGTGTAATTGTAAATAAAGAAGAAGCCACTCATGAATGCTCCCTCTGCATAGATGATGTCCTAATTGAGAGATGCAGTGAAATGGTTATAGGGTGTTTTCATTTCATGGTTCACTCCACACTCACCATGCGCTTGCACACACTCACTCGCACACACACAGACATCAACCCTGTGGTTTGCATCATGAATAAATTGAATATCCTCTTACTAAGCTACTAAATACATCTGCAGTGTCACGCTACAGTGGGCCGGGTGATGCCTGTTCTATACAGATCGTTGCTTCCCACCAACACATACAGTAGGAATATAAACATTTAGGTCATGTGGTGTTACCAAGATGCACAGGCTTTTTTGGATTGAGGGCCCATGTGCTTTTAAGTAAATTCAGTGCATGAACAGCGGGGAGACACGCAGTCGGAGGTCAGGGTAATAACTTGCTACTTGTTTTTAGTTGATTTGGATTTCATAAGAAGTAGTGCCGTGCTCGTTCAAAACATGCACTTCGGCACAGATAATCTGGTAATGTGAGGTCTTAAATCTTCTGAACAGAATCATCAGGGCCGCCCTAATAATAATAAACATTTGAAACATGTGAAAATATGGATGATGACATCAGTACTTCCCTAGGCGAACCATAAAAACCCAATGAGAGAGGCATCCCAGAGCAGCTGACGGTGATGCCAAGCAGTGGTAAACATCTTAGCCCTTGACGCTAACATTAGCTAGCATACTACTGTTGAGAGAAACTTACAATCTCACCTCCAGTTTTCTCTGAAGAATAGAAAACCTGTGTTGACTGTGTCTCCACACTCATCCAGACTTGTAAGCAAGTCGTTGCAGCATGCCAGTCTCCATTTTGTTTATGTCTGCTTACCCATAAGATCACATGAGAAGGATCATGTTCGGGCCCTGCTCCAGTCCGCAGAGCCATGAAGCCAGAGAAGTACTATTTTTGTTCTTCTTAAAACAAAAGATAAAATGAAAAAAGTTCAGATTAAAGATCTGCTTTTTTTTTTTTTAAGATATGTACTGTTAAGATCAGCACCCCTAGTTCCCGCATCCGTAAACACAACTGACTACGTGTATTAAGCTCTTGAAGTAGATGTTCCCACCTGCCATTCTGAGCAGGTTAAAACAAAGCTCAATACTTACTCAATATACACAACAGTTGAGAATTTGCCTATTTCAGGACGTCAGAGTTCTTCATACTCAAAGCCGAGTGCAGGAAGTGTGTTCAAAGCAGCCTGATGACTCCAGGTCTGCATACTAGATGCCGATCAGCCGAGCAGAAAAGACACAAACACACCATTTTGAAGTTTCTGAATTTCCATGTAGCCCGCCCTAAATCTGGGGGTTAATCGCATGAATACTTTAACAGACATCCATTAATTTGGTTGTTATAATGCCTTATGTATAACTTGCCTCACATAACCTCGTCTCCTGTTCCTACCATACTTTACTGCATTTCCTTGAGTATTCTGACACCACTGGAGGAGAAATGCACTTAAACAGGAAGAAATGGAGGTAGGTGACTATGCATTGTTGTCTGAACATCACTTCCCAGGACCTACAAGAGAGAGTTCTCATTGTTCACTGTATTAGTGCAATGTTCATTTCGGGTTCTCCAAGGATAACATCCTTTATGCATGATGGCCGAAACGGAAAATGAAACGTCAGCAAATGAACTGGGCAAGAAACTTCCATAAGCAAGTTTTATGAGAACTCAGTAATATGTGTGTGCAAGGCTGATTTTATGTGTGTGTTTGTGTTACAGTAGTGACTGCAGCACACAGCCAGAGGGCTCAGTGTTTGATCCCTGGCTGCAAAATGGATTATCTGGTGGCAGGAGGGTGAAAGGATAGCAGTGTGTTAGCTTTGAAAAAAGAGACACAAGTGAGTGCGGGTGTGTGTGTGTGTGTGTGTGTGTGTGTGTGTGTGTGTGTGTGTGTGTGTACGTGCATGTGATCTCAGCAGCGGACAGCCCAGGGGAGCGGGCGGCCCCAGAGGAAACGTGTCTTAAAAAGCTCTCCATGGCTCCAGCTAATGCTCACTTTGTCACCCAAACAGGGCGGGAAAGATAATCAATAGCCTTTGATAGCTACTATTAGGGTTTTAACAAGCTTTTCCTCACGCTGGGCTGCTCTACTGAGGAGAAACGAGGAGGGCCAAACAAGCCTTCATCATCCTGTCCCTTGCAACCTTTCTTTCACTGCGCGCCGCACGCTCTATTTCATCTTCTGTTAGCACAAGGATTCCCAAACCTTTCATATCAGAGAGCCTCAGATAGATCAACATTGTGCAATGAATGCATTTGATCACAAAGTCTGAGATCAAACAAACATCCTTACACATTTTCTGCTCATTCAAACGTATAGTTATCCGTCTTACGGTGCGTCCACACAAAAAGTGAAGCAATTTTTTGAAGCATCTAGATTACAAACAAATGCAATGCAAAGACGTGAATGTATTCAAGCTGGACGGCACAAATGATGCAGCCTGAACATTTTGCGGTATTTGCATATCTGCGAAAGTTGAAAGTATAACTGATCAGTTGCCCAGAGCCAGAGGAATAAACACCCAATCACATCAGATTCTGAGCTGAGAGATAATGTTTACAAATTTTAGGATTTGAGTGGATTGATCTTAACTTCTGCTTATCCACCTGACTGCAGCAGCGATCCGTAGAGGTCAACTCCTTGGTTGGGTGTTTATGTACTGTGCTGACTGCTGACTGGCGCTGGACGAGAAATCGTACCTTATATTATGTTGAGCGTAGAGAGGAGAGGCCAAAAAGAAGAGAGAGAAACTGAATCTGGTGAGTGCTGAGTTCACTGAGAGGCTCAACCAAATTCAAACACACAGCCGCACACATCCTTTATTCATACAGTTGCTTGCTGCCTTACGACTAATGCACAGAAAAGTATTCTGGTTGTTTTGGGTGAATAAACACTTGCGTGAGTGATGTGAATAAATATAAATGATCCCAAAAATACAAATCTTCCCTCTTACCTGTAGTTCCATGTTTAGTTTTGGAGTTATTGGCTGTAGATGGCTGGCCTCTCAAATGTGATGGAAGCAGATGGCTTGGCAGATGGTTTGTGGTGCTCAAAGCGCCAAAAAAGTGCATTTTATATATAACTCAACAGCAATGTCTCTTCCAAGAAATCATGATTCGGTTACTCAAGATAATCCACAGACCTTACTGCAAGCAGATTATTTTAGGAACTATTTTCTCGCTACCAAATTACACCCACCGACCATATCACCGCGCAGAAGGAAATGTGCATCTACTCATGGATGAGAGGCTAGCTACAAAGCTAGCTAACGTTACTGTTTACATCCCACACTGTGACGAACCCCTAGATTATTTTGAGTAACCTGGTCATGACTTCTGGAAAAAGAAATTGCTGGTAATTTTTTTAAAACGACTTTATTGGCAGTGGTTAGGAACATCTCGGGCAGCTTTTTCAGCACAGGTGCACTAAGACTTCTGTCTTAAAGAGTACGATTTACTCTCACATATACACACACAGACATGCACCACCACCAATATCATCCTCCCAGTGGTAAGTGATAGGGGAGCACCTATGCTAAACTAAATCTAATTTGCAGCATCTGCGTTTGTCACACCATTAGAATAATTGTTCCCTCCTCAGCTGTTTCCCTGCTGTTTTCTATCAATTTCCGCCCCTCAAAACCAAATGATCTGTTCATTTCGGAGCCTCGTGTGGGTTTTTATTCCTTTTCTCTTTTTTTCCCCCTTAAATCTCAAGCCACTTCTCTCAAAATTAGCCCCTCACTTAGAACATATAACGCTAATGACCATAATTAACCCAAAATGGAACTTAAATAATTACGGACCACGAGGATTGCTCATTCAAGAGAACAGTAAATTAATCTTCCGTTTGAGAGCCTGATCAAGGTGCATTGTGTTTTATCCCCGCTAACACTTAATCTTCATTTACTAACTAGCTGTATCAAGTGCAGCTGAGCGTCACTGTAGCCACAGTCACCTTGACACCACGCAAACAGGTCGTAACCGAACCCATTAGGTGCTGTGGGGACACTGGATGAATAATGCTTACTTCAATTTTATCAAATACCAGCAAGAGACCCTCGAGCAGGGCCAAATATAAAATGCAAGAGTTGTAACAACCTGTGCGCCTGTGTGTGTGTGTGTGTGTTGCTAATAAAGGAAAGGCATGATCATGGTTTCCACACTGTTTCCTTGGCTGGAAACCAGAATTTCAAGGCTGTACTTTTTTTTCCAGGGAGTGTGAGGCGTTGATACATGCTGTTGTGTTGACCTACAATTGGAGCCAGACTGCATTTCACAAACTCAATTTTTGCTAAGGGACTTTAGTCACGAGAATTGATTGAGCCAGATCTCATCGTCGGTCTTTAGAGCAATGTTTTCGGGACTTCAGGTGTAGTGGATGTCCGACCGAGACTTCCTCTTCCAGGCGGTGGTCAGTGTTCCCAATCTGACAAGCAACTATTTTTTAGTGAGTTAATCAAGAGTTAAATCATCATTAGATGATAGCTGAGATTGCACTTCGGCCTATGCGTTCCAACATTTTTCCTCTGTTTACCTGCATCCAGCAAAAGCCTGCTCAAACATGATTTGTCAATATTACCAAGTCTAGAAACAGATTACGAATGAAAACCAGAACGCTTCCCGGACCAAAATCTTGCAACAAGGTACAAAGTTGCTGATAAAGTCCTTCTAAAATTCATTTATATCATTGCCAGTGTGACTTTTCCATTAAAAATATCCTGCTTTTTCTCCCTGCAAGCATTTTTGTTTATGAATGACCTTGGTGAAGGCATGAAGAGGGTTTGCGTCATAGATGCTACCCCCCCTCCTGGTATTATCCATGGAGGAGGGCATGATGGGTATAGGATGCAGTGGTGCTGGTAGCCCAGGTGGGGCTAATCTCCCCTCCCAGCGAGATCCAATAAGAGCCAT
This sequence comes from Pagrus major, assembly GCF_040436345.1. Taxonomy (NCBI): domain Eukaryota; kingdom Metazoa; phylum Chordata; class Actinopteri; order Spariformes; family Sparidae; genus Pagrus; species Pagrus major. The sequence goes on from NC_133229.1 coordinate 25,737,480, forward strand.
TAGAGAGGTCTGGTCTGGTTCATTTGAGCGTCACAGTTAACAACCTTACACAGGGTGGGACAGTACACAAGCAGCAACAAATCTATGTGTAGCGCAGAGCAACAGGCGTATTCATTCATTACACTGAGGTGCAACTTCTCCATTAGATTTCTGAGTCCTTCTGAGAAAATAATTAACACATTTATAGACTTGTTTCACTCATTTTTGAGTGTTTTCAGTGCAGCTCTTGCTTCTGAAGCTCACAGCGGTGTTGTATGTCATGCTGGTGGTAGCAGTGAGGGACTGGGCGAGAGGAACCTGCTGAAAGGCTGGAGGGAAAACAGAGGCTGAGTAAATGAAATCTCATCCGTCTATCTACGTTCCTGGTTTCCTCTTTATCTCATCCTGCAATGGAGGGAGCAGAGGGTGGATTTGTTTTTTTATGGGGTTTACAGTAATGCTCAGAGGGTGAAATTATTCCTGGAGACCCGAGTTTAATTATTTCCTCTCGTATCAATACAGTCCACCGACGTAATTTCCGTGTTGATCTGATTAAAGAAATATTACATTCTGCCAGGGCACGGGCAAATTGACTTTGGTGGCAAGGTCTTGACAAGAACCAGACACGCAGCTTTATGCATCAGTAACGGCGTAACCATATTATCCATGCACTGCTTCCTTCAGTGAAAAGGAAGATGCAGGCTGTTTCCAATGAAGACAAAAGAGGAGAGGAAGGAAATTCAGGATGGAAGAGACGATGTAGACGTGCAAGTATACACCTTCTCTGAGAATACTAATGTCATACGGATCCTGAAAAAAACACCAGTAACATCACTGCTTACTTTATTTATGCATAACGCATCCTAAAGTCTTTATAGAAAAACTGTATTATGAATCCAGTACACTTGTGTGCATGTGTGTTTTTTTATACGTGGGGTAAATCTGATATGAATAGGCAATTGTCTTTCTGTTTGCCTTTCTGTTTATTTTTTTCACATTCATTATTGTGAACTTGCCGGGAAAAACAGGACTGAGTAGAAAGCAGATCATGTTCCTCATCAGACTACATCCAGAAGACTTTAAACTTGTTTTAAAACGTCTTAATCAAAAATATACTGATTTACACGACCGTTGTCTGATAACAACGGTTGTGAAGGAGTGAGACATCTCGCTCTTTTCTCATCTCTGTTTAGAGGTTTACATGTGCGCCGCCTGAGCGATGTTCGAGCGCTGCTTCAACAGAGATGGATGGAAAATGAAAATTGCCGTGTCTACCTGGTTGTTGTGTTTCCATCACAGCTGATCAGAGCTAGATCTGATCACACACCCATGATTGCAGAGTCATTTGACACGGGAGTGAATGCCGATTGTACGGATTAAAGACAAAAGCCAGATGTTAGAGGGTGTTATTGACAAAGACAAACACAGATACCAATTTATGTGCAAAAACTGCTCACAATTTGGTATTTAGGATAAGGGATCATATAGACCTCTGTCCATCTTTAGTGGTGAAGATTGGGAACGACTGCTGATTTCTAAAACCTGATGATTGCAGTTGATTTTTTTTTACTTTGATAAAGATTTTTTGGCTATCAAACCGACTGCAACATGTGGTCATGTTGTATAACTTATTTTGTTCTTAACTAGAATAAGAAATACACAACCAAATCATCATTAATAGCCATTTTATAGAGTTACACTGTTTTGATAAGGCTTATTCCTTTAACGCGGCCCAACAACTGGGTTACTGTGCATGTAGAGGTAGAAGAGGCTATAATGATGAATAAATACAAAAGAAGAAGTCAAACAAAGTGCAGGAATGTGAGTCAGCAATCGTGTAAAAGGAGAAGAAGAGTGGGAGAAAGAGCTGGGGGGGAGGGAGGGGGTACGGGGCAAGAGTGCAGCCATGTGCTGGGGTGTACACCTGTACCCAGAACAGGTGTTTTCCGCCCCACTTGCAGGCCCCCTGATTAGGAGCCGCCACGCTTGCCTTGTTCCGTCAAAGGCTAGCTTATCCCCCATCAGTGCAGCTCAGGCTCTGGGTAAAATGATGCTTAATTAGCCAGCAGAGAGCCACAGGCTGGAGGTTGATGGAGCCACCCCCTTCTGAATGTTCCTCCCTCTGTTATACACACAGATCTGTGTATACTGTACACACAGACAGCAGCGAGGAAGCAGAACTAATCGAAACACTGAAGGATGACCAGACATGGTGGGAAAAAAGTAGATTTCATCATTTATTGTGTTGTTTTTGAAGCTTTAACTGAATTTTTAAGGATGCACGAGAATTTACCTTTATCTTCTTTACGATTGTTAGAGTGGAAAACGTCTGATCCGGCACTTCTGAATAACAAACCTCTGTCAGACAGGGTTATTAAAAATGATAATGACTTACAATAACAGCTATCCCTTTGATTGGCTCTTAAAAAATACAACGATGGCTGCAGTGAGGTTATTGGAGTGAAGGGATTAATAGAGCACACTGTACTTTATACTGTATAACATGTCCTTTTCCTGGCTAATCTGCACATCCATAGGGAAGCAATCAAAAGAGAGAGAGAGAGAGACAGAGAGAGAGAGAGGGGGACTATAATTATGCGCAGCTGCAAAAGCGGGGGGCCAAGAGAGGTTGCATTACCCAGCACTAAACACTTTCACCTGCGCTTCTATGCTACCCAGCGCTAAACACTTTCACCTGGACGGAGCAACGTTTTCAAGTTTTAATCATATTTCCACTGGGGAGCTGAATTACTGTGTAGAAGTGACTTTGTACTAAACTTGTAATGGTGGTTTGAAAGACAATTTGGGGGTAACGTTGAGGGGCAATTCTCAAAGAGCAACAGACTTAGAAATTGGTTCAATGACCTGTTCTCAACCGTTCACTGGCAACGCTAGTGCCTTACATGGCAGAAGAGGCAATCCTGAGGGCCTGCACAACAAAACAAGATCAACATATTCAGAATATCTTTCATAATCCGGCTTCACTAAGCCTTAAAACTGTAGATCATGCTAATCAGAAAAGTGGTTATCAACTCCATAAGTCAACCCAGGTTTTTCCACATCTGGCTACAGCCGTTCACATAAAAGAGGAGCTGTTTGCAGCACATAATTGTATTTGTAATTATTTAAAAATGTAATTATGGAGATCCGTCAGCCGTGGACAGTGAAATTCCCTCCCAGATAGCAAAATTGTACCAGAAACCCTCATCCGGCTCATATAACTGTGTCACCAGCAGTCCAACACTGGATGGTTACAAACTTCTCACCTTGAGGCAAGATGCCTTTTGCTTTCGTCTCTCTCAGATCATCTGGTCTGGTTCCAGACCTGGTGCCGTCTGTAGAGGTGGACGCCACTTCTTCAAGTTGGTATCCTTTTCTCTAGCTCATGTTCTACTTCCTTTCCAGCCCAAGAGGTGTCAATCCAATCCAATCAAGACCCCGGCTTTTCCCACCATGCCAGATTGCTGGTGGCGAGTCCACATGACAGCAGCCACACACTACCTTGGTCAGACTGAGGCTGACCAGATTTCATGTATACAGGCCCAGACAGTAGGCGCTTTCAAGGTAGCTCCTGTCCGGCCTGGCTACAGAGGGCTCTGGTATCACTCAGCGTCCACATCAGTTTTCACATGTCAATAGGCAGTAACCCTAACCCTAAAGCAGTTCATGACACAGGTAGCTTGGTCTGTAGATCTATTTTCAGCAGCACAAAAGCTACTGAGTGACCACAGAAATATTATAAGAATACTATAGGAATACATCAGGGAGGGTGGCGTTTCTCTTATAACTATTCTGATGGTGATTGTAAAACCGGGAAATCCTCACACAGCATGGGCATTTTTCCTGAATAGAAAGAGGAGATTTTCTAAATATTCCTGCCACATTTAGTTTGGATGTTGTCTTACTCTTTTCCTCCATTGTTGTTGCTGAGTAGCCTTTACTGCGGCTACTACTTATAGCTTCAAGCCCAAAGCAAGAGGTAAACCCCAAAATATCATACACGTAACGGAAAAGCCTTGTGTCTGGCCAAGCTTGAGGCTTGTACACACAGAGGTGCAGACAGGAACCGACAAAGAATGTTGGAAAAATGTTCACAGCTTTAAAAAACTAAACAGTCGAGCGTCCAGTCCGGCTCGTGATGTGAAAAAAGTGAAAGGTTTACTCCCAGGATGAGATGAAAGGCTGTATGAGGTGGGGTGGAAATGGAAAGCAGTCCTTTACAGATGACGAGTGGACAAAGACATCTCAAGATTTGTAATTTGAGAGAACGAGGTATTACAGACGGATACTATCTAGGGGAGATGATGTTCAGGAGGGGGGAAGGTGGTGAGTGTCAGACTGTACGGGGGAATTTGGGTTTTGGCATGCATCACTCTCTGTGGAGCTACTGGTGCTCACACATCAGAGCTCCACTTCCTCCAGGCACACCGTGCAATACACAGAGGTGATAGAAATACATGTATACAGACCAATACACACACTCACATGCTTGTATCCATACATGGACACACACATACACAGAGACACACACACGCTAACTGTACTGTACTGTACATACACGTGTTCCCTCCAGCCATAAGCACTGCTCTGCAACCTAATTAAGAGAACAATTAAGTATGAGGCAATGAGGACTGAAAATGAGGGCCGCTCCGTGTGTGCGTGTGTGTGTGTGTGCGTGTGCAATCAAGATCATACTGTAACTGACTAAAGAATAAAGCATGTTGCCTGAATGTCAGACATTTGGCTCCTAAAGCTGACATCTGTTCCCAATCTCAGTTCTTGAGGTTTAAAACTTTTTTTTGTTTATATTTTATTGAACAGTCTTTCATTTCTTTCATTTTCTTTGATTTTTTACACCTTTGAAAAACATGTTTATTCCGTGTTACTTTTATATTTTGTCTTTAAGGTCCTATTTGTAAGAAAGTTGATTTTTCAGTCTCAGTCTTTGAAAAAACAGTCAACATTCTCTGATTCCAGCATCTCAAATGTGATTATTTTCTGTTTCATGACATATAACTGAATATCTTTAGATTGTGGACCAAACAAGACATTTGAGGACTTTGGGAAACACTGATCAGCAACAACAGATTAATTGACAATGGAAATCATCATTAGTTGCAGCCCTGTTTTTCTTAATTCTTTTTATTGTAAAGGTTGAGTTTATTTTATCGTCTCCCGTGGGAGAAACTTGTCTTGGATTAAGAGAACTGCTGCATCAGACCAGACATTACAGTGCAAACACATAAGAGCACATGTATACAATAAAAACAATAGAGCAGGTTAATCCAGAAATCTTACACACTGTTAAAAGTAAGCACAATTCTCAGAACATAAACATCTTCATACATGAATACACTGTATAGCTGATGTAAAGCACTCTAAATTGCCTAAAGATTTTACGGGAAGCTTTAAATATAAACTTGGCTTACCTTGCTCCCATCACAAGGTCAAGACTGATAAGAAATATACTGGAATACTTTAGAAGTTTGTGATCGTTTGTGATGGAAACAATAGTCTCATCAGTGTTCATAGACACAAATAAACAAACCATTAAATAAGTTAATAGTAAAAAAAAACATAACTCCTTGCACATCCTGTCACACTTGAGCCGCTTTCCAACACGTTCCTAATTTCTGCCATTGTATTTCTGCTGAAACCACAAATAAGGTTTTCAGTCCGTCTCAACCTGAGTTTGTGTGTTCAGTTGTAGTTTAGGGAACTTTCCGTAGGGTCCTGTCCAAACAATTCAAACCTATCGTAAACCCGTGCAGAAAAGGCAGCGCTTTTGACATTTGAGCATACATGATGCTCATCTGACAGAAGTGATATTCCATCTGAGCTTATACCATCGCATAGGTCTGTGCTGGCAGCAGAAACAGGCTTCGGCAGCCAGGATGCCAAGAAGCAGGGAAATATTAAACAAAGGAGGAGAGAGCAGACGCTGAAAAATACCTGCTGGCCCAATACTGAGGCTCCATATGCCCAGCTCTACCCTGACTGCTGGCTGACTGCTGGCTAGCCAGCCTGTATGCCCACTCTCTCCCCAGCCTGAACACACACCTACACACACAAACACACAGACAGACACAGACGCAGACACACACACACACACATGCAACACACGCTTCACTGGGGACAAGCCAGCAAGAGTAATCCTGGCCTACTTTTCTGCCCGGAGCGTACTGCAGCACACACTACCACTACAGAGGAGGGGAAGGAGGTGCAGGAGGGGTGGATGAAGAATGAGAGGAGATGGAGAGGAAGTTAGGAAGAGGGTAGAGGGGTGAAGGAAGATGGAGGGAGCGGTTAAAAAATTAGATAGTGATGATGATGACCACGGAGGAAGGACTGTCTCCATCTCAGTTTAGAGGGCAATTAAAGAGAATGAGATAACGACTAAAAGAATAAGAAATCCAAGGGGAGGGAAGGAAGTGACACGAAGAAGGAGAAATGAGAAAAAAGAGGTGGAAGAAATGAAAGAGACCAACAGGAACAGGAGGGAGAGAGTCAGTGAATCCTAATAGAAACCAGTGCAACAGTGGAGTTAGCAGCCAAACAAGAATGAGGAGGGGGGGTGTTGGCTGCTCTTTTCCAAATAAGCACATTAGCTAGTGCCACTTCCTCTTGCAGGGAGTTCCTGCTGCATATTCTGAGAAGCCCCAAACCGCACCGGGGAATATTTTTACTCTTTTCCCATTGACAGGATGAAAAATGATACCTGGAATATGTAAATAAATGATTACGTCACACACAGGGCGGCCGTGAACACATACATGCCTTTTACTTATTAGCTCAGAACAAGTACAAGGACAGAAAATAATAAAAGGCATGTTTATTCATATGCATGCGTGATATAATGTATGTTTGTAAATAAATGTATATATTCATGCACGCTGGTGATTCATTCATTCCCTTCAGGGGACCCACATGTCGTAGTTTATGTTTGCTTTGACTCAGGTTGTAATTACTGTGTGTATCCAGAGACTGTACAACATAATCTATGTCGCATCTATGAATCATGTTTCCATACATCTGAGGTCTACTATTTCCCTGAAGCCAAGTTAGTTGCCATGGTAAGTCACATGTTATTACAGACAATGAAAAAAACATGTTTTATTTGGTAAATGAACAGAGATTTGTCTTAATCATAATGAAGCAGGTAGCACAAGTACGCAGATCAAGGACAAACAGGCTGAGGAGACAATAAATTATATTCTTATATTCTGGAGGGAAAAATCATTTATTAAATTAAAATAAAATTGAGTAGAGAAACTAACTGATAACAGTAATGCGAACGACGCATTACACTTATTATTACTTCTCTTTCTTGACAGAAGGTAAAGCAATAGAACTAAAAAGCAGCAAAATCTTTTCTATGCTGAGATATTTCATGTCCAAACTGCAAAACAACTGCAAAGCGTTTGCTTTTTGTCTGGTTAAGTTTAGGGAAAGATTGCATTTTGCTTAAATGCACAGGTTGTAATTTCTGCCGCTGCCTCTTGATCAAAACATCGAAAACAAAACAGAGTTTGCTGACATTGTGAGGTAGCTTGTTGCTTGTAGCTTGAGTTTTTGTCGTCATTGTTGAACAACCAACACAACAAGGTAATATTTCATACAGTGTTTGAGTTTTCTGAATGACTCTCTAATGGAAGGCGACCAAATTGAACACACCCTTACCTTACACAAAATTACTAATTTTGTTAGACATTTAAATGTATAAAATGTTTCACTACCTTGAATAAAAAAGGTTAATGTCGTCTGGATATGAACTCCGATCTTCTTTGTGACTTACTTCCTTACTTTCTGCCTCACTACATATATGCCACACTACTTCCTGGATTTTCACTGGATGATGGCGTTGGACATTAACTGTGAGATGCAGAATCGTCCAAAATATTGAAGTAATTCCTCGAGATACTGGGACGAGATTCTATTATTTTTCAAGGCATTTCTGTTATTTTGTCCACCCTATTTATTTTGACAATCAGCTTTCCTTGTGCCCACGGTCAGGCCAGTCCCACAAATGTACAGTTAATTATCTGCATCCTTCTTCTTCTTCTATCTGTTCCTACAGTATAGAAGCGATATAATGAGGACTCGTGCTGCATGAATCACTGATACTGTGCTCTTAAACTAGACAGAGGTGCCTGATTACATTTCTGTCAGCAGGGAGCAAGAAAATGTTCTGAGCAACCCCAAGGCCTCTCTGCCTTGAAGAAAAAGGGAAAATATGGATCGCAGAAGAGGGGGGGAGGGGTATTTAAAGGGTCAGGTCAGATATACACACTGCCTGCGTACACACAGACACACACACGGCCGTCCCACTGCTCCCATCGCTCTCGCTGATGAAAGGTGTGTCTCTGCTCATGGGTCGTTTGTCGCGGGCATCTCCACGGACGGCTCATTGGAGAGTGCAAGGACCCCTTCATCTTTCACCATGACAGGTCTCGGACACTGGGCCCCCGTGACAGACGACCAATAATTCACCGTAGGGGGGAGTGGAGCTAATGGCCTTGACTCCAGGCCTCGGTAATGATCACGTCCAGATTTCCAGTGTCACACACTGGTGTCGGACCCCACCCACAATAGCAGGCTGTTGTCAGTGTGTGTGGACGAGACACGGCAGGGTGCGACCTCACACGCTCATCCCAGGCTCAACGACTACAATTCAAATCTGGGGTAGTGGGGTAAAAATATGCTGTTGGACAGTACGTTGCATTCAACTAATGTACAGTATAGTTTTATCCATATATTGAACTGATTTTGTCCTTTTGTTTTCAGCCGTCCAACTCCAGCATCTTCCAGCTTGTTGTTCTGGACGTACCACTGCTCCGTCACATCTCCATTGTGGTCACAGTGTCCTCTGGAAGTGTTTCAGAAACGACGTCTGGTCTTTCTGGAGCCACTAAAAGTTGTTTTGATGACGTTGTTTGTCTTTTACAAGCATATTGAATACATTGTCAGCTCATTAATGATAGATTTCGTCACAGATTTGTTTCGTGCCAAACACCATCTCATCTTTATTTCTTATCGGCTCCTTCTGACTAGTAGCTCAGTAAAAGAAAAACTGTAGCATTCCTTTCTTTGCGACACAAACTTTGGAGTAGACAGAAACAAACAAACCATTGTCAATAACTTTATGCATTAATCATGCATTTAAAAGTGTTTTTCACACTTCAGATATGTGAGCTTTTCAAGCAAAAATAGTTCTGGTCTGTAAGGATAGCAGAGGGAAGAAAACAGCAGGGTGTGAGCTGCAAGTGAGAGCCTTACCTCATCAGGAAAAACAACATATAGATCGAAAATGAAAGCAGGCCACAATGACCCATATTTATATGTCTTGTTAGGCGACAACCTCTAGCGGCTGAAGTAATTATTACAGATGCAAAGAAGGAAACTGTTGTTGTGTCCAGTGTGAAATCTTTTAATGTGGTGAAGTAACATCACGTATATTCTGGATTACAGAGGTAATATAGGTACATTTGTAACAGAAGTTACAGAAGGAATATAGTGATTTTAACCCTAACCACTCTTTTCAAGTATTTTACCAAGACACGTTCTTATGACTAATATGAACTGTGTACAGGCAGAGCAAGAAAAACATTTTTTTGTCTCTGCGATCAACTGAGAATAACATGGTCTGAATTTATCATTTTTGAAAGCTATGGGCAGGAAGAGACTACTGACATCCCCTACATCCTATTAATACTACCACGTCCTCATACGTATCCATACTGTAGATTTCATTAGTATATTCAAGAAACAACAAAAGAAAAAAACAGCTGTTTATGATTCCCACAGGCTCCCGCAGGCGTCGAACAGAGTTTTGATTCAAGGTGCAAGGTAAACTTGATTATCCCTTCAGGAGAAACGAGAAATAAAGATACCGCATTAATACAGTAATCTGATCTGTACAAGCACTCACTCACACTCAACTGTCCCCTATACACTCATCCATGAATGTATTCAGCACAACTCCTATAAGCAGATTAATCACAAGTACAACTACAACATAGTAAAGAGCAAAACTGAGTACATGTGGAACTACACAAGGTACAGGACCATGTTCTCGCACATTTTGTGGTTTTGAACCCAGAGTATAAACTGTCTCTCTTCATTCTCAGTCTTTCCACACATTTTACTGTCATCCTGCACTATTTTATGAAGCAGGAACCCCTTAAAATCATCTTTAAGGAAGTGTTCTGAAGTGACTTTGAGTGTTAAAAATGAAATTCAACAAGATGTTCCTCCCCCGTCCTCTCGTATCCATCTACATGCTCTCCACGGGTGAAAAGATCTAACGACTCCCCACGGTTGTCTGCACTGTACAAGTTTGACGTGCCTTGTCTTCACATGTAACTGTATCCCTTTAAGCGGCGAGGGCCTACCCAGCAGCTTCTCATCACTCCGCGGAGAAGACGCTAACTATGATTAGTAATAGCGCCATTGATTTTCACTGAGCAGCGCACGCTTGCTCCAATCCTCCACGCTCAACTAAAACATGTCAGAGATATTAAAGCGCTGCCTCTTTTTTTTTTTTTTTTAAAGGGCACATTTCACATTCACCGAGAGAGATCAGGATCTATTAGAGCGTTCGTGATTGCACCGAATATGAGTGCTGACAAGAAAGTGAGGGCTCCCTGTGCCAGACAGCGTGGGATTTGGTCTCTCACAATTTAACTACAGAGACGAGTTCAGAGGAAATAATATCATATTGACCTCATGAAAAACTGAGCAGTTAAGTACTTTTGTCTCTCCGAAGCCCACTGAGACTCACCTCGTGGTATCAACCCACACATGTTCAATCTCCAGAAATAATCACCCAATACTAATCACAGAATCACATAGGCAAAGGATGTAATTATAATTTTTTTTCCTTTTCTACAATTGTAAAACCTTAAGGGGTGTGACACAATAACCTTTCATATGCCGAACGCCTCGTTTGGAATTGAAAATGAGATGGAAGGACATTATAAAAAGATGAATAAAGAAGGGTGGGGAGGGGGTGGCGGGGGCCATGAAAACTGAACTGTTGCTTATGAATATGCATATTCATATTTGGACCCTGGTCGGTGTGAAAGACAATGGCGACTGAGAAGTTTGCTGGCCCCTCTGAGCGTATTCAGCCTCGTCCCATACAAAGACACAAATTTTCCGCTGAGGCCTAGTTCGAGATGGCGTGGAGGGAAGCTCAAGCACCCCTGAGTGTCCCTGAATCAGACAGACAGGAAGTGGTCCTGCGAGAACCCCTGTCCCCACGGCGATTCCCATGAATTCCCACAATTCCACTGGCCCGTTGGTTGGTTACTTATTCAGCGATGCGCCACCGTGCTCCCCTTGAATGCAGCCCATAAAGGGACGAGAGGGGGTCGGAGAGCGAAATGAGAGCGACGAGAAAAAAATCATATTTCATTCACCGTCACAACATGACCCAGATAACAGTAGATTGCCCTTTTTAGTCGGGACAAAATTGGCTTTGTGTCCGAAGTTACAAGAGCGAAAGAGAAACAAAAAGCCAAACGAAAAGGGGGTGCTTCAAAGGTTAATCCGTTACAAGCAAGATCAGAGCGTCCCTTCTTTAAGGAACAGAAGAAAATCTATCTCTTTTCTCTTCCCCTCCTTTTTCTTTTATGTCTGGCCATAAAGAGCGGGTTTTATGTACACTCGAATGGCTGAGGCTCACAGAACATGCATGCGAATGAGAGGGAACCACAGGGGACCGATATATCTTTACAAACATATATGCACATATAGAGAGAGAGAGAGAGAGAGAGAGAGAGAGGAAGGGAGAAGGAAAGATCCAAAGACGGAGATAAAGAGAGACAAAAAAGTGGGCAAGAAAGAAAAAGGAGAAGATGCAGAGATGGAAAAGGAAGAGTTGAAAGAAGGTTATGGTGGAGAGAGGAAGAGACACAGGGAGAGGGAGAGAGGGAAAAAAAACTGGAAGAAAAGCAGTCTGGTGCTTTAATCGCAAAATCAGAGCTGTAGGAGCGAGGCAGGCATGCAGTCATCATAACGGATCCCATCTGAGAATGCTATTACAGGCCTGGCTCTGGTTGCGGCTAACGCTACTGGGCTTACAGCACCGTGCAGCACTGAGGCTTTCTACTTCAGCCATGACCTGCCTTTAGTACCTGCTAAAAAACTGGGTCTGCTTAATATCAGAGCATTCATCGATTCCCAGGCTGCGATGCTGTAGTGCTGCACATGAAATGGCTCCCTTAAAACGGCATGTGTGAATTTTTTTGCCTTTTTGCTCACCTCAGCTGAACACTTTGAGATGTTTTCATTCAGGAAAAATAAACTATTTAACAAGAACTGTCTCTGTCTCCTTTGCTCTTGTGGAAACGGGCTATACTTTTAATTCCTACTTTCATTAAATCAGGGGGAAACAAGTTGTGCAGAACAGGGAATTTGATATGTATTTCTGAGCAACTCTGAGCTGCTGAAACATTTAAGTTTGTTTCAATAATGCTTTGTTGTAGATTGTAAACCTTACCCCCCCCAGCTTGTTGCTTTTGTCTGTAAATTCCTGGAGCTTGTGGTACTGTTTGCATAATGTAAACATGTGCTCCAAGAGGCTAAAATGGGTTGCAACTAGTTACCACTAGAATATAAAGCACCCAACTGCTCTGCACTTTGCCTCCAATCTCTGAAAAAATCCAAAACAAGGTTACCGCGCTCGAGTTGGGAACATTCTGCAACCAAAATGCTTTTTATATTAGAGAAAGAGCATCCCCATCACATATTTACAGTCTAAGTCTGTTGAGCACCCGCCAACTTACCTGCAGGAATGGGGGATGGAGTGATGGATGGAGGGAGAAGGAAGGTGGTAAGAGGAGAGAGGGGGAGGAAGGAGAGATGCTAGAGGGAAGCAGGAGTCTGGAGTTAAATATTAATCCGTGGTGATTCATCTGCTGTGGAAGCCTCCAGGCTCCTTCTGCATACCGCCAGCTGTTGGCCCCTGTCTCTTGGCCCTGGACCTGGATGTGAAAGGCTGGGCTGCTGCCCAGAGTGCCCAGGCATGAGCTTCCTTGGCTGGGGTAAAGGCAGCGCAGGCCAGGGCAGGTGGTGGACCTGGCCGGGATAACAGTGTGTGAAAGTGTGTTTGTGTGTGTGTGTCTGGGTTATGGGGTGTTACACATACTGTATAACCACAACTCTAGGGTCTAACAGTCTTGCGCTGGAGTCACCACACTATGTCACACCCATGGAGGGCAATGAGGCTTGACATTGTCAGGTTGTGAGGTACAGAGATGCTGTAGGGGTTCAAGGTTGGAGGGATGGTGGAGGGATGGGAGGGTTAACTGAGTGGAGTGCATGTTGAGATTTTGCTCAGGAATATCTCTTTAAAATTAGTAAAGGAATAATCTATAAATAACATTTATTTTTATAAATATAAATATTTATAATTATAAATATATAAAGTGATTCAGCCGACACTCAATCCATCAAACACACAGTTTGTAATTTCTATTGGGGGTTTCTCAGTCAGACACAACAAGAGACTATCACATTGATCTGACATGACTCGGACAGAAATGTTCACAGACGAGGTCATGTTTTAAAGTTTATTCACTTTACGTTTAGTCTCATTTGTTGACTTCCTTCCTCACTCTGAAATTATGCTTTCCTCTGGGTTTGATCAATGTTGGAACAGTTTAGGATAATGCAAGACAAAGGTCTCATCGTTTTTAGATGTTTTAATGTGGAAATTTTACATAATATATGTTTTTTTTTCTGGTTTTTAGGTGGGACTGTCGATTGTTCCGATGGCCCATTATTCCAGAACCCTGATGAGAAAAATGTCTCACTGAACCAAAAGTCAATTTTTCCGACAGCCTGTTATCCGGGACATAAACGATCTTCCTGGAGTTTTTTGCCCTTAATTACTTAGTGGGTTAGGGTAAGGGTATGTCGTTTGGTGTAAGGCCAGAAAGATAGCCTATTTAGGGAACGACAACAGCTGATTCAGCACCATGGAGAGGGCTGGCAGTCACTGAGCGTATCTTCAGATCAATGGGCGTTCATTTTTCGGGATAATAGGCTGTCGGACAAACGGCCTTTCAGTCCAATGGTACATTTTTTGGACTATTGTGGTTTTGGAATAATGGGCCTTTGGAACAATGGCATGACACCAACTTAGGTACATGTGTGAAATCCATGCAAGACTTCAGAGTTGGAAATTTAAAGAAGTAATTCACCACTTGAAAGATGGCCCTCACATAAAAAAAAACTGGGCTGTCTAAGCAGTAAAAAGGTGCAAATATTTCTGAAATTGATGTTATACAACCAGAGAAAAGGGCTGTGGTATTCACTTCTGCTCAAAAAGGTAGAAAACCGACAACAAGGCAAGTTTATTTTAGCAGCATTCATTCTTGTTTCATTGTATAAAAAGGTAGTTTGTGCCTACAATAGTTTTAAGTGGACATAAGAGATCCCTTTCACTGTATTTATAATACCTCAGTAATTGCCTCATATAGCCACAGAAGTACATAATGAAGTCGGGATCAGAATAGAAAAGGATTATGCAATTACAGATCTTTCCCACAGAACAATAACAGAGCTGGATGCTGTGCAATACGGTCTTCGCGAACAGGAACCACTCAAGTTCAGAGGAAAGTACAGTAAAAGGAGAGAACAGCAGTACGCAGTCGGCCTGTGATGAAGACACTCACAGGGTAGACTGTAACTACAAAGAAAGGAGAATCAAAAAGAGGTGTTTCTCGCTGTTTCTCGGCAGGTGTCCCCAGAGCTCGCTGAGCCTTGCCTCAAACTACGCTGTTTGACTTGTTTCAGCGCTCACTTTAAACCAGAGAAGAAAGAGGAGGGATGTGTTCGCGCCAAATGAAAAAGAGAAATCTTCCTCAACCGCTACAGGAGCCAACAGAACACCATCAAGGCTTGAGGAGTCTCAGTTTCCCCCCACCATTTGTAGTTTGCCTCCTTCTGCTGTTTTCCTCCCCTATGAAGAGTTTTACTCCGAGATGACTCATTCACCATCTGAGAGGTAAAAATAGCGTTACAAAACACTGTAACTGCCGACATTAAAGTAAAACTCTGAGGAGTATGAGTCAACATTTCTTAACCTTTATCTATAGAATACATTTTTTAAGATCAGACCACCTGCATTTTTGAACTACTGAGTCATTAATCTTAAACAGGGCTAGGGTACGCTAACCCTAAGCCTTACCTATACATCCTTAGGCCCAAATAGAAGATATTTTGATATTTCTGCAGTAGAAACTGTTGGAGAAAAGTTCCTACTGCACATTTTTTTCCTGCAGTTGCTTTGCAACGGCTTGTTAGCACTCAGAATTCCTCACTGAAACCGAGGAACACAGCTGAGCCCATTAACACCCTCCATCCTCTGTGTCCATGTTTGACACCACACAGCTCTTTTCTGAATACATTACATCTTTAAAACCACTCTTTCACAATGTGTGTCCATGTATGATGCCCACCCACTCTTACCGTACCGTTTCACAGGGCAAAGGCTACCGAGGAGGAGGGTTACTACAGCGTCTTTGGTAGCGAGAGAAAAAATTTGAGAGGAGAAGAAAGAGAAAATGCTGGGTCATGAATTATAGAGCAGATCACTTTCGTCTGGGTCCAGGGAGAGAGGGAGAGACCACGAGAGAGAGAGATTCACCCCTTATTCTTCCATGCCCTGTCTGGTACGTGGGAAGCCACTGGGGAGAGCGATTTATGGCCAATTGAAGCGGCAGCAACATCCCTCGGAAGGCAACGAGTGGATCCATAGCAACGATCCTAGCGGGGCATATTAATCCCCTGCTTTATGTAGTGCTAAGTGTACAATAGTAATCAGGATTGGAGTAGGCCCCACTGATCATTAAGGGAAAAGGCTATATAAAGAATTCATAATGGGATTAGCCCACGGCGAATGGAGAAAGAGAGAGAGACAAGAGGGTGTGTGGGTAGATGTCTGGAGGATGAGGACAGGGAGAAATGGGCAAAGGGAGGGCGGGTGGATGGTTGAAGGGAGGGAGGGGTGGCATGATGCTGGAATTAAATCACCCATCAAATTGCATGGAGGAATTTTAATTTACAGGTTAATGTCGTATTGTGTGACTAATCACAGCCAACCGCTCGGATGAACCAGTGGAAAATCGGGGGAAATCAGAGGCTGCTGCGACAAATTGGAGCTGCTGTGTGTAGTCGTTCCTGGGAGAAAATACACTGTGATGAGGACAAATAAAGCCTTTAGATGTTCACAAGGGATCGTACAGAGAATCCATTCAAAGACGATATCAGAGCAGAGCAGGATAAGCAAAAGTAATCTGATTATTGTGTTCACAGTAAGAGATTTCCTTCTTCTACTGCAGCGATTACAAATCTTTTTTGTAAGACGAACCTCAACATCCCCGTCTGGTCAACTCAAATACGCCTTCATCAGAGCCACCAGTTATGTTTCAAATAAGTCAATAATTAAAGCAACAGTATGTAGAAATTTGTATTTTTGTGCAATTTTTGTCATGAAAACAAATCCCAAGTTTCTGTACCATTTTTGACAGATTTAATGTAACATTACGTGCTAACTACAAACAAAACTCGGCTCGTGGTGACAATGTTTTGTCATGAAAACAAAGGTCTTGAAGTAAACGTGCATGCACAGGCATTTTTTTTGCCATGTGGGAGCTTACAGCCAAACATCAAGCAAGAGCAACAACACAAGACATATAACTGGAAAAGCCAGCTGATATTACTCACTATTCAACAGCAACAAGTCCAGCTTGGCGTCTGTCTGCAGCCTTTTATATAGTGAAGCTGTCGCCAGTGACTTGAAGCCAGTCTGAGCTTTACTCCCCTCTCTTGCCTCTTGCTCGGTTACCATTTCTTTGTCTCTTCTTGGCTTCCCCCATCACATCCTCTTAAGTCTCTTCTCCTCTGTCATGATGATCCTAGTCTGTGCTGAGCTCAGTTCTGTTGCCCACTCGCCTGGCTCCGGTTCTGGTGCCCATTCCGGCCCCAGACCTGAAAAACTCTTCCTCCCGGTGGTCTTTCGAGCAGAGTCAGCTAGCAGAGATAAGTTGCAGGAAACTCTGCAAATCTCAGAGAGTTGAAGCAGAGCACCTGGAGGACATCAGAGGGAAAACCAGGAAACCTTTTCTCCATAAAATATGATCCAGTTTCACCAAAATCTGTAATAATTTGTGCGTAATGCTAAACAACACATTCTACCTGCTCACCGCAGTTACATGGTGCAGAAACAAGCGACAGGAGACTGTAGTGGCTGAGACAGAGCCACCATTCACCATATTACAAGACACTGTAACATCAAAATGACTTTGAAGCTGTTATTTTAAGGTAAAAAATGTAATAATGTTCCTTTAAAACAGTTTTAAACAGTCCATTACTTTTAGTGATCTCTTTCAACACTTCATTTACTTTAAACTAACTGTTTCATCTCCTCTGCTCATTCGCTAACTATTTCTTTGCACTGTTAATTGCAATAACACGTTAATTAATTGTTATAGCAGACTCAATATGTGGATGTATTTTTTAATCAAATCATAAATTCTTTTTTTTTTCCTTCTTCAAATTAGTTGAGATATTCGACAATCTTTCCACGTAGCCCCTGGCAACTGCAGAAGTACCCCCTGGGGTACAAGAACCCCTGATTGGGAATCACTGCCCGGAAACGGTACCGGTATTTACTCTCTGCTGCTCCTAAAAATTTCCTAAAATGTAATCAAAACAGGTGTAACCTACTTTTGCAGGTGTCCATTGTGTGATGGCTGTATTTTCAGAGTGACTGAATACACCTGACTGCTATAATCATAAAACTTTCCCCTAAACAGGTGCTTTATTGCAATCGGTGACTGTTACAACTCACAACAGTCGCACACCAACGCGGGGCCTCATTTTTATAGTTTTCCTGTTCATATTTGGTCTTACATCCAGTAGCATACACAGAAAATCGCTCTACATTACATGCCGGTAGATGCTTGCCAAACTGTGGGGGTAGCCCAGGCACGTCCAACAGGAAGGACACCCTAAGGCGGACCCAGAACGTGCTGAAGGGGTTGACATATTTCAGCCAGCATTGGGATTGCCTCGGGATCCCCCAGGAGCAGCTGGACGTGGATGGGAAAAAAAGGATGCCTGTGCTACTGTGCTTAGTGTGCAGCCATCGCAAATCAAACCAGGTAAGCATCTAAAAGTGGATGAAAGAATGGATTTATTGGTGATGTAGACAAACTTTTAAATCTTCAATTATGTGTGGACAAATTGGTTTTACAGGATAATGACTGTTCCACCTTCTTCCTGACATATACCACTTAATAAACTACAACTAAATAGTCAATCCCACGATGCTCTTTGTGTGGCTTCCTTTACTTATGCTAAAAACTTAACAGTCTTCCACAAAAAGCACCTTGACCCCAACACCAGGCCACCAGCAGTCACAAAGTAAGTTCAGCTGAAGCCTTTCCAGTACTAATTCTATCTAGGGCCTTGGCTCAGCTTCTGCTCGGTAGCTCCTTCATCACTGCGGCAGACCGGGGGGAGGACTTTATTACAGCCACAGCTCGTTAGCTTGAGTGGTCTTAATGAAGCAGCGTGGCGATCAGACAGAAATCATGCTGCTGAGGCCCTGCGTCATTACACCGGCCTTTAATTACGTTGATATATTGCCGGGACGGGCCTCGATACGACAGAAAAATTCACCAAGTCTTACTAGACTTCAGCTTCCCACACTCATATCAGTGCATTACTATAAAAGTGCATTTCGTCAGTGTAGGTGAGTCTCAGATACACACTCAAAAGGCACATGCCAGCGCTTTAACACTGTTTTATAACCAAAACCAACAATTATTTAAAATTTGTACCACACTTCCTTCCTGTCAGGGTAAAAAAACACCTCTGAAACAACATTTAGGACATCGTTAGACACTGAAACTCTCCACAGGAAATGCAGACAGTGTTTTCAATCCCAGCATGCTTCTCTGCACAGCAGGTGGGAGAGAGAATCTCAGGACAGACAGGGAATTAAGGCCAAGTCTTGGTGAGATCGGAAAAAGCAACTTGACTGGGTGACAACAGACTTGAAAAAGGTACTGTTGTGTTTCATTACTATTCATGAGTTTGCTTCAGAATGTATTCTCCAACTGAGTAGAGGAAAAGGACTTCCAAAATAAAAAACCTTCAGGGGTTTCAGTACGAGCCAAACATCAGAGCTTAGAGTCAAACAGTAACAGGAAATAATATCATTTCTGCTATGAGTACCAAATAGGACGGAAACCTGAATAAGTAAAGGTAAGATGTTCCCGCAGAAGAAGAACACCCAACTGACTTTTAAAATGTTTTCCTACAAAGAAAACATGTCTCTGACTTACATGTTGTCTGTGGAGCTTTTGCACTATGGAGCTTTTTTTACACCGTTCCACAGATCTACGGGCGGCAGTAAGAACTCATTTATGCTCAATGTTTGATATGCAAACAGGAGGGCCTTCTGTCGGTACTCTGCGTTCATTTCGTCCGCATTTCAGATACAGACCAACACAGCAGTGTAGCAGTGTAGCCAATAGTTTAAGTGAGACGCGACCACAGGACAAGAGGATTAATTTTCAAACTTTTATGGAGAGGTTATGTGAGAAGTTTTAAACATCTGTATGATGTTACTTCACCTGGGCACAGAGACAAGCAGTCACTACAGAACAGTTGGGAGGAGACTGGACAGAAATTAAATGCGAGTTGGACGGCGGCAGAGGAAAAGTGGAGTTCGCGTGAGACGGTTTTGACTCTAAGCGGCGCCCTCTAGGGTTTATAATGCGTATACATGCTAACGTGAAGGACGCATGGACGTATGTGGGCTGTGACGGTTATATCATTTGAAAAAGCGGTACCTTTTTTGGTACGTAGAAGGAGCATGAATGAGTCACAATGTGCCAACACAGACAGGGAAGAAAAAGTGTGCAGGCTAGTGTGGATGTAAACAGTTCTGGATTTGAAATACTTACAGAAAACGTTGAAATAAATGCATTAAACGCATTTTTCTAAAGCTGACGTAAACATACCTTCATATAACATCTCATTATCATTGCCAATACTACTTCTTCAGTTTAAGTTTTGTTTTACTTTACTTATTTTACTACATCTATCTTGCTTTTACTGTTATTATATTAGGCGCTAATGTCTCTTTATATAATTACTCTTGTTTTTTTGTCTTTTTGTCTCTTATTTAGTCATAATGTCTGGCACAAGAATTTCCTTTGGGATCAATAAAGATTTGTCTCATCTCTTAACTTTTTGTTGTGTACAAGAAAGCCCCATCTTCAAGTTTTTTTTAAAGAAGAAGAACGGAGAAATTGTATTTTTAAAAGTAACTTTGAAGACTTTCACATAGTTCTGCCTGGACTTAACCAACAATAAAGAGGAACATATAAGTGAAAATTTGTCAAAAATGGTTTCGAGTGATATAAAAGCTTTATGAAGTCTCTGATTCTTCTGAAGTATTTTTTACGATAAATACTCCGATTTAAATGAGGCAGCAGCACGTCTGCAGGAGTGAAACATTACTGTCTGGCTTGCACCGCCGCTGTGTGAAACATATTCCACTTTTCTTTCATTGGACTCAGAGTTATGATAGCTATATTATGTCATGCTTCCCTACCTCCTTCATTATTCAAAATGAAGAGAAATCCAGTTATATAATATGAGGGCAGAAGTTCTTATGAGATTTGGAAAGCTCAGCACTCGACATCTCCACTCTGTGTTAATTGGTTTTGCTTTTGAAAGGCCATCATTTTCTTTCGGGCCCATTAACCATAATGCTCCAGAGTCCAGGATTAGTTCGCACTCCGTAAGACTGCTGTGTTGTCGTTAAATTCAATTTAACGGGGCACCCACCAGTGCTAATTACTGCTAACCCCGCTTACTGCTCCATGTTAGTTTGGTCACTGTCCCTGTAATAAAGGATTTCTGTGGTGGGTCGTTTTTCCTTCACCTCTCAGCCTGCTGGTTGTTGTTTTTTTTGCAGTGAGATGTTCTCAACTCTGCTGTTCACTTCTTGAATTTTAAATGCATAACACAAATTCCTCTTCATTTAGCCTGCTGCGTGGTTCTGGCACCGGGTCCTTACCATCCAGGGAGCGGATGGTGCAGTTTTATGAAGCAGCGGTGGAGAGTATCCTTACTGGCAACACATCAGCTGAGGACAAGAGACAGTTGGACTCCTAGTGGAAACATCTAATACTAGATTACAAAAGAAGGGCTTTAGATTTCCAGGAACTACCCCTCTCAGTCAGCTAACAACCTTTTACATTTCTATCCCTCTCACAAAAGATTCCTGTTCAAGAATAACTCATATTTTGATGCCGTCTGCCTCATTAACACTCCAAACATAACCCACTCTGCAGGTTAAATAATTTGTGCCACAGGGACGATGTTTTAAAGCACTTGAAGCACTTTATGTAGTGGGTCATTTGATATTGCTGCTAATTTCCCTAAAGGTGCTGGTGTTTCATCTGTGCTGTGTTTTTGTGTTGGATTTTATTTTACCCGTTTGTTTTAGGCTTTTATGATTATTGTATGAAAGCTTTTATGTTTTTCGGATTATTGTATAGGTTATGATTATTGCAACAGATGGGTTACCCA
Organism: Pagrus major; assembly: GCF_040436345.1. Taxonomy (NCBI): domain Eukaryota; kingdom Metazoa; phylum Chordata; class Actinopteri; order Spariformes; family Sparidae; genus Pagrus; species Pagrus major. Next base: position 25,759,080 of record NC_133229.1, read on the forward strand.
TCTGTTTTATACTTTGATTAATGTATCAGGCACTGTATGAGCGAGTGGTTTTACTATTTTCTCTCTCTGTTTTTGTTTGAGCTCACTTAAACATATTCCAATCAATCATGTTGAGACGGCAGTAAAGTTTTGAATCTTGAATACCATCACGCGCACCTGCAAACCTCCACTGTTATGTAATGGCTACAGGAATGTAGACCCTGTGAAAAGGAACATCACAGTCATGGTGACTCTTGTAATTTATTATATTAACCTTCCCTTTCACCTCTAATGTACTGTATATATGTATAATATATTTAAAGATGCAAAGAACAGGAAGGCTAATATCTTCCTGCTTGCTGTCCACAGCTCCAACATCAGTCAGTGTAGGAGAGTAAAGGCGACTCCCACACAGACGAGAGTGTGTGTGTCATTGTGAAGACAGCACACACAGAACCGCAGATCATGCTGGACTCTTTATCCACCCATAACATGAAGAACATTACTTCTTTTGACATTGACTGTGGTTTTCAGATGTCCACACCATTTATTTTCCTTTCTTCCACGTTGAAGAGAAGGGGAGGCTGTCCACCCAAGAGCTGTTGTTGCTGGTTCAGTGTTTAATCACGTGTGTCAAGCAGGACAAAGTCACAGTTGTGCACGACACTTAAACTATTAATCTGTGAGTTTTTGGCCGATATGTTTGGCACAAACAGTGTTTTGCACGTTCACACTTGACGAGAACTAATCAAAGCTCAGTTCACACAGATTAAAATGAACTAGTTCAGGTTCATAGTTCATCATTTTGAAATTTTGAACCATTGTGCTAATGAAGCTCCGTTGAGATCGTGTCTCTTTCAGTAGTTTTGTAATCCAGCTTTGAACTTCAATGTCTTTTTGGAGACTTTGTACAATAATTCCATTATGACACATCCAACACTGAACGTCATCTGTGATTATTTAGCCATTTACCGTGTTGAAAACAGTTATTGTTGTTGTAAGCATGATTGTTAGCTGTCGACTGGCAGTCCCATGATGCCTCAGGCTGCGTGTGTCGACCAATCACAGTCCGCTAATCTGACCAAGAGCCTTAAATAGTTCATATATTATTTGATTTTTAATGAATTGCAATCAATTTGAGCTTCAGTGCCTAGATTATGAATTATAAAACATTACCCTCTTTCATTTTATAAAACCCAGTCGTACTTATGAGTGTCATTAAGTCTTGCAGGAGTTAACAATGCTCAATTCACCGTTGGCCAAAAATATGAGCACATTCTTTCAGGTTAAAATAACACTGGGCACGAAGAAGTTATGGCAGTTGTTAGTGGTGTCTCTCTGCATTCAAACTGTGAAAGAAATACATAAATCTTTGAATTACAGTACACATTTGACAAAAACATGAAGTAATATGTCTGGGTGGTCTCCTGGTTTAGAGGACTGCAGCATAACTGAAGAGGCACAAATTTGATGTTCCTCTTGAGCCACAGTTTCCTTAAACGCTGACCCTCCACCTACTTACATGTAAATCATTCTGGGTTTATTTGCCTTCAGTGCAAATGACAATGGAGTGCTGGTTTATTCACAGCACTCCTGCAGTTTTCAGTCTGCTGCTTAGAGAAACTGACCTTTAATATTAACTCTCCTACCCATTTGGCCAGCCGGATATGCTTAAGAAACTTCTGCACAGGACGCAGGTAAAAGATTCATTATTCAGCCCCAGGAATGGGCAGGGGAGGGCTTTTCCAATGGCTTTTACCTAACTACCCCCCTAAAAGCCTCCCAAGAAAAATACCTGCATTACAGAGCCGTGCTGTGGGGAGAGTGTGTTCACTATAGAAGCACTCCCAGTACCTGAATAAAAGATGAAATATTGAACATAGACTGTGGAGTTTTAAGTTTATTATTTAGGCCAAGATGGTCTAATTGCTCTAATGCAATAGAGTTGATTTTTTTTTTTTTCCTAGCAAGGTGGAGGCTGCTACTTTGTGAGGGACCCACTTTACAGCACAACTATATTTTCAGTGAGGAGGTAGGGAGGGAGGGAGGTACTGTACATTCAAGGTAGAGACATTAATTACTTTTTAATTTGTAAGGAGGGTTTTACAGACTCTTCAATTTTTCAGGCCCAGGGCTCTTTACCTGAGGCTACGGACGGCGGGGAGGGGAGATCTAAATCTAAATGTAGAAGTTTTTAATGTAGAGAACGATCACACTGCCTTTATTATTAATAAAAAGTAAAGCACTGCTGCCATCAAAACCAAATAGACCCAGAGGAACCTTTCAGTGTAAAGAGTGTGTCATCATGAGATGGAATGAATGCAAAAAGTCTGATTACCATTTTACCATATTAACATTTTCATTTATTTTCTTTGGAGCTGTGACCAGCAGTTCAATAGGTTGCTCTGTTGGTACATCACCACCTCCACAAAAAAATTATCCAACCTCTGGCTGCCAGTTTTCGCCCAAGGAGGCTGCAATTTGGCATGGAGCAAGGGCTGGACGATAGAAGATAACAATAATATCTCAATATAATTTTCCTTGACAAAAAATGTAACAAATGTTGATTAATATAATAACTATAAACCATCCATAGGGCCTGGACCGGAAAAGTGGGGCACTAATGCATCTGGAAGTTGCAATAGACAATTTCATAAATACTGATTGTAGAGTGTGAACGAATGTGCTGCGTTTGGACAGTAGCCTGGCTGCTAGCGACAGCCATTTTGCAAATGCGAGCTTTGTGACTGTGGCGTCAACAGTTATACTTCAAGAAGACGCTAAGGTGGAGGGAAAAGTAAAACGCTATCTATTTCAGGTTTAGCTACCGCCTACCATTAAACAGAAAAGAAGACTAGCAGCCAGCTTTCTAGCTTCCAGGTTTACTTTCTGGTTATGCGGACCACTGAACATGTGCAGTAGTGTTTCTCCCGCTGGGCCTATATATTTTACATTTTATTTTTTAACTCACTTTTCTCGACTTGAGGGAAGTTTAACAAATACAAAACCTACATGGAACAAAAAAAATCATAGTAAAGGGTCCAATCAGTGGCCAATGGAGGCAAGGCTGAGGGGACCCCCCTATCCAGGTCTTAATAATACATTCATGTTCAGTGCTACTGATTATGTGTTAAGTTTTTGCTGGTGTAGACCCAACATTTCCTGATTTTGCTGCTTCATAATAAAAGTATTTAAGTTACAAGATAACGGGAGTTTTATTGTGAAAAATCTTGTTTCACTTATAAGCAGTTATTTTGCAATAATAGTGTAGGGAGGAAGAGTTCAAGCAGAAACAGCGCCAGTGAAAAACTAACTGCACCTTTAACAGCTCAGCCCGAACGCATAAACAACTGATTTCACCTGCTGTGTGTGATGGAAAAAACACTTAACAGAATAACAGGGGACATTTATTGTGAAATATTTTGGAAATTAAAAGTTTTACAGCTGCTCATCTGACCACAAGTAACAGTCATGGATCATCCCGCTGCTTTTCAACATAACTCAAGACAAGTATGTCGTCGGTTAAAGACACACCTTCCAGCGGGTAGCCTGTTGTAATGGACATGCAAATCCCTGCCACGCTCAAACCAAGTCAAGCCAAGCCAACACATGTTTATGGACGAGTTTTTTGAGTGTGAAACAGAGACGGAAAGACCGTGGCATCACCTCTCAGCCCCTCCTTGTGTGTTGCGTTTGACATTTCCCAGTAATGATGGGAATTTTTGTCCCCTCTCCTAGCAGGAGTCACCCTTCCTCCCCTCTCCAGCAGCCTGGCCCTCCATGCTGGGACCCACACAATCGCTGCTCACCGGGGCCTGTGAAATCCCAGGACGCCGGGGCCCTATGAAATCCAATAGAATGGCTTTTATCCCCTGAAGATACAGTACAAATCATCATTGGTTTTATCTCAGCTGGGGATGTCGATTTATCTAAATGAGCTTAGTCCCTCTAGCTGCCTGTCAGAGTTATTTCTCCAAAACCAGCCCCACCCTGACGCCCACCCTTCCTCTCATCTTTCCCCTCTCTCCTCCCATCTCTCAGCCCCTCTCTTTCTCCTCCCGCCCTGATTCGGCGAGGTTTAGATCCTTTCGATGTCTCCGTCCTTTGTTCAGTTGAGAGGGAGGGGGCAACAGAGGACGGGGCAAGTAATGGGATTGGTACCCTGTACTGGGCACCAGTTTTGTTCGAAGCCTGCCTTACTGGCCCAAAGACAAGTGTGTGTGAGTGCATGTGTGTGTGTGTGTGTGTGTGTGTGTGTGTGTGTGTGTGTGTGTGTGTGTGTGTGTGTGTGTGTGTTATTCTGAGTCCCTTTAGTGTGCAGTGGAATGTTCTTAATCTGCCTGCCATCATAATGCAAATGAAGCTCCCTGGTCCCAGCGGGGAGATACTGTGTGTGTGTGTGTGTGTGTGTGTGTGTGTGTGTGTGTGTGTGTGTGTGTGTGTGTGTGTGTGTGTGTGTGTGTGTGTGTGTGTTGTGGAACAGCCAGGCTCTTGACAGGGAATGCTGGAAAGCTCTGGAGGGGGCATCAAAGAGTGGGCAAAGGCTTCTGTCACACTAACACAATGGCTCAGGACCAGGTCCAGTTACACACACACACACACACACACACACACACACACACACACACAGAGGACTGAGTCTGAGATATGACACCATGCAGGTGAAGCGGTGGAACGACAGTGACACTGTATTTCTCTCTCAGAATGAATGTTAGAACAAGTTCGTTTTCTGCTCAAAGCAAAATCAAATAAATGAGTAAACACTCGAGCAGAAGTAGAAACACAGGCCTAAAAACTTTCACATTAAAAAAAGAAGTGTTGTTTTAAAACTCCCCTTGAGTTCAGTAACAAATTAACTTCACAACAACCTAAGTTATTATAGTTACTAATACCTCCTTCACACTCTGCTCTCCAAATCTTAACACGCAGTTGCTGTCTAAGGCAGAAACTTTATTTACACAGGTAAATAGATTACTCTTTAAAGTAACAGTAATGTTGATTTACATTCAACTTAGATGTTATTTCTGAAAATGTGAGACTGAGTAAAGCTGCGTGAACTCTTACAGCCGTCTTTAGCCTTTTACACAGATCACAAATTAACTATAGTTGTAGTTTTAATGTACTGTACACTGCATTATGAATTATTATTATAGCAGTAACATAGTGTACATCATCCCGTCTTTAGTGAAATTGTAATATAACATTTGTGATGACTTAAGATTTGCTCATAAAGTTCTCTAAACATCGAACCATGCTGTTATTATTTAAACTCCACAGACGCACGGTTGAAAACGGTTTAAAAAAAACTGTCTCAATTAGCTTTTCTTCCAGGGCTCAGTCATTAGAGGCTAATGAGTTAAACCCAAAGATTAATGTGCAACATACTGAACAGGTTTCGGAGGTGAAATATCTCGTTCTTATATCAGATTCCCATCTTAAATGTGAGAAACATGTTAAACTGGTTGCGAAAGCAAAATTTACATTTACACTTCTCAGAGACAGCCTGCCATTTCATGCACGCTGATGTTTTCATATTTAAGTTATTGTGTAACCTCTTGGTCACAAGTAATTTAAAATAATCAAGTCTCTCATGATGGTATACAATCAAGCATTTAAAACAGAAAGCCAATAAGATCACAGCTTTGCCAAAACGAAATGTTAAATTTCAGTGACCTTGTGGCTCCATTCAGAGAAGGGTGCCTTTATGTAAATCCTCATTTGGACGAACATCTCTTTCTAACTGGAGGATCAACGTGGAATTCTTCACCTGCAGAGCTCAAACTGGATTTTAACTGGGATCATTTTAAAGTCAAATAAAACAAAAATGGCAGCACATCCACAGACCCTCCAAAAGAGTTGGCCATTTATTTTCTTAAATAAACGGACGGTCACGTCCTGTACTTAATGTCTATGTCAGCACACAGAGGTTCCTCACCATAATTTTTCTGCATGTCATCGGATAAGATTAAACATGATAACGAGCCCTCTCTATAAATAAAGCTTTCAGGGTTCCCTTGTTAAAGTGACCCCTTGATCTCAGCAGGTTTATCTGAATGAAAGACCGAAGACGTTGCTCTTTCTTTTTAAAGCAGTAAAATACTTAACTACACCTTGTCCTCTTCTCCTATCATCCTCATTCTTAAGATCAAGGTCAAGGTAGATTTTATTGTCCCAAAGGGAAATTACTTCTGTAGAGAGGTTATAGGAAATACTGTCTCCACATGGCAACCAGAAATATATCTTTAGGGTACAAGCTCAAGTCAATACTGAACAAAGGAAAAAAAGGAAATATACACACTGATCGCTGCAGACAGAAATGTGCGTTTGGTTCAAACATTATTGTAAATTACGCTGGGAGGACGATTGACAGTGCGGGTAGTCCTTTACCCTTCTTTGAGGTTAAATACTACATCCTTTTTTAAATCACTGTCGTGCAATTACAGTAAATTTACTGTTACATTGTACAGTACAAGCAGAGGGAGATGATATAAAAAACCTAATTGCAAAAGCCTAAATTGCATGAAAGGAAAAAGACAACACAAACAAACTTGTCAACAATTCATACCATGGAATATCAAATGCTAATTACTCCGACAGTTGTTTTTAAAATATTGTTTTCGTGAGGAATATGATTTTATACGAGACTTTTTCAAACAGTCAAAGGCGCTTCGCTCCTCACGCCTGATCTGGGATTCCTCATTTCAGTCCTTTGACAGTCAAAGGTACAACAATGTGGCCGAACCTATTAATAGCAAGAAAGTTAATTAGATCCAAAGATTAATTAACGGCTTATCTAATCCATCAAAGGGCTAAAGATAACCATCTAATTAACAATATGAGTGAAGAACAGCGACAAAGTTTGTCAAACAAAGAACTCTGTCGTTAGACATCAGTGTTATCTCCGGCTATCGCTCGTCCCCATCTATTGTTCTCTCTCATCCCTCTCGTTCACCCTCTTCCCCTGTTCTCCTTTACTTCCCTCTGTTCCCCCCCCCCCCCCCCTCCACCCTGTCCCTGATGTTTATTGATTGCCAGAGTTCATACAAGAGCATCACTTAATGTGCTTGCTTTCATGTCCTGCCTTTGTTGCCAGGGCCGCAGCCCACGATATTGCAAATTGATCCGTCTCTCCCCGCCACCCTTTGTCAGGGTTTGTGAAGTGAACTACTATTACATTAGCCCACTCTCCGATCCGTGCCCCCCGCCCCTCTCTGTTTCCCCCCCCACCCCCCATCTGAGTCTTTCTTTCGCTCGTTCTGTCTCTTTCTTGTCATTCTGAGAGGATGGCATCGGCATGGCTAAACACTGGTGTGAGAGCTGATTAGCGGAGCCACACGCCTGACTGGCTGCATTGATGAGCTCCTTGAGGTTTGATGATGTAGCCAATAAACGGACACTTTTGATTATCTGACCTCTGACCTCTTCTGTAACAACAACCTTCCCCCCCACCCACTTCCTCCTCATCATCCTCCTTCACGCCTCCTTCTCTCCATTGTCCTTCTCAGGTGACGACTTGAAAATGAGGTCATGCTTGTGTGAACACAAACAAGCAGTCATCTTCAAGGGCAGTCCATCCTTGAAATGATTCGGTGCAGGATTTTACCGCCTCTGGGAAGGCTCTGATTGCGTGACACTTACTTCGAAATATTAAGCATTTAGTAAGGTATAGTAACAAAAGCTGGAGTATCCTTGCTGCAGATAGGTAGATCTTCAAAAAAGTTTTTCGAGGAAGTTATGCGAGTGAAAGCTCTGGGATGGAGAACTTCTACGTAACTTGTGATAACCTGTCCCTTTAGGCATTGGAAGTGAGTGGACTTGCAAGACAGGCATCCAATAATAAGGCATTCTCTCACTTCGCTCCTGCCCTGGACAACTTGGCAGGAATTTGGAACGAAGACGAAACGCCGGCGCTCTTTTGACGTGCCTGCGGTCTGACTTCGACGTCCTCCTGAGCCGATCAGCAGCGATTCCTGAAGTCTGCATCCCTGACAATGTAATTGCCTGGTGGAGTCTTCTCCCCAGCTTAAGGCAGAGTGCCTGTAATTAAGATTGGATGCCCAGGACCACCACCACTTCAACCCCTCAACACACACATACATACAGACTCCGCTGCCTCCCCAAAGCTACTGTTGTCATGGAGAGAAGACATCAGAGGAAGAGGCTGCAAATGTTTGCAGTGATGGTAGCAAGGGGTGGGGGGGTCTGTGCAGGGGGTTGTTTTCAACTGTGTGAGAAGGGGGGGGGGGGGGGGGGGGTATGAGAAGGGAGCGTTAAGGGGATGGGGGACTGCGGCACAATCATCTTGATTTCTTGTGCTGAACGATTACATGCCACGCTAATTGCTAGCAGAGGGATCTTTAATAAATATTTCATTCGGTGCAGCATCATTACTGCCTAATGTCGTTATTAATCTCCGCCGGTAATTTCCACTCAGGAGAAGCGTCTTTGTGAGGGGGAAAGCAGTGTTTTTTTCCACCCCACAAGGAGAGAAAGAGAGAGTGGGAAAGATGGAGATGGAGAGAAGAGGAGAATTAGGGAGGGATGCTGGAGAAGTGCCATTACATTAAAGTTATGAGAGGAGAATGGAGGAGGAATGAATGAACCATGCAGAAGGAGAGAGAGAGAGGAGTGCTAAAGAGGGACAAAGAGAAGGAAAGTGAGGAAAAGAATAAAAAAAAAAAAAGAAAGTCAGAAAAGAGAGAAGGGGAAGTGAAGTGAACAACACTGGGTGGATAATTCTGGGTGGGAGAAAAGCCTGGCTGCAAATAATGTTACAGACACATGTCATTTCCTGAGAGGCCTTTCCATCAGTGAGCTCATAGCTACTAATTTGATTTGTACATGGGAAGGGGGTTGTTATAACTGCCTCTGTAGAAAAAGATTTAGTTAGGGTAAATGGCTCGAGCTGCCAGTCGTGACTTCTGTGGTGTCAGACACGTGGAACAATCAGCGCTGCCACCTGACCTGCAGGAATCCATCTTACTATCTCGTGCAGCATGGATGACATGTTTCTGTAGGTTAACCCAGAAGTTAGCATCTCCTCGGCTCCCTCGACAGAAAGCCTGTGGAATTATTATTAAAATAAACTCTGTGGCAAACGCAAGCTTATGATACTGACACGTTTTTTTCATTTTTATGATTTGTGAAGTGTAAATGCAACCGCCAGATATGAAAAGCTAACGTTATAGGCTATAAACGAACTACAATTAGTGAGTAGATGAGTCTCCGTGTTTGGCTTAATGACGTGTATGGAACATATTCCTTGAAAAAAATGTGCTTTACATATCCAATGTTAGAACCAGTAGTTTGTTTAGAGTAAAACAAAGCGAGCTGCTTGATTAGCACAAGTCGTAGTATCTATGATTGACGAGCAGACGACTTCATTACAACAAAACGATTATGAAACAATATTTTAATCAGCAGAGAGTTCAGAATGAATAAACTTTTTTCTTTCACAGATAAATTTGGCTTGCAATGAAAACATCAACAATGCAAACTGTCAAAGTAGTCCTTAAAGGCAGCACACTGCTGACAACATACCCTATGTGTATTTGTGGACCAACAGACAACTGTGCTTTGGTTCATAACATGTTGTGCAAGCCGTCTCTTTCTTCATGCAGTTTAAGACATTAAGAAGGCGTGAAAATGGCAGCAAGCTAAGCCTTGGGCGAATAGCAAATGGCATTAGCCACCGAGCACACATTGCATTTTGCTCATTCTAATATCCGTCCGTGCCCGCAGCTATGCTAGCTAACTGCTATCAGACTGGCTTATTCACAGACATTCTCCACAGCTCTTGTGCTTTTTAAAGCAAAATTCAATCTTTGGTAATAAGTGAATTTGAGATGGAGCATAAGCACAAACCAAAAAGAAAATCCAAATCCATGTTGGTTTTATCTAACAATGTATTTCATGGCCGCATTCCAAACTCTTATGAGAATAGGTTATGAATGATTACCAGAAAAATGATTATATGCTTTGCATGATGTTTCAATAACATATCCATCATATCTGGCCATAGACGGTGACAGTAGGGTTGGAAAGGGATGGAGGGACGAGCTTGAAAGAAGAGGAGAGAGAGTGATTTATTGGCTTACAATAAAAAAAAGGAAAAAAAAAAAAAGGCTTCACCTAAACCATCTATCCAGCCAGTACTTAAACACTCTCTGCTTCTCTCTGCTTCCATCTTCTTTTCTCTACCTTACACACACACACACACACACACACACACACACACACACACACACACGATGGCATTGCCCCCAAAGAAAATAGAGTTGTGTGTACCATCCAATTATCTGTCAGGGGTGAATAATGGCCCCAATAATATATTCACATAGCCGTTGCCGATCAATTTTTAATCAAGCTGAGAAATATGGAGGAAGTGAAGCTAAAATGACCCACCAGGAACTCTCCCATAATGCCTCAGCAGAGGAGTCCCTAATTTTGCTCCAATCAAATTACCTACTCCCCAGACCCCTCCAGCTCCCCCAACCCGCCATCATCCTAGGAGCTGTAATGGTGCCTCCCAGTGTGGGGCAGACTAATAACTACAGCCGGACTGTTCTTTTATAAGGGCAGAGGTCAGGGAGCAGCGACCTTATTAAAGACATTTTCACTGATGATAAAGTGATTAGCTGTTACTAGCTTGATAACATGCATGCAGCGGCACAAAATGAGAAAACAGAACCACAAACTGGCTTTTTTATTCATTTTTCATGTCTTAAAATCAGCCTAATGTCCATTGATTTGTTTTTTAAATGTCCATAATGAGATGGGGACATAATTCTACTTACATTCAAGGAGAATGGGTGTACTTAAATAAATATAGAATAGTTAAGTTACATATTAAAACCTTTCTTGGTCATAAACTTTGACACAACATTGACATATTATCACATTATGAAGTACATAATGTGTGACACACACACAGCTGGAAATTGTCATGTTTCACACGTACAAATGTTGAAACACAGTCTTGAACTGTGGTCGCCGGCATGGCTGCGTTCTCGTCTGTAACTGCATCACCATCCCCTCCGCCTCACCATATAAAAGCCAGGTCCTGAACATGTCATGTGGACGCGATAGGACACGTTTTGTAGAAATGTCAATATAAGACGTAGGCATATGACATGTGCAAATGTGTCAGTGGTTTGCATTTTAACCAGCTAGTCACTAACTCTGTCTGTCGTTTTGTGCTTGTCAGGTAGCGTACAGTCCATTTTTAGAGGTTTTTGACTGAAAGCAGCTGCCTTCTGGAGCTGGAAACTACACCAATGATAGCACTGAGACTAAACCAAAATAATCAGCTGAAACACGCTAAAAAGCTTCATTGAGCAATTCTGTTTTTGATGGATTAATAAATGACTCGCTGACTTTGGAGTTATACTCAGCCATCTTACAAACAATAACATATCAGCGTTCTTGATGGGCTTTCAGTTCTTCTGGTACCTTTTGGTATCATGCTCAATGCACGTTACTGATGTGTAATTGTAAAGATCTTGGCTAAAATACTTCAGCTATGTCAGATGGAAATTCAAGCATGCTTAATGGAAACCAGCCTACTGTACAAAACACTGTTAAACCATATGGACACATTTCATGGTGTGCTGTACCAACAGACTTTTCTTACATTAATTTCATCACCTCTAACCCACATTTGCTCTGTACCATAGTTACTCATTTATAAACACAATACTCATGAATACATTTCTTATGTTTATGTCTACAAACACACACACAATCTTCTCGTCTGTGCACTTTGTGAGTAAATTCAACCCCATATAGTCGATCCCAGTGCGCCTGAGATGGGTCACGTACCTCTGTGCAGCGCTGGGGCAATCTGCAATGAAAGCTTTCCCATTTGTAATAAACTGCAGCCTCTCAGAAGAGCAGTCCTTGGGAGAATCCAGCATACTCACTCCTCACTATAACAACAGCGTCTGTAAAACAAATGAGCGGGGAGGTAATTGCAGACAAACAAAAATTACATTTCCAATAAAGGTTCTTGTCTCTTTGGGCTCCCAGAAGCCCCCAGCCCTCCTCAACTGTTTAACAGCCTTAATATACCCTCTCATCAGCCCTCGTGTTGAGAAGCCGCCTGAGAGAGGTTATCAGAGCACAAACAGAGCTCATCTAATGTGAACAGGTTGAGGGTTTAGTGGTTGAAGTGTTTTAGGCAATTAAAAGGGGGAAGTAATGGCGGGATAGATGGATGAGAGCATTAGACAAAACACTAAAAGTTTACATGACCCCTACTTTACACTTGAAGACATTCATGGCACTGTGGTAAAAGTCTCATAATAAGAAGCACTTATGGGAAGATGAGTAAAGCAAAATGCTATTATACCCAGCATGAACACATGCAAATTTACATTACAGAAGCCAGGACGTGTTTTTCTTAGTTTTTATGTATGTGGTGATGTAATTGTTAGAGGTGTCCTGAATGCATCTTATAATCCATCACTCAACAATTCCCACCATCTGTTAGCAGCGATGATGGACACGAATCATAAATGAAAGCAAGAATCTAAAATAGGCATTGAACTTTTAATCGCCAACACCAATAAATAACTTCACCAAGTCGACAAGTAGGTGTTATTCTCATAAACATACAGGTTATCTGGGACAAGATCAACAAACTGTGTTGTTGCCAACAACTTCTGCCATCGGGGGACATTTTGCAGAGGATGGAGTTGTTCTTTTAGAGCGTTGAGAGTTTCTGGCAACAAACAGTGGAAGGAATAAAAAGCTTGTGGAAAATTACTTCCAAAGTATGTAAACAATTTAAAAAAGACTAACTTTAAACTTTCAAAATCAGCATAGCAACTGCTGATAGTGTTCATATTCCTGCTGGATAGTTTCAGAACACATCTCTTCCTCCTTGGTGATTCAGTCTGTCTTGCCATAAGGTTAATTTGGACCCACCACGTTTAATTTTAGAAATATAAATCACTGTTTTATGCCTTTTTAAATGTGTAGGATCTCTAATTGTTTATTTTTCTTTTATAATCTGCAAGTGCTCAGTAAGTCAGTCAATTAAGGGATCTGTGGATCCGGGTACCATTTTGCACAACACACCACAACACAATAGGTGTTTGCTTTTGGCCACTTGCCCACCATTAAGTTTCAGTTTTGGCTCTCCAAGGGAAAAAAAGCCCTGAACCATCTCCACAGCCCTGTGCCAGTACTGAAGAAAGGTCTGGCTGCACCAGCTATCCTTCTGATATAGGGTATTTCTTTAAACCAAACACAATCATCTGGGGCAGCCTAAAGCCGAAGCAAAATAGTGTCAGGGTGGAGCTTGGTTTGGTGGAACATTTGCTTGAGGAGGTGAGCCTGGCATTAAAATGGCTAAAAAGGTAAAACAAAAAAACACTAGCTTGTTTTCATTCATACCGTTAACTTTTCAGTGTGTAGGCTGCTAGCTCAGAGGTTGTTGTTTCTTCCCGTAGAGACAGGGATTTTGAAAAATGCTAACACCCACAATGCAGAAGGAGAGGGCATGCCAACTGAAACAGGAGACTAACAGCAGGCTTATACCTCAAGTCTACATCCAGCGAATCAGACTATTGCCATGGTGTCATTTTGTACTGTTGCAGATATTATCGGACAGATTCTTGTCTAAAAATGCTACACACAGAACTAAACTTCAAAGCACATGTTTGCATACATTCACACAATCTAACACATTCACTTGCAGAGACACAAGCCAACTGTAAGCTCACGACACACACACACACACACACACACACACACACACACATATACACTCTCACATAGTAAGAATTCCACTGAGTGCAGCAGCAGTCATCTCCTCCCTGCAGCAGTGAGATCAAATCAGTCTGTTTATCTGATGGTGAACCTGACATTAGGCCAAACTAAAGGTCCCTGCTCGGCTTCCTCTTATCAAACCCTGCAAACAGTGAACTCCGTGGCCCGGCCCCTCACAAGGGGAAATTGATTACAGCCTCGGGCCAAAACGGCAGTAAGTCCACAGCTCTGTTCATTCCATTATGAGTCCAAGAGCCGAGCGCGCCGAGGTGGCTATTAGCTACAGGTTCTGGATGAGATCCTCAGATATTATTTGATCTTGTAGCATTGATGGACTGAACGATAGGTGGCGTAACATGAGCTTAGGTGCAGGGTTGAGGCTCCGTATGACCTCAGTGGTGACCAAACAGCCGCGGTCAGAGCTTTTAACGAGAGGTCCCGGGAGTTCATATCGGTTTGACATATTTTACTGTAAATGGATGTATTGACTGTAGACGATGAGGGACTTGCCCACTTGTAACAGACTCAAAGCAAGCAGGCTCTGAAATGCTCTTTTTAAAAGGTTGTGTACCAACAGCACAACATCTGCCTGTGTTTACTCCCGTTATATTATTCCGTTTAAAGTTATGTGTGAGAGAAAGACGGAAAGGGGGAAACAAGCAGTGAGAAAGTGTGTGCATGTGTTAATAGTTTCAGGGCATTCCTGTCAGTGTTGCTGTATGATTGCGGGTCCTGTGTGGCTTCCTGCAAACTTTAATGCTTAGACGGGTTTGATGTAAACACTCAGAGGAGACAACGATGGGAAAGTCCCTGAGATATTTAACTGACTAATTCCTTCACCAGTTTTTCTTCTCTCTTTGCTCATCTCTTTCTTTACTTTGCCTCAATCGTTCCTCTGTGGCGGAAGAATCTGGGAATCCGGGATATGCAGAACAAACATGCCCTTTTCCGTCATCAAAAAAATAAAAGAAGAGTGTGTGAGTGTGTGTGTTGCAGACAAGCACACACACATACCTCCACCTCGCAAACAAATACCTTTTTGTTAAAAGTTTGCTCCAGGCGTTTCATTTCTCCAATTAGACTTGTCGAGGGCCTGACAAGTTTCAACTTTGTTCGCTCCACCACACAGGAAATTAAAAATTGTTTCTGAAACTGTTGTCTTCCAACTAAACCAAATGGGGGAAAAACATCAGCATAACTACTGTTTGGCACAGAACAGTTTTTTTCATAACGCATACTGGAAATTTAATTGTGCACCCCTAATTGACTGCTGACTTTTCATTCCAGCAGTCAAACCTTCAACCTTTCAGACATCAAACATCTCATTTAATTTTGTTTACTTTGTACAAGTCTAAGGTACCAAATTACGATATTTTGCTGATATATTTTGGACAAAACGATGTCCGGGCTTCAAATTCATTTTGTATCAACGAAAACTTACCAGGTGTATGTAAATCAAATCAATCAAAGGGTAGGCGAGCACCCTGTATTCAAATTCAGTTTGCGAGAGGTGCTCATGTGGACTTTAAAAAAAAAAAAATCACAAGAAAACTCCAAACCACAATATATTAAAATGCCTTTATTCTCACGGCATGGTCAGGTTGGACCTTAACTGATGCATTTCAGCATTAAGCCTTCATCAGGGAGTCAAAAGCACATAACCATGCTGTGAGAATTATGAAAAGAGGTAATGGTGTGCTTAAAAAAAGGGTCAGCATATGTGAGGAAATAAAAAAACATCAGCCACTCATGCGTGTAGCACAAACAATACTTGAATTAAGTTAAAAAGCCTTTATTTGAAACATGGCTACTTACAGAACAATAAAACACCAACAGCTTCCAACCATGAAGGTCTTCTTCAGGGTACAAAATGGTGGACAAAGATCAAGCAAACATTCTTATAAACTTGGCAAGGGGTGTCACCCAATCCTGACTGAGGGAGTGCAGGTGGGTGAAATCAATGGATCACAGATGACACGCCTCCCCAAGTGTGAAAAATATCCTGCACTAAACAAACAGACATCAAAATGACATCCATCACAGGAACACATTTCTGAAAATATTCAATCCAGTAGGATTAAAAGGATAAAAAATGCATTTTTATAGTTTAAAAGAGAGTGATTTTAAAACTTACCTGGTTTGTCTGGCACTAAATCTCTGCCCCCTTTGTCTCTACAACTACTTTTTCACTAAGGCCTGTTTTTTGGGAAAAGATGACATAATAGTAATGCAGACTGGTTAAAAATTCAAAATCAACGTGTTATGAGTTCTCAGGGAATCTTTGTTAGTTTGATTGGATTTATTAATTGGTGCAAATACTTTAAACGGTTAGAAAATGATAGAAGGGCATGTTGCCTCTGCAGTGACACAGATAACGTTGTACAGTGACAGCTCTAAATGGCATTTGAATGCAGTTTTGATCCGTCACCTCCTCTGAGCCAAGAAATGACCATACCTGATCCAATTTTACTGAAATCTACTTTGTCTCAACTCTCTTATCAATTGCAGCCCCAGTTTGCTGACGGGTTTATTTATACAAAACGTGTTTTCTTGTTAAAGAATGTCGCCTCTACGATCAATCACCCACCAACGAGAAGGACCATCTGTACTGCACATAACAAGAATAAACGTGTACGTAAGTTTTAAGCCAATTATGTTTGCAACCAGATGTGTAACCGACTCTCTGAACTGTTCTTGAGAAACACGCACCTTAAAAGAAAAACTGACCCACATCGTTTGTACCAGCAGTCATATCATGCACACTAATTGCAAAGTGGGACGTATCGGCCACATGTCTGCATTTCCATGCGTGCACACCCCCACAGGCCGCCCACCCTTCCCTGCTTCGTCTCCTCTGATGTGTTTTTCATGTTAACACTTTGCAGTGCCTTAGGTACATCGTGCGGCTTCCCGCCATACACAGCCCGACCAAGCCCATTTAGAATGTTTTTATGGGCTAACATCGTTTTTATTTTTCAATTAAATTTTTATACTTTTGTGTTTTTTCCCCCTTTCGTCTTTTAGGGGGATGCTATTTTATCTCATACAGTTTCCTTATGTGCTGTTTTCTCCTCTCTGCTCTCTTTGTCTTGGAAAAAAAAATGCTGGTTGCTAATTCTGCGTTGGTCCCAAACTGAAACCTTGGTTTTAAATGTCAAATCAAGGCTGCACAATTAATCTAAATATAATCTAAATTGAAACATGGCCAAGTGTAATATCCAAATCTTGATCTCTTTTTTGATAAAGGTAAAATGTGTGAAAAAACAGCATTAGTGAGAAGTACTGTAGAGCTGCAGAGAGGCCCCAGCCTACAAAGCTTGTTCTCCAAAACATGATTGTTTGGGACACAAACCAATCAAAAGTCAAGGTAGTTTTTCAGTGATGCTCCGTGATCAAATCCTCTAACGCCACCAAACTAAACTCCTTTTTTCAGATTAATTGAAATGTTTGCTCAAACATCTTTCTTCGCCATCCATCTCTCACGAGTGGCCGATCGGTCATCGATCAGCTCTGTAAACACTGTCACAGTTTTTTTATCACTTCCCTGACGCAGCATATTACTTTTCCCCAAGCAATCTGCTAATCCTTATTGTTAATTGTTACTTTGTATTGAAAAAATATTTAAAATGAAATTAAAGCTCATAAAGTCTGATACACTTGCATAGTTTAATCTTGCTAACAGTGTATTGTAGATGTACTTCCACCTGGACAACCTACAACGCTTAAAAACTCTAATATCACCATTTCCTACATCTTGTTATCTTAATCGGAAAATGCTACATTCAGACTAAGGCCTAATTCAGAATATCCAAAAGTAACATGCTGTTATATCAAAGTCCAAATATTGTCATATTCATAATAATAGTGGAATATGAGTGTGCATGTAAACATAAGCCGGGAGAAAACCTCAACACATTCCTAATCTATCAATAATTCAACAGTTTCTTCTCAACAAAGAAGGGTCTCATTCATACTTGAGTGCCTTTTACTGCCGATTCGCTCATCATTCATTTTTAGTTTAACTTTGACTTAATATTTTGATTTTACGTAAGGTATTTGAATACAAACACAGATTTTTACACTCAATCGTTGACTTAATTTTCTTCTTTTTGTTATTTAATGTTTTAAACTGTACAGCTGCCCGGCCCAAAACACATTCATGAATCATGACGTTATTATTACAAGAGAAACAGTGCCTTACTCTCTTCTCCCTCCTCACAGAGTAACATTTTACAACATAAAGTATTTGTAGTATTCTATCGCCACATCAATAAAACAAACACACACTTAAATATTAGCGCAACGTAGATTAACGACATGATCTTAGCCATCAGAGAACTATTCTGGACCGTGTTGAAGATGACCCTGTTGCCATTTCAGGTGTGTGTAATGTGTGTGTGCAGCTCCAGGGGAAAATAGGGGAGTGGGTGAGACCACGGTCCTCCAGGGCAAGACCTATACACCCCTCCCTCCCATCACTGCAGGGCAGGGACCTGGATAGATGTGTCTCTCTGTGTGCTGCCACCACACTATGAAATTTTGTCACAACACTTGCAGTTTAAAGCATCGCAATGGAGAAACTGATAAGATTCAGCAAGGCCTTGGTTTCAATTTCTTGCTGTCAAAGGGATTTTTTAGCCATGCTAGCAATGTCAGTCCATCCATCCATCAGTATGGTCGGGCAGAGATATCTCAACAGCTGGATAGTTGTACAGACATTTAGGGTACCAAAAGGATGAAGCCCACTGTGATGATAGTTGGTTTTGTAAAGACATGTCTCGCCAAGTACAGGATAGATTGTCATGACATTTGGGACAAACATCCCTGGTGCCCTGAAGATGAATTGTAATGACTTTAGCGATACCTGACCTTCATCTAGTGCCACCAGTATGTCAAAGTTATCACTTATCAGGAGGTGTGGTTATGTATCGTGCAGCAGCAACAGCAGGTTTCTTTAAAGCAGTTATTTGAACACTGATAGCCACCTTGGTTATCGCAGAACAGTCCACGCTGATTGACCGAGAGATGATGTTTTTGGCGAGTGCAGCTTAGAAACGCCACTTCTTAACAACAAAGATGCAGACAGATGACGTATGAAGCACATGGGTCACAAATATACTTCACAAATTATCAACTCAGTCAACGGTCAATCAATCAAAGGTGACTGTACCAATGAAATGAGCTTCTGAAAACAAAAGGAGGGCAGACAGGCGACCCCTCTCATCTCTCTCCCTCTCATCACCTCACAGCACCGATCTGAATCTTGATTTGAATGGTCCACTGATGAGGAGAACCGAAAGCTTTGAAGCATCAGTCCGACCGGCCTCCTTTACGCCAACCAGCCAAAGTAATGCCATATTACATTTGACATCCCAAAGCCTGAGAAATTGATCCCCCAGTATGGCCATTGATCGGCTTAGGGTTTGAACACGAGCTCGGACCGAGAATGGAGGGAAGGGTCAAGAGCGAGATGTGTGCCTGGCTCAGGTCTTTTGTTATGGGAATCGATGAACTCCCACCATGGGGCAGATTAGAGCAGTCAGGTCACGCAGAGCACAGCATGAGCCTACGTTATGTTTGTATAGGTGTCCATCCCCAATATGTTATCCTTTGTCTTTTGTGCTAAATTATATTATTAGTGTGTCCTTGTGGGAGACTTTTAGATGGAAAATGTATGTTTCTGACTGTCCCTTTAAAGATCTACTTTGCAAGAAAGTTGACTTTTAAGTCTCGTTCATCATAATGAAACTCAAAAATCAAGAAGAGGTATGCATCCCTGAGACATTTGCTGGTGGGCTTTTCTGGTAGGTGAGACTATTAGCAGACAAATAAACACCCACATTTTCCCTGAGGACAGATAAAGATCTCTCTGCCATTTATCTCAACTACAAGTTCATGCACTGACACTTAACAGTACGGGCATGTTTGCTGGGAAACAAAGTCAAGTAAATGAGAGTGACAGAGCCTGTTGTCTAATAATGCCTCTCTGACATACAGTCTAGTCTCTCCAAAACAACGGCATGAAAAGCAAACATGCTAGATCTTGTTTAATCAGCACAAAAAACACAAAATGACAAAATTACTAATTTCTACAATGAGTCATGTGTCACCTAAAAAGTCACAAGAGCAGAAAGAAAGTAAGAAATAACCAAAGAAAGAAAGGCAACTCTGAACACTATCGGTGAAAACAATAGTGAATGCCTGAGCAGGGTCCAAATGAAGAGGAATAAAAAGCAGACGAAGAAGAGAGAAGGGAGCAGAGGAGGTGAGAGCTGAAGGCTTTGGCAGGGCCAAAGCAGGCCACAAACAGACCAGTGCTGAAGGGCCCAGGACAAGTGTTGCCATGTCCCCCTGAAACCACGGAGGCCGCTGGGTAATGAATAAATAAACACCCCCTCCAACCATCTAGCCTCTTCCTCTTCCTGCTCTCCACGTTTGGCAGCCAACACACACACACACACACGCATGCATATGCATACACATAGAGAAACTGGCACACGCACATGAACAATGCACACAAATGCATACATGCATGATTGCCTTTGGCCTGACAGGCCAAATTCAGACTCACAGACATGTAGGTTTTGTATAGCAGAGTCTCTGTGATTGAGTGTGTACATCAGGGTTTTTTTCCCCTTATAGAGCTCAAAGGACTTCTGTATTTGTATAATGACCGCAAAGTAAACTTCCAAAAAAAAAAAAAAATATATATATATATATATATATATATATATATATATATATATATATATATATATATATATAATATCTCAATATCCTAAACCAGTGTGATTCTATATACCTACATGCTAAATTGCCCATATTAGTGAAAATCCATCTATGAATTCAAAAAAATTATACTATATTGGTCTCATGTTGCACACCTATTTTGATTGTTTATGTGTAATTATTTTATTTTACATAAATAGAATAATAAATCAATACCGAACTGTATTACTACACTGGACAAACAAGACACCTCTTTTTATTGGATTTTAGCGCTTATTCTATTTAATATAATGTTTTTATGGCGTCCATGTCATGTGACCTACCTGTTGGTATCTCTCTCTGGTGATACTGGAAAGCTCTTTTCCCTCACCAGTCTTGTCTCCGTTTTTCCCATCAAGCTCTGCGCCCTTTTGTTCTTTTCTTTCCAGTTTCTTTATCTGTTTTTAAGTTGGTAAGCAAAAAAGTGAAATTTTTCACTTAAGTGCACAAACAAACTGTGTATGCCGCAACCCACATTCTCCAGCCTCTGCCGCCTTTGTCTCAGAAATAATCTACCATGTGCCAGTGGTGCTCTTCACATTCAGCTGTCCGTGTGCCAGAGCTTATTCCCTGCTTTGCGTATTTCTGTTCATCTGTATGTGTTTTATTTGCCCATCCGTATTTATCCAAGGCTGTGTGGAGACTTTTTGGCTGGCGAAGCCACTGCTGGGCAGCCTCACTATTCCCACACTCATGCCATGTATAACCCAACTGAGAAATCACCCACACGCCAACGTAGAGGCATGCGGCAACGCCATGTCAGAGCTTAAGAAAACAAGAGGCGAGAAGCTGCGAGACTCACAGAGATGGTGCCTCGGCTCCACATCTCCTGGCCTGACAGTCAGTGAGGATATTTTCAATTATTCAACTTGGCGGATTGAGAAGCCAAAGACGGAGCAAAGGCCTTTTAACATGTAACTTGTTGTGACAACGCTAAACGACCCTCACCGCCGACTGATGAAATATAGATATTTTGTTTTGTTTCCAACAGGATTAATTTGTCATTACCAAGTTGTTGCTTCAGTGAAGGCTGAGATCTGCTTCTTTCAGATGACAGGAGGAAAGTGAGAGAACAAGGAGGTTGAGGAGAGTTGGTGAGTGAGGGACAGAGGCAGCAAACCTCTTGATATGATCCGATGAGCCAGGACACATGGGAGGAAGTCAATAAACAGATGATGTAACATGAACTCTGCACTTAGTTTATGAATATTGTGTGTTTATAGCAGCTACAGCAAAGATTTCAGTTTAAAAAAGTAAAAAAATAACATCTTTTAAAATCAATCTGGGATCTCAGAGACTTGGATTACGCCTGACAAGCTGTGTGGAGCCATTTTATTTTGTTTGCTTGTTTGTTTGTTTGTTTTTTTTGTTGTTGTTTTTTGTGTTTTGAACCAAGTCCCCATCTACCTCAGTTGTCATGGAGATTGCTGCAAAGCTGCTTTGCTCTGAAGCTCCAAATTTGTTTGGTGGACTACCTAATTTATCTATATCCGCTAAAAACTGTATTGTCATGGCCAGGATCAGAAACCAAAACATTTCCTTGAAAAATCTCAAATAAATGCCTGTAATTACAATAAAATAAAAGAAGGATACGACTTCAGCTAAAACTGAACTGAACATTTTTGAGCTGTCCTATTCTCACATGTAAAACTAAGCATAATAACCCACACATTACTCTGCAAGATTTACTGCAATCTAAACCCAGGTACTGTGTTTTGGTGAAAAGCTGCTTCTTGTTGTTTTTTTACAGAAATGCTTCGATTTCCATACAATTCACCTGATAAGACACGTCCAAAAAAACTCACACCAGTTCCTGAACAAAGTGAATTTCTTTCCCTTGTATGCACACATGTACGTACACCATCTACTTCCCCTCTCACCACACGTACACACTCTCCACCAGACAGAAGATTACATTACAACCTTGACCTGTCTCCCCATCGTAAATTACCACACAGCCTCCGCTGGCACCTCATTCTGGTGTGTCATCAGCTCGCGCCCACAACCGGCATTATGCTATATCAGTGCCGTGGTGAGTCCATTGTATGTATTAGACCATGTTTTGCAGTGTAAGTGAGAGAGCTCCTGTTGTATTCACAGCTGGAGTATAATTCTATTCTGAAAGACACAGCTTTCTCTAAATCTAATGTCTAGAAGGCGAACTAGTCTAGTCCAGAGATTTGTAACACCATGTCTATTGTAATTAATGCCACCTTAAAATATAGCTGCATGTGTTTTGGAGTTTGGCAGGTCAAAATAAAGCATGCTGCTGGTTTCCCTCAACCACAATTACTTGTTTCTACAGCACTTGGACAGTCGGCAAGATGGAGAACAACCAGATCATGAAGCAAAAGAGGCGATAATGAGAAAATAAGTGTGTGATGGGAGCCCCCACTTGATGATTTAGCCGGATAAGACTTGTGCATCTTAACAACAATAAATTGTGGACCCAAGCAGCTTTAATTGAACTTGGCAATTAAAGTGATTCAGATGCTGATCATTAGACCTGAGCACCAGCTACACTCACTCATTCTCGCACATAAAGGGGCTTGCAGGTACTGTAACCAAGCGCACAAGCGCTCGCATATACAGAGCTGAACTGCCGAGCTTGACGCAAAAGACAAAACAATTACCGTGAAAAATACACCTCTCTGCTGAGTTTATTTATCAGTTGTTTGACCTTTGCTGGCCTTCATTAGGTCTGCGAAAGCATCGACACATAACATGAAATCATAAACACTTTCATCAGTGTGAGATTTACTGCCGTTGTCTCGGGTAAACAAAGTAGAGGCGTAACCATTGGCGACTGGCACTGTGTGCGTTGTGTTTTGATGAAGAGGCCCAGACAAGGATATCTTTGGAGGCGATCTCTGTTCATTCTGACAAAACAGGTTAATAACAAAATCCTCCAGTCACATATGAAAATACACTTGAGTCCCTCTTCCATGGAATATGAGAGCAAAAGGGGCAAAATTTCCATTTTACGTAGGGGTACAGAAAGAGCGTTCCATATATTGACACCGGAGGCCGAACCAAACTTGCAGACCCTCCAGATTTTTCCAAGACTTTTTCCAAGAAGACTTTTTCATTGCCCTCTACCGGTTTTCTCCCACAGTTCTCCCTTATTTCTCCGCTTTTAGTTATCACAACCTGTTTTTGGCGCTGTAGGGCATGTAGTCTGCTGTCCTGTTGCACCTCATCCTCACATCCTGGAGAGAAGAATTCAAGTTTCTTATGTAAAGTTTTAAAGGTAAGGGGCTGTAAAATCTGCCACGCTGACCAACACGGGGCAGTGGCGTGCACAGACTTTCTACAGAGCAGGGGCAAATAAATGAATGAATGAATGAAAAGTGATAAATATTACTTTATGCTACAGATTTACAGTAGAGGGGAATTATTCTGCATTGTTTTCTGATAATTAAAAGTAAAATCATAATTATTTGACATAGAAATGCTGTTGCAATTTACTTATTATGTTGTTATTTTCATTCTTTACATGTCACCAGAATGCAGGAGATACAGTCCTTGGTTTGAAAATGTTTCAGGGATAAACTCGAAGAACCCCGCCTTGGTTTCAAAATCTTCCTTATATACGAGGCGTCAAGGTTGGCAAGTAAAAATGTCAGGTTACAACAATTTATTTAGTTTTTGGATAAATGCGATACTTCATATTACAAATGTACATGTGACTCTCGAAATGTGAAATCTGATCCTCTGTGACAAGTGACATTGTTACTGTGGATCAAATTTTCAACCTTGAGACTGGTGTGTGAATGTGAGTGTCTCTGTCTGTATTCAGTACATGCATATGTGTCACTGTCTGTCCTGCACTTTATATGGATGCAAATGAGTATCTGACTGTTTATATGGATGCATACAGACCTAGAAAAGTGTGTGTGTGTGTGTGTGTGTGTGTGTGTGTGTGTGTGTGTGTGTGTGTGTGTGTGTGTGTGTGTGTGTGTGTGTGATATCAACGTGTGTTCTCTCTGTTCTCCATGCTGCTCTGCTCCCACAGTGCCCCTGGGACCCATCTGCCTCCCTGTTATTAATTCATCAGGCTTAACCATGCAGCACTTTATGACTCTGTTTGGACTGACGAACTATCACACACCCCTGTCTCTCTCTCTCTCTCTTTCTCTCTCTCTCTCTCTCTCTCTCTCTCTCTCTCTCTCTATCTATCTATCTATCTATCCATCTCTTTCTCTCTCTCAGGAACACAATATTGAAAAACAATATCTGTCACTGGATGCTGAACGTACACTTGCAGCTTGATATCACCATTGCATTGTCTGTCTGTCTTGCCTTTCGGCCTCTATAAGCAGTTCTGCTGTCCTTATATGTAAAACGTCGATATGTGTGTCGAGAAATTTCAGCACAATTATTGCTCATGGTTAGTTCCTGAACCAAATTTTCCATCTTAGTGTCAAATTTATTGTGCCAAAATGTATCTTAAAGCTGCTCTCAAGATCACTAAATCACTCAAAACATTATCAAGCTGAATAAAGAACAACAAAACAGAATATCTTATTACACTTGAGAGGCCCTCAGATGGCCAAAAATAATTTCTCAGAAGGCCATAAACCTTTTTTGGGCAGCCTGAACTCTGAGATTGAGTTCACTTTACTTTGTCTGTGCAGCTAATTCCCACCATGGAAACTATTTTGGCTGAGAACACAGCTGATTGTGACCATGTTCAAAATAAACCCTTTTAAAGGAAGAAATCCAAACTTTGCATTGAAAGATAATCTAACAATCAATCAATGCCCTTCACGTGAATACGTCCTGATTGCCATGTCTAAACCTATTCCCATCAAAGACAGAGGGAAGAGATCGGAGATTGCGGCACATCAAAAGAGTTTATCTAGCCGGCATTATGTGGCTGTAAATAGCTGCAGCAAAGATACGAGACACACTCGCTGAGAACTGAGAAAGTAGAAGTGGAGAGGGAGGAAGTAAAGAAAAAAAAAGTATTTTACTGGATACTCAAGAAGCTCAAACCCAGACAATGTATTTGTCCAAAGATATAAAAATCAACAAACAATATAACCGCATCATTTTTTTTTACAACGAATAGAAAAAATCTGCCTTTTTGTGGTGCATCGTTGTCACCAAAGTCTGATCTTCTGGTGTCTCTGAGTTAGAATTTAATATAAGTCGTGACCGCTATCACAATAAATCTGCAGGCTTGTTAAGTAACAGAATACATGTAACAGGATTACATAATTAGGATACAAAGTAAGGTCACTGTATTCCAGTAAAGTTACGGGAAAAAGGTGTAATTAGAATACAGATGCATTCAGTGAAAAGAGGATTACTAACAGTAAGACAGAATACACTCTCGTGATTAAGATTAAATAAAAGTTATCTTATTGATCTGATTTTCTCTTGTCTTTATTCGCATATGTTTGGTGTTAATCCAAAGGTAACAGAAAGTAATCAAGCTACACGACTTTAACGTTGTGATACTTATGGATTACGTTACTGACTACATTTTCAAACAGGTAATTAGTAACTGTACTGGAATACCTTTTTTTAAAGTAATCCTCCCAACCCTGTCTATCAGGCTGTCTTATCTTTCCTCTCCACTGTCGACTAATAACATCTAGAAAGCCAGAAGACCCATTTTCGGTAACACAAACAAAAAAACTGGACTTAAACTAATCTACAGAGAACAACACAGACCAGACCAGACTGTGTCAATTCTGTCCTTTCCATAGAACTATAATGTTTTATTTTATAGAAATAATGTTACTTTCAGGTCTGATGTTACTCACTTTGCAAAACTATTTATTTCATTACTGGTGAGGAATCATTATTTCAAAAATAAAGAAGTTGATACTTGGTGTGAGCGGTTTCTCTCACTCCACTTTGTCCCTCAGAGGCTGACACTAAACCTGAGGACATCCAGGGGGAGTTCTTCTGGCCCACTGGTGGCTTACCACTGGGGTTATATTGCCCCCCAGTGGACATAATGTGAGCACAATTCTCTGCAATATCATAGCATCATACATAAGATAACAGTGTGTTCAGTCTCATGTTACAAGCTGTGTCAGAGTCTTGCTCAAGGACACTTAAGCACTGAGTATCCAGCTGTGTGGGAGTATCTGAGATCGTGAAGCTACAACGTGAAGTCTGCTGAGGCTGTTATCGTTCTTTTCAACAATGTGTGCAGAGTTTGTCCAACACATTTTTGGCTGGATGTACAAAATGTACACACATTTATCAGTTCAGATTATGGGGAGAAATGAAGGAACAACAAGTTTCCTATTCAGTTTTGTTTACATGAAGACATACAGGCAGAAACACTCGTATAGAAACACATTTTGATGTCATAGGTGACACTGGATATCTCTAACGCATCAGGAAACATGAATGGCACTCAGTAGAGCCCATACCTCCGCCAAGGCCCAACAAACCCCTTTAAATTAAATCAAGTCTAAACTAATATAAAATAAAATACATTTAAATCCATTCACATCTCTCTTTAGCTACCAGCCACCTAAATACACCTCATTGTTTTCATCAAGATCCACGTTTAATTCCCTGAGAAATGTACTAAAATGGCAAAAAAAAATCACATCGTGCAATGTTAAACCTGAATCTTTCTGTTTATCTGGATCCACAACAACAGTAAATGGGGTCTATTCTGTGCTGAGACTCATCCTCCATTCAAGTATTATGGAAATCTGTTCAGTAGTTTTCATGTAATCCTTCTGACAAACCAACAAACAAACAAACAAACAAACAGGTGTGGGTGAAAACATGACCTCCTTGGCCGAGTCAATTGCAAATTAAAATACTGAAACAAATACACCACATGTCTGCACCCACTTGCACACACACCTCAGTAAAAAAAAAAATACCTGTGAATCTCCTAAGTTCTTCTCTTATGTGTTGACAATACTCTTTCTCGATTCTTGGACATATTTCCCGCCTGACAGCCTCCGCGTAACAAAAGCGATTGACAATGTTTGAAAATGGCCCCGACAGCATGGTTACAGATGTGACAGTATGCCAGTCGTCACGTCAAGGGAAAGTCTGAAAAAAGAGTGAAATGGGAATGCAAGAGAGAAACGGAAAGAAAATGTTGAGAATGATCGTCTCAATGCAGCAAAGGAGTGAGAATAGATGACAAGAGATGAAGAGCAGTGATGTGATGTGCAAGAGTTTGAGAGGATAAAGAATGAGAAAAGAAACAAGTAAGTTATGGAGGTGTAATTAACCGGCGTTAATACAAGTGTACGACAACGGCAAAGAAAGACACGATGATTTAATTCCTTCTTTGCTACAGTTGGACAACGAGATGGAGAGGCCAAAAGAAGGAAGTGCAGGACAAATCTCGTTAAGAGACAATAAAACAGAGCCAGACCCTGATGTGTGAGAGTACATTTTGATGCCGGATTTTGACACAGATAACGTCAACACAAACTGTGTGATGCTGATTTCCTTCCCCTGTTTAGCCTCCACTACTTTTCTCTACCAGAATCCACAATTTAAACCACAGATATTTGCTGGAGTTTTCCAAAGGGGTTTCGGGTCAGTATTTTTTGTTACCACAGGTGAAAAAGCAGATGTCAGGACAGGAAATGTAACCTGGAACAGCCACTCGGCTCCTGTTGCAGACAAAATGTTAAAGCAACCGTTTTTCTGCGGATGTCAACCTGAGCGGTTACGGCAAATCCGTCTCAAAATATCTACTCGTGCTTCGACTTCCTCCACTTCAGTGCATTTCAGTCCAGTGCAGCTCAGAGTTACACAACATTAACATCATACATACTGTTAGGTGGAGGTGGTGACAGGGTGGAGAGTGTATCATACACAAAGAACGTTTGTTTAATTTAAATATTACTCAGTGCACGGATGATTACATGGGATGACAAACTCTCAAGTATCAAAGCAGTGCTTTTGTAAGACACCATAAATGATGTAAATCTAGTGTGTCACAATATTACTAACTTTGTCATAATACCTTAAAAACACTGATAGTCAAAACTGATATGTTTGATACCACAGAGAAAAACTGACACAACACTGAGGGCATTAAAACTTAGATTTTTATATAAAGATTAATAGAACAAGGTTTGTCTATTTTGTGTTAAGCACAACAGCATCTAAATTAATTTACTTGTGACTATAGTCAGAAGAGTGTGTGTGTGTGTGTGTGTGTGTGTGTGTGTGTGTGTGTGTGTGTGTGTGTGTGTGTGTGTGTGTGTGTGTGTCAACTTCCCGTCAGAGAGAATAGAAAATGAGGAGGCACAGCTGGTACCGGTGCATTAATACTGCAGAAAATGAGTACTGAAAACATTTTAAATATTCAGTATGTATCAATATTTCTGACAAGACTAATGTATTCACATATTGTCAGTGTGAGACGGCCCATATGACATCTTGAATGTTACTTGTATATTATAAATTCATCCCTAATCCCTCAATTCAGTGGTGCCATGTTAGGATTTATCACAGACTTGTACTGAAAATCCCACTATTTGACCATAATCTGTTTTTGTCTTTGCAAAAAAAAACCTGACCACACTACTTTATTAAAAGTCTCCATTTACAAAAGGAGGAATACAGATTTATGAAGTACAACTACACAAGAAATGCTACTTCGTTACAGTAATGAGTTATTGTAATGAGGGTTGCTGCAATATACCAGTTTCGAGGTAAACTGTGTTATGAAAATTGATGTTATCTTACCATGTACATTTGCTGATGAATATTATATTATCAAACTACGATGTAGGTGCTCTTAAAAATATGTATATTTCAAGTTTAAATCAAGTTTCGTGTCTGCCAGGACACAATATTTTGTTAAATGACAGTAAAGCAATAGTGTAAAACTGTTTTCTGTGAAACCGTGATATTTTCTGAGACAGTCATCATACTGTGAAACTCTCATACCATAACAACTCTAACTGTAATGTTATTCTCTTCACATGAAACTACTAAATGTCTATGTGCTCTAAACATGCAGGCATTTTAAACTGACTTCAGCAATTAAACCCTGAATTAAACAGTATGTGTGGCTGCATGCATGTAAACAATCAGTATAAACACAGTTGGCTAAAAGCTTCTAGATGAACACGTAGTAAAATCCTTGTATTTCATAGCCCTTATTCAAGTCTTAAAGTCTGTTAAAACTGCTGTCATTACGCACAATGACACTTTCTTATATATTTGTTGGACATTTTTAGATATTTGTTGACGCTGACAGAACTAATAATTCTCAGAACCTTGTGATGTGATCTAAGTGTCAGTCATAAACCAGACTGACGTTATTCAGATGTAACATTAAGACACGTGCTGACCCGTGGTGGTACGAAGATGGAAAACGTAAACACGTCTGGCTTAAAGAAGTGTTCACACATTTTCTCTTTTTGCTAAGAAACAAACATCCTCTAGCTCCTCGGGTAAACTGCCGCTATCTCTTCATTTCCTGCCCCAAGCAACCTCACTTAGTGCCTTTCCCTCCAGGGAGCTTTTTCTTGGCAAACAGTGCTGTTTATTTTACTAAAACGGGCCCTCACTTCAGCTGGTTCGTCTAATTAAAATGTTGCAAAAGCGTCGAGGAGTAGGTATTTTATTTAACAGCTAATTGTGCTGACGCCAGGGACTCTGGGATATTTTATGCATACACTTTCCAGGATCTTGGGGAAAGAACACAATTGTATACACACACACACACACACACAGACACACACACACACGGGAGATCACTTTCTCGCTCATTGGTGGGATGAATTTTAAACAGTCAGGAGTATCGAGTTAATCAGGGAGAACTCTGTGGGGAGATATCAGGTTGCCTTTTAACAGGGGAGGATGCATGTATGATTAACGCAGCGCTCCCCATTGGACCGAACAGAATAATTGTCTTGTTTACCAACAGGTGTTTTTAATCTAGAGGCAGGAATTAACAATCCTCGTTTGTGAGGGCGCTCAGGGGTTGTCATGTTTGAGGTGTAATGACTTGCCGTTTTTCTTGTCAACAGCTCGTGTCATCCTAATTGAGTGCTTTAAGTCGTTAAGTTCAGAAAGAACAAGGCGTGTCTACAAGAAATGTTTGGTTAGCGTTGTTACGAGTGGACATTCCCACCCTTAGTGTTAACTAAGGGATGTTAACGATGAATATGTGTGTCACTGAATTTTAATACAGCCCTAAAGTTGTGTAAATTGTTCACTCTCAAAAGGTTACACACAGTTACATCTACAAGAACAACCACAGACACATGATTCATACTGAAAACAGCCCTGTGTTAAAAAAATTAAAATAAAATGAACACACAATCTAGACATAGATTCAGCTAGAGTGAAGATTAATGTATTAAAAGACGTATCATACCAACATTTCTACAATTTGTGTCATATCACAAAGGCTGCCAAGCCAAAGACCAAAGTTGAAGGAGACATTTTGGTATTTGTAAGCATGAAACAACTGGATATCTGTAACAAGAAGATGGAACATTTATCCAGCCTTGTTTGTGGCACCAAAATTGGATATTGGGACATTTTGAAATCCTCACACTTTAAGAAGACTCAAATGATGAGTCCATTACCAAAATAGTTGCTGATTACTCAGTTAGTCGATTGATGCGATATGTATCAACACTTTTTTTCCAGCCTTATAAATGATTTACATTTAAAACATTAATTAGTGTTATTGTACTGAATGACACTGTGAGGTGTTACTGTCCATGGTCGCTCCCTGAAGCTTCCCTTCAGCAGACGTGATGCCGATGGGAAATAAATTTATCACGTTTATTATTTTTGACTCCCTGTATATTCTGTAATTCTGACAACCAGACAAATACTGAGTGGCACAAATAAAAACTACTCTCAGGATTGTTTGTTCTCTAATGAGGTGTTGAAACACTTGGGTTGTGATCTTCTTTGGTTAAGAATAGTGTGAATTTGGTGCAGCTATTGAAGCAGTAGTGAAGGCTGGGTGGGGGATTGGGGGGACCCTCAGTGAGAGGCCTAGCTTGTATTACCTTTTCACACGTCAGCCTGAAGCTGACAGGTTGCTAAAGCAAAGGTATTTTAACAACCAATTTCAACAGTTTTGTGGCACAATCGTGCGAAACCAGGGGTGAAAATGAAAATGGAAGGAGAGAGAGAGAGAAAGAGGGACCTAAACTTGGGAATGGATGGAGCTTTTCTCTTTTTTTGTCATTTCTTCTATAGAAAAAAAATGACCTGCCTCACACCAATACCTTTAATCAGGGGTGTGTCTCACTCCTGTCAATGCTGACTTATACTGAAAAGGAAAAGCAGTTGTTTTAAGAGTGCTGGATGGTATTGTTCCAAGAGATTTGCGATAAATGATTGCAAGCCACACCACCAGAAAGACAACACGAGAAAAACCCTTTGGAGCTGCATTTAGCTCTGATGTGAAACTGCCATGCTTGGACAGAGTAAGTCTTTCAGTATACGCTACTGTCGAAGAAAACAACATCATTGGTTGCTTGTTAAAAAGGGGGACATTTGGGTACTGGAGTGGAGAGTCTTTTAAATATTATTTTCTTCCTGTGGACAAAAGCCAGATTGAAATTTTAAGCTAGTTTTGATCAATTTTCGATTTTGAAATCGTGACACCCCTCCTAAGGGTTGGGCCGATGAAAGATGCCATCGTCCATCACCGATGGCTGACAGCCGTCGACTACTGAGTCCTGGCCATCTTAACATCGTGATTTAAAAGGCGCCCCACCAGAGAGTACAAAAAAAGTAGTGTGTCCCCTCAGAGTTGACGCAAGACAAGAGTTATACAGTTGTTTTTGGCATGTGGGAGAGGAAATGAAAATTAGTTTGTTGCTCCTAAGTGAGCTAATGTTACGTCTCCATGTCCCATTTATTATTTTCTTATCAAACCGGGTCTCCAATTGCGCCATTGTTTTTCAAAGTTTTCTTTTTTCTTTTTTTCCCTTAGTGTAGCTAGACAGCTAAGCACAGGGATGTATTTCTGTGGTAATGGGAGACCATTTTCTCTACAGGGTGAGACAGTTGGAGGTTGCTGTCAGAGCGACAGTGGGAAAAAGCACTGACTACAATGTGAATGAGCAGCTGCTGTCTTGCAGCAACACTGAGGGGACACAAAGCCTCAAACAAACACAAAAAATACATCTTAATACCCCCCAAACAATGTCCTCGTCCATTACAGTGTTTTATTGTGGACATGTGGACCAATTTTGGCAGGCATTGCCCAACCTCTACCCTCCACAAACCATTCAACAGCTAACCTGGCTCTGACCAAAGGCAGAAAAATGTGCCTTGAAAGCGAAAGCTCACAAGCCAAGAAATAGTATTGATCTTTTCATGTAACCCATCACAAGTAAGACAATAAAGTTATTTCCCAAAATATCGAACTTAACATCTTTTAAACATTAATCGTGTTTAGCAAATATTTTTTCGATTATACTTTTTCACATCTGACACTTTACTTTCTGCTGTTTCTAACAAAATAAATCATAGCATCATCCATGCCAGATTGCAGCTAAACTTTGGGCTACTCTTACCCCTCCTCCCCTCCAGTGAGCCTGCGAGGATCCCATCCTATTTAGAAAAGGGTTAGCCAGGATTAAAGGGTGTTTCTGTCGCTCTTATCTAGTGTTTGAGCACTTGATCACGGAGGCGTGCCCTAATCCGAACATCGATGCGGTTCCATCAACACGCTCTCCTGGAGCAACTCGCCAACAAAGGGGCTGCTGGGGATTGTTTAGATAGGGCCACACACACCCCCACCCTCTAACACACACAGACACACACACACACACACGGACAGAAACACACAGATCCCTTCTTAAGGAACACAGTTTCTGCTGTTGCTCGCTTTGATAGCTGATGCCAAACGTCTAATCTCATAAACTTCTGCTTGTCCTCTGCTGACGGACTCAAGACTTCAGATCTGTGAAGCGTTTGTGTGTGTGTGTGTGTGTGTGTGTGTGTGTGTGTGTGTGTGTGTGTGTGTGTGTGTGTGTGTGTGTGTGTGTGTGTGTGTGTGTGTGGCACATGCAGGTCTGTGTGGTTTGTTTGGAAATCTAAGTGGGAGATTAAATCAGGTTGGTTGATCACCAGTGGATTTGTTTGGAGCAGGCTTTAGACAGATGATAAGCTGTTTATGTCAGATCTGTCATGAATAATTGCAAATGTTTGGACCTTTTTATGTGTGAAACATGAGAGGCCACATGTGATGGGGCTTTATATTAGTGTAGATAAGCAATCAGCAATTCTATATCATTTTTAAAATAACATGTGATACCGTTTGAGACATTAATACAGGATTTAAAAACAGACTCTACACCCAGAGTGTTGTGATGCCATAAAATAATATGTCTAAAAACATATTTCAACCTTGTGACAGCTTCCAATTTCTTCTACTAACATATTTTTAGCAAGTATTTTCCTAATATTTAAGCTTAAACGAAAGAAAACACAATTTCATCTATAAGGTTAATGATTGCCCAAAAAAACATTTCTTATCTAACATTTTAGTTTATTACATCTTCCTTTTTTTATAAACCAACATTTGACTTGACATCTAAATGTAAATTATGTCAGAATGCAACTTAAAGGGTACTACTTTTGTAGCTCCAGACGAAAGCTGCATGTAATCTGATAAACTGCCTTCGGTGATGTCACTTAGTGGTTAAATTGTATTGTGGGTAATGTAGACGCCAGGGTTTGTAAGGAGGAAGAATCTGCTGTACCGATTTTGATCATTGTCTTAAAACTGTCCGTAATGAGTCCAACAGTAGCTATAGGAGTGAAATGTTAGACCAGTGGACTGCTTTTCCTGTTGCCTACATTGCCCACAATGCAACTTAGCCACTGTGTGACATTAATGGAGGCATTTATCAAATGACACGCAGCTTCTTCTGGAGCCACAAAAGGCTTTATACTACTCGTTTCACACACTGTTTCTGTCTCTATCGTTCATCAAATCGCCCTGAAAGTGATCCCAAAGATATTGTTTGTTGGTAGTTGTGGTGTGGACAATTTTAAAACATATATATATTTAGTTACTATAGTTATCGTTCTTGTGTGGATGGCCTTTAACCATAACAAAAGAAGATGAGAGTTTAACAATAAATTCCATGTTCTCCACATATCAGGTAGATCAATTTCTTGTGCACTTGAATATAAGGGTTAGGGTTATTGATGTATTTTTATGTATTTTTATGTCTCTGAACAAGAGAAAGACAGACTGAATATGGTCGAAGGAGAAAAAATGACCCTCTGCTCCCCTTGTGGGCCTGCTGGCTATTTGACAGGACTGTACATCATACTCTTGGATGAGTTGTAATTGCAAGTGACTGTTCTGTGTTTCTCAGAAGTGGTTGTGTTGTGCATGTGTGTGTGTGTGTGTGCGTGCGTGTGTGTGTGTGTGTGTGTGTGGTGGGGGTCAGTGGTGTGTTTGTAAAAATAAAAGGAGAAGTGTTGCGCTCGCTGTGGATTCTTTAGGAAATTGCTGTCGCACACGCAGGGGCTGGAGCCGGGTCTGGAGCCGGGGCCTGGCGACGGAGACAGAGTCTGGCTCCCAGAACCATTACTACGCCTGTTGGAGCCACGGAGGCCAAGCTGTGTGGGAGAGGGAGTGTGTATTTTGATAGTACTGCAAGCTTTTGGGGGCCAGGCAGGACATGAGTTAGATATGTAAGCGAGGGTGTAGGTACATGTGTTAGTATTTGGGTTCAAGATGATTTAATGTTATTAAAGTTGCCTCTTTTGTCAGAGCTAACAGTCACATGATAACGTCAGTGTAAGCAAGGATGTTTATTTGAATCTACCAAATTAAAATTCTCCTTTTCACAACCTCAGTGATGCTTGTTCTTGTAGTTTTTTTTGTTCTATGGTGTGCTTGTGTCTACAGCTTGATTACACAGTATGAAGTAATTTTACACATCACCAAGAAAGTCCTTGTTGAGAAGGTAAAGCTATAAATCTCTGTAATACGAACAGAAAGCTGGAGTCGCCACTCTGGAGAAAAACACAGACTAAACACTGATGACCCCAGTGCTGACCTTGTATATACACACACACACACACACAGAAACACACACATATGCACAGGAACACAGGCACACACACACATATACCGCCAACATGACACAAATGAGCATTTTCTGACCTGCTGTCTCAATGGGTCAGTTTAACCAACAACTTCTTGGTAAATGGTACAGCAAGAAGAGAAAAACTAACTTAAATACAAAATACAGTCCACACTAGATTTACATACATTTACATACCTACCTTTATTTAAAAAAATGCTGTTTGTGATTTGGGTATTGCATTTATAATGAATAAACAGAAGTTAGAAGCGCACACATCCAAAATAGTCAAACACAAGGTGCTAGACTAAAGCAAAAGTCAAAAATACAAAAAGTCTGCACACCAGATAATGCTCCCATAAACATTTATTACCTCCATGTGTGACGTTTTGAGCTAATGCCCATCTTCAGACATCACGATGTCACACATGCAATATCCAAATCGCAAGAAGCTGCATAATCTTGTTCTCCAGATGTAGAAAAAAGTTTTTAAAAACATGTTTGTTTGCTGACTTTAAGAGGATTTCAAGTGAAAATGAAATTTGTGATGCAAAAATGATCATTCCTACCAATCGTGAATCATATCACGATTACAATACTTATCAAAATAATATAAGTATTTTTTTTTTACCATATCGAACAGCCCTACTGTCAATTGACTAACTGACAAATCAATAAACACTAGTTGAAACAGAGATCTCTGCACACCGACTGATTTGCAGCCTTAAATTGTGCAAACAACTGTTTACAACCGTGTCTTCAACAGGATCAAAAACCATTTCAGCTCTAATAGACGACTGACGTGGGACTGACCGATAACTATCACTATATAATGACGAGTAAGCTCTAGAAATATGCCATTTTCCAGGAAGTTTAACATTGTGTAAAAAGGGGGCAAATACAATTTCTTTTCTTTATTTCTTGGGGAGTGGGCTTATGAGAGCAATGTGTTATTTGCAAAATCTTCAAATCAACACATTTATGATATTTTCATAGAAAAACAAAAAACTACTCATTACTATTTGTATACTGCCAGAAGCATTTTCATTGTTTGGACTGGAGTGAGTAGTCATGTGAGTCTCTGTCTCCCTCTGCTGGAACAGAGCAGCACAGCGCTGTTGTGATGAAGGAAAACGAGGCTGCAGTTGAACCACAATGGTAATGAACGTCCCAGTGACTTCAATTTGCCCTCAAACCCCACAAGAACTGTTAGGCCGACCTTTGACCTGATACCACACACTGGGGCAACCTCATTTATCACCTGGATGTGGAGTGTTGTGATAGGGGGTTGGAGGGAGGAGGAAGAGGGGCTTTGGGGTCGTAAGCGCTCTTGATGGGAAAGGAGGCTTTTATGTACATGTACAAAAGTTACAGACAGAGAGACGCTGTCTGGTTTGATTCTGATTGGCCGGGGGGGGAGGCAGGGGATGCAGAGAGGTCAGGGAGTCAGGGCTGATGAATGTTTTGTGATACTCAGAAGGGGTCTCTATGAGGTGGGGGAGCGCAACATGGTGTGGTTTGAATTAGAGACAAATTGACCCCATTAAAATCTTCTATGTATTTAGTATTGTGACTGGAGCTGCTCCTGAACTGAGCAGGGAAAACATTGTGAAAGAATAAGAAAGAGTCAAGCTGATAACGAAAAGGACTGTTATTTCAGTCGAGTTATTTTATTTGCAAAAAATATTTTTCGTTCCAATGTGAGAAGTCCTCTGCATCCTTGTCACTGCCAACCTTATATCGCCCATGCACTGAGTTGCCAAAGATTTTAGCAGTAGCAGAAAGTGAACCCCTCAGTGGGGGAGGTAGTTTAAAGTGCAAAAGGCTTGACTTTTAATACAGTGCCCCATACAAATAAGACAGGCCCGCCACTGGGAATTATGGACATTTTCCAATTTGGATCCCTCATCTACATCTCCTCCAGCACCACCATGTTACACCCACCCATAGCTCTACTGCAAATGCGGTAAGCTCTTGGTCATTAGCCTTATAGTGACACAGACGCAGTCTCTAACACCCTTTTCCAAATTCTGTGTTGTCAACACATCCACGCTATGCCCTGTGTTGCATACAGACTCAATAATTAGACTGTGACAGTTACAGGTACAGTCCCCCTGTTTACCTTTAAACAAGGAGAGAAAAAAAACCCTGAAATACTATATGGTTGTTATGTGATAGCAATCATATAAACAGAGGCTCCTTGGTCTCTTGGTCAAAAAACGAAAATGCAAATATCTTCAGCTTTAACAGTTGTACTAATTTCACATGATGTGTAGGATGTATATGGACATGTGGACGTCCACATGCTAAACTCAGATTTAAAGGTACAGAGCAACTTTTCCTCCTTCAGCAATCTGAAAACAACTTTTTTATGTCAAACTCATTCTGCACATCATCGGTCAAACATCCAAATAAAGTAACAACAAAGTACATTTTTCAGTAAACTATTCCTTTACAGTATTGTGTACTATTTTTTATGATCCTATCAATTCGACTTCTTTGACTGGGTGGCCTTCATTACGGAGAAAAACCCACCAACAATGACGTTATTTTATATTACTGTGAAATTAGAATATTATGAATTTCTCCCAGAGCTGGGAAACCGAACATTTTGAGTAAATTTGCAGTATTTACTCCCATGATGATGAATGGGAGGCTGACTTTGTATGAGTGGACTCATTAAGTGTTTATATACACAGGGGAGCTTTGGATAAATGACCCTTCAATACCTTGAGGGGAAATTTCAGTTGCATGGAGTACATACAGAACATAAAGCAAATATTAGGACAGCATAACGATACAAAAACAACACGCACTGACAGAAACCAGACATAGCAACATTAAAAAAAAACACACTATACCCACGTAGGTGTACATTTTACAGTAACAAAGACAGCTCTTAACCAGAAATTGCAACTTGAAGAAAAGTTATTTGATCATTCAAAAACAGTTTGTGTTTTTTTAGTTCATATACTAAAAGCCAAAGTCAATTCAAGTAAAAAAAAACAGGGTTAGCAACCAAAAAAGAAATGTGTGGATATTGAAATACAGAAAACAGATTTGCCTTCTTTTAATACCTTTATACCATATTTTATAAAATGTCAGAATGATAATAAATGTATATTTAACATCTTAAGACTCACATGATATGAGACGTAATGACTTAAAGATAGATTTACTATTGCTAAATACTAATACAACTGATGGTGTACATGCATATTTATTTGTTTTACAGAATCTAAGATGAATCATGTTGGCAGTACGAGAAAACATTTTCCTTTTAATGGTCTTCAGCTGTCAAGACTGCCTATAGTCTGAAGTTTCATCTTTACACCACATGGTGGCAGTGTAGACCCCAGATGACTGTACAAGATGATGTCATTATTTCTCAAATTAACAATGAAATATCAATCTACAGGGTTGATAATCTAAATATCTGACTCCATGAAACTCTTATAGGTATTGTGAGATTATTACACTTTAACTTAGTTAACTCTCCAAACCTGATTGTGGTTGCAGTTTTAACAATGTTGTATGACATGTGAAACAAGTTTGGGCATCATTACCTGTTCAGAAGAAAAACAATTAAAACGTCAGCATGCAGATTCTTGTACTCCAGCATCCGAATCCTCCGACAGCGCCAGGTCTTCTCCAATTATTTCTGTAGACAAATAATGAAGATGTTAATAACCCTGTTAAACTTTTTGTGTAGGACACGAAAACTGTTGTTTTGAGGGCAACTATGAGTGATCCTCTCTTAAAAAAAATACACTTTACTGGCAGGTTTATATGTTGGCTGCTCAATTTGAAGGTCGAAAACTTAAATATACCCAAAAATCCTCTATATGAAATTTCAGTCACCCGTACATATCACACACTTTATACAAATGCAAGTACGTTTTCTACCAAACAAAAACAAACTGGGAAAAAACATTGATGGGCCATTTTCAACAAATTAAAATCAATTAATCCCTTTTGGATGAACAAACAACAACATGTAATTGCAATAAATGAGGTGAATCTGCAGCAGCTAGTAGCAATGCCCAGTGTTGGAATGTACCTTTACAGTATATTGATTAGACAGCTGATAAACTGGATTTTAAGATAGAAATTGTTCCCAAAAAACTGCTTTAATGATAAACAGGAAATGTCAGATACATCCTGACAGTGATTTCTAAGTTTACTGACAGACTGTGAAGCATGCCAATTAAAACTCCAGTTGTGATGAAAGAATTGTTTTTTTTGCCATTGATCCTATGATCCACTCCAGTTGCTCCT
Organism: Pagrus major; assembly: GCF_040436345.1. Lineage (NCBI taxonomy): Eukaryota > Metazoa > Chordata > Actinopteri > Spariformes > Sparidae > Pagrus > Pagrus major. Next base: position 25,798,919 of record NC_133229.1, read on the forward strand.
CTGATTGATAGGCCACAATCACAATGTGTGCTGAGCTTCTCCTTAATCTCCCTTATCTTCTTTTAGTAGAATGGCTAATCAACAATGTTTACTAACTAGATCCGGGCCGATCCAGGCTAAAGGTCATTGATATTGGCCGGTATCAGCGTATATGTTGTCCAATATGCTCCAACATGAAGACTTTTTATACTTTTTACAGAAAAAAGGCCCAGTGAAGTTTCCTGTTTTGGTGCACTGATGTCATTTAGAAAATTACAGTTTAAACTATAAAATATCCTGCCTTCATTGTCGGCCTACACATATCTCAGTCACACATGTTCGATAGACACATTTGAAGGATCATTGCAAAAAAAATGTGTTTATGTTTTTAAGCTTATATCTATCAGCATTGGCGACAAAAATCCAGTGTTAAACTATTAAAAGCAACTTAGTGTAATATATGGCTACTTATTATAAAGCTTATGTCATCAAAAAAAGTTGTATAACGCCTCTCAAAAAGTACAATATGTGTTTTCAAAATTAAAAAATACTGCCAAATAAACAAGGACTGCTGTTGAACGATAATTTTAATAAAAGAACACAGTGTAGTTGTTTACTGCAATCCTTTGGTCAAAACCTTGTCTCTAAGCATTTAGGATGTACATGGATCATTGCAAAAAAATGTGTCTATGTAGGCCTATATAATCTGTGAATATAGGAGTATTGACCAATATATCAATATTGGATTATTTTTAACGCTCATAGGCCTTTCTATCGCCATCGGCCACAAAAATCAAGTATCAGTCCAGCTCTAGTAGCTCTGACGGGTCTAATGTACTGTTAGAAGCAACTTAGCATAATATATGGGCTGATTATAATAAAGCTTATGTCATCAAATCAAGTCAACGCCTTTAAAAAAGGCAATTTGTGTTTTCAAAACTAGAAAATACTGCAAAATAAACAAGGACTGCTGTTAAAGGATAATTTAATAAAAGGATTCACTTCAGTCTTGTCCTCTCAGCATGTAGGATGTATGAATCACCAGCTGAGGGAGCTGCACGACCAGCTTTAAAACCGAGCCGTGTTGATTTTTTCGCCCAGCCATGAACCTGAAAACAATGCTGGCAACTGTTTGTAAGCAGGAACACAAATCTGGCAGCACTCAACGAAAACAAAAGTGGCTAATCATCTAACTTCCCAACACTTTAGGAGATCAATAGGTGTTAAAAAGCTAAATCTGCAGACTAGTTTACTTCTTAAGGACCGCACACAGCTGCTATGGATTACCTGGGAGTCTCTTAAAGATATGGTGGTAAAAAGTTAACGAGATTAACCTGAAAATCCCTTTAATCTTTTTTTTTGTTTGTTTCATCAGACTTCACTTTGTTGGGTTTTTTGTTGTTTTTTGTAAGTTATTCAAGAGAATGATAACTCAATCTATTGGCTACGTTTGGTTCACATAGTTATTCTAACCCTCTAGTATTTTTTGTGATTAGTTCATATTTTATAATCTCTCTAAGGCACTGTGTTATTTTTGGTTTCCTGAGGAATAAAGCAAAGTAGATGCAGAGGGTTTTTTTTTATGGGAGAACAAAGGTGACATGTCCGGATTTGAAATCAGGGATCCGGAGATGGGAAAGAAGGGGAGGAGGGGGGGAGGGTGTGGGGGGGTCATTTATCAAGGGCCCCTCCGGCTTGCAACCATTGTGGGCCCTTCACCAAAATGTAGACCGACGTCACCGCTTCCGCCCAGCACCCCCCTCCTCCGCCTCCTCCCCCCTCTCCCTCCCCCGGCGTCGTTGGAGCAGCTCGGCTGCTGCCTGCAATCCAACATGGAGTAGAGAGAGATGGGGCTCTAGCGGGGCCACCCCTCGGTAACAACAGCGACGACGCGCTTTTTACGCACAACTGGAACCGGAGTCGTCGGTGAAAACATGCGCCTTAGGACTTAAAAACGGAGTGTGTGCCTTGCGTGTCCGTGTGTGTGCGTGCGTGTGTGTGTCTGTGTGTGAGTGTGTGTGTGTGTGTGTGTTTGGGGAAGGGGGGGGGGGGAAGCGAGGAGAAGAGAAGAGCTGGATTCGGCTACTAAACTGTCTGTATAGGCTACGTTACCTACTGAAGGCGATGGGGGGATTAAAGTTATAGGACAAGGGGGCATTTGCGATCCAGAAGGAGCTGGGTGGCTCCGGAGGGGGGGAAAAAAGTGAGGAAAAAGAAGACGGAGGCTCAGCCAGGCGAAGGCAAAGCCAGAGAGCCGACACTCGCACAAAGGCGCAGGGGGGATTTATGCGGAATTGGAGACAGAATCGGAGGAGCCGCGGTGAAAGAATGACGAGCGAAAAGTATGCAACCGCCGTGGTACATTACCTGAGGTGAAACGAGAAAATGATAGAAGAAACACACCCAAACGAGTAAGTACTGTGCCTCAAAGCTTTCCCTATCCGTGTGTCTTTTTTCGCTTCACCCTGTGCCTACAAGTTGGAGATGATCAGGGCAACTTGGCGGAATGTGCAGCCTTAAACTCTCCCCCACCACCACCACCACCTCCTCCTCCTCACAAAGCTGGCTTTCATGTGTGTTTTTCTGCATGTTTTCTTTTTGTGTGTGTGTGTGTGTGTGTGTGTCGATGAGCATTTGGTGCTCGATGCTGCTGGAAAAGCAAATGCATTGACAGTGCTGTAAAAGAAGAGGGGTTTTCTTTTTTTAGGGCCCCCACCTTTTGGTGTAGACTAGGTCTTGAGAAAAGGCGAGAGAGAGAGAGAGAAAGGAGAAGGAGAAGAAGAAGAGGAGTAGGAGGAGGAGGAGGGGAATAAGCGTGGGTGGATCGGAAACATTTTCTGAAAGGATCTGAAGCGAGAGAGAGCAGAGCAGGCCCTGTTGCAGCGTAACTTAGAAACTCAAACACGCCCCGAAGTTACACCTTTTATAAACACGCAAACAGCAGCGGGCTCACGCAAACCTCTCGTTTGTGCGTTTGTTCGGGAGAAAAAAAAAACGAGAAAAAGCCTGCGGCGTTTTAACAGAGGTTATTTGGCCACATCTGTATGTTTGCTTCCAACCGAAGGGGGAAGTCTCACAGGATATGAGATATCCGATATGCCTCATCCGCCATCTCTTTCTCAATCGCCCTCATTTGCATAGCCTACCGCGCTCCATTCATAAAAAAAAAAAAAAAATACCGATTGTAAACGACGAATGAAAAATACGCGTGTTGTTGTTTTCTCCGTGAAACCGAGGCTCGTCAGCTGGCGTGTCCGTCCGCTCGTGCTTTTGACAGACACGACCCAGTGGATCCGGGGGGGCTGTTGTATAAATGAAGCTAATGCAGAGCCGTGCAAACGTGTAGGCCCGCAGACCTGCTTGTGCCTATATGGAGGGTTTGGCTGCACGCGTAAAATTAGCTTCACCGAGAAGGAGCTGCAGCTTCGTGCGAATCGCATTTACACTGGGCAGGTGTGTGCATGTGCAACGTATTGTTAAAAAGCAGATCACGATAGTGTTTTTTTCACAGCTCCATTAGCCCGTGTGCACAGCTCCTCTGTCTCTCGTCAGGCTACACGGGGCTGTGCTCGGTAGGAATGCCTGCCTTGCAGATCTCTCGGTCGGCGGCGGGGTGGAAGGGCGAAGGGCACCGTAGGGGATGTTTGCGCTGCTGTGGCGTGACGCCGGCTCATTCATAAAAGCCCTCTAACCTTCAGCACGTCCCCATTCATGCCTGCTGGCCGTACTCGGCTCAACGGAGCTAGCGTACCTAAGCTACGCTGTGTTTGTCTGTCACACAGGAGAGGAAGAAACGGGGCCGACACCTAGCACCTCAGTGTGTGCCTGTCATGTAGGCTGTTAGCTTAGTGTTATGCTAACACATGAGAGGCGCCGCCCGGGGGGTGCTAGCTGCTTTCATGTAAATTAAACAGGTGTTTGAACTAACCTGAATCCACTTTGAGCTGTCCTGTACCTTTTTTAAAAAACTCCTCTTTGACTGGATGTGTCTTTATGACCCTGTTCCGAGTCATATACTTCTAAAATAAACAGCCGAACTCTTAATTGCCCTTCACTTCCGGGCCAGGAAGCGTTTCTATGGCGATGGTGTATCTTTTCGTAGGCCACGCCCACCACGTACTCGCAGAACAGAGCTAGCTAAGTGCTAATGACTTTAGTAAGTAAACAAAAGCGGTTTGTCCTCGGAATATAAAGATATTTAACAAGAAATAAGTACAATTTGTTCCCATAGAACTGTCAAACAAGTTTGTGACTTATTAAACAGCGCTACAGTTGACCCTCAGGGACCTTATTTCGGGAAAACATTGCATGACAGTGAATGGAGATTTTCTTTTATCCTGCTTAAATTGTGCCATGAACTACACATATGATGTTTGTCAATTTAAAAGATAATTTTCCAAGTCAAGAAAGTCACAGTTTTGTCATAATTCAAGTAAAATTACATCTAGTTTTGTGAGCTACATTGTCCCGCTTAACATACGTCACCAACACCAACATGGCCGCCAACTCGGCACAGGAAAGATACTAAAAAAGAGGAAAATCACAATAAAACTGCTCATATTGACAACTGCAGTTATGTGAAAGGAGAGTTAGTCAGTTCTGTGAGCTGCTAATATACAGAAGCAGCTCTACAGTGTTTAAGTTGCGGGTTTTGGTGACCGTTTCACAACGCTACTGTTGGCTGTGTATTAATATTAATTTATGTTTTTTCACAGTCTTATATTTCATTAGTTTTATGACAAACTGCGACTTTCTCAAGATGAAAAATTATCTTTTAAATTGCCGAACATGTGTGTAAATCATGTCACAATTCAGATTGGATCAAAAAATGATTTGTCGTTTATATAACTAAATATATCAAATAAATGTGGTGGAGAGGAAGTAGCATTAAATACAAATACTCAATCAAAGTACCTCAAAACTGTACTTAAGAACAGTACTTGAGTAAATTATGCTTTGGTTTATTTTTTTACAGGTTGTTTTAAATTAAGACACCCGGTCCCAAATATGGGTTTTCAGTCTCCTTGGCATCTAATAATCGGTATCGGCCCTGAAAAAGCCACATCAGTCGACATCGACTAAGGACTGAGGTTGGATTTTTCCGCCACAGTCCAAAGGATGTGACTTTATGCACGTCCGCAGAGCAACAGGAGCTAACATTAGCTTAGAGTCCGCTAACATAACTTACTCACTGGCTGACTAACATCCAGACTGGGCTGTCCTAAAACGTCCAACAGCAGCAGATTGGTGGCCATATGAATGCATTTACTGCAATCATCTATCATTAGCTGCTTGTTTATGTCACTTAGCTAGGCTAGCTAACGGCTAAAAGCACATCATCGGTTTCCAGACGAGTATGTTTAAGGGTTATTGAACTGTGTTTTAAAACATTGATGAGTTACTGTAATCTTATAATGCTAAATGTCTACTCAACATAATGTTAACATTTATTTTTAGTCTCAGTTTAGGTTAATTTATCGTTATCCCGTTTGCATTGTACATAATAAGTTCTGTACATATGTAAGATGTCTTCTGCAGATTGTTTGACTTATTTCTGGTGCTACAGTGCTGCTTCACGCCAAAGTGTGTATTGTGTTATTATCTGCTAGTTTGTATATTGTGGTTTCCTTATCAAATATGAAGGCCATTATGGGATTAAGGAGGGTCATTAGATAAAAGACGCACCTTTATACCTTTTGTGTCGTGTTAAAAGGTGCAGCAGTCTAACTTTTCACCTGATTATGTTGCCTGTGTCAAAGGTGCGATATATCACCACCTCTCTTATGACTGTATTCAGCAGTGGTTTGCTATTGATTCACGCTGTGGAGATTGAGTCACATGCACACATCTGAATCAGCAGGCAATGTGATTAGAGGCACGCACACATGCTCTGTTTCGTCGACCACATATCCTAAACTGTAACCGTGTCCTAAATTGGGAGGATGTGCCTCTTTGCCCTGTCCTTCCCGAGGACATTTACGATATTTTTCTTGCACACACACACACCCGATAGAGTCACAACACAAGCAGAGGATGTATTGATCCGGTGTGTGCTGCTGCTGCTGCTGCAGGGTCAGCATGTGCACAGTCAGTATTGGACAGAAGATGCCCGGTGACATTCAGCTAAGGTCAACGTAGCTACGAAATATAATCCATCGCCGAACAAAAAGCACTCATCAACTGGCAAACACAGCAGCGAGGCGTTAGCAGGTCTGCATGTTCCCTCGGCAGGACTGTTCTGTTCCTCGCACATATCGAGACTATAATAAATTTGACAGGTGTGGATTTTTGGGACAGTGGAAAAAGTTCATTACCAATACAATGCAGAATTGGCAGAACAACTTGTAATAAATAATAGTTATTACAGAAGAGGTTTCACATTCTTCCCTTCCTTTTTTCATTTCCTTTAGTGTTTTATGTAGGTTCTTGTTCATGTAAAAGGATTGAAAGTTAAAAAGGCTATAGTTCGCACCAACAGGAGCTCCTTTTTCCTACAGAACACACTGTTCCTGAAACGCCTCACGCATCACCATGTCACACATCTGCATAATTAATGCCTATATTCATGGCAGAAGCTAACTGGAAGCCGAAAACGGAACAGAGGTTTGACAAACCCAAAATAAAATCATGACTCTGAAAATGACTCTCCTTCAATCGTCTTTTCTCTCATCTTGCTTGAGTTATTTCCTACATTTCCCAAAACACATCAACAAGCCAGAGAACCTGGTTGTGTTGCATTCATCCGTAAGTTGAGAATGAACTGTATGTAGAAAGATTAATCGTAGTAAGGGCCTTGAGACTGACTTTAAAGGCAACGTGTGTTGGAGCTACATTGCATTCTGGTCTATCGAGGCTACTAGTAGTGTAGAAAATGGTCTTTCTGGCTTTCTCTTCTGCGATTATTCTGAGTGACTGACCATGAAACCCGACATTTCCTGTTGATGTTTTAGGCTGCTGAAAGGTTTCCTATTGTCAGACTCTATTTGTGGCGAGCTAACATGTGCTGTATGTGTACAGCATTTGCATATACTGTAACAGGACTACATAAATGTAACTATTCATAAGACCGTGTGGAGAGTGAGACTGAATGGGGCTTATTTAGCAGCGCTACACACGCTTTTATATTGTTGCTGTAGGCAGAATGATCGCGTAATTTCGAAAAAGAGAGAACGGCAGAGAAAGATGACAAGCTACAGGATAGGCACGGCACTTTTCCATCATTTTAATTAGAGAAACAGACTCTTAGAGTGGATGTATGTGGATGAATAAAAGTATACAGATGCACGGATCGTAAGCTTGGCAACCGATTGCAAGAAGCGCACAAAGAAAGAGAATATCGACACACGCTTCATGTCCACAAATGAACTTCCTTTGCAGACCCTTTGCATTTTCTCTCTCTATTCTCTGTACTCCCCCTCCACACACACACACACACACATACACACATGCAGACACATCATGTGGAACAGATCCTTGTTCACAGTATTTCCTGTGTTTTACAGAGCAGCTCATCACTGGTTGCTATCCGGAGCCTTTATATAATGGCCTGAGCTGTTTATATCTAGAGACCAAACAATGGACCCGGATTGTTTGCCTGTTTTTCTTTTACTAATCTCTGCTCATCAGCTGACTGGATGACCAAGATTATAATAGCTTGAGTTTTCATTCACTTCATTTAGGGGGTGTTTTTTCCTCGTTACTCCATATACAACAATCCAGGTTCTTTTCAGCTCTCCAGTGGATGAACTTGGTGAACTTTCTCTTCTTCAGTAACCGGGCTGCTCGGGCCGATCGTCGGTCTGAAAAGAGATGAGACCAAGGCCGAACGTTTTTATGATTTAGCTTATCTTCCACCCGTGCCAATTTTCTCAACATATGATATTTATCAAAAGGAAGGGTGATGATTTTGGAGGACGTATTTAAAAGTTAATCTAGTTTGGTTTTGTTGCTGATGACTTGGCAACACACAAGATAGTCTCAGTCCTCTTCTGTCCTGGTTTGAGTTCAGTCACTCTTATAGCAGACGATAGCTTATAGCACCACGAAAGGGTTTACAGTCCTGAAAAATCATATACAGCTCAAATTATTTCAGACGGAGGCTCCTTGAAAACAGGATGTTTTCATGTTTGCGTCAAATTAAAACTTCTCCTTTTAATAAGACCGTAAATAGCGACAGGAAACATTGCAGCCTGTAATGTGTAGTGCTAAATGTACCAGCATATTTAGACTGGGGAAGCCCTCAGAGAACAGACTTCCTAGTGTTTAATATGCAAATAATTTTCAGTTGGTTTGGTGCCCTCGAGCTAGATCACAGGCCGTCCAATTACAAGATAAACCTTTGACGTCTGACAGTTTATGTAAACGAAGACGTATACCTGATCAAACGAGCTGACGCTTTGACAGATGCCAATCACAAAATACAGAGAGAATTAGAAATCGAAAGATTAGAAAAGCCCTCCTCACTTATATTTGACCCAGAGCGGTAAGCCTAACGCAGTATAAGAGGATATGAGGCATTATAAAGGGTCTTGGTTGGCTTTTCAGTCGCTTTTAATAGGTTTAGACCCAATCAGCTTATTTTCTGTTTGGTTTCATACTGCTGAATCACCTCAGGGATGACGGCATCCACTTTAAAGGTTGTTGGACAACATGTTTTTGAGCCGCAAAACAGGCCTGAACATACGCACATCAAAGTATCTTGATTATCCTGATGGTTAGTCACATATGAAAAGTCTTGATTCGCACATAGCAAGTTTTTTGTCCTACACTGCAGAGCTGAAAACGGTAAGACTGTGACAGCATAATCATGAATGGGTCTGAACTTGCAGTGCGATAGGTCGGTTGGATATGGGATGTTTTCCATTAACGTTCCTCTGCGTATTAGTGACCTCTCTGTTATGTCAACTGACACACTCGCACTCACTCTCACCAGCAGCATCGAGTCTTGTGCTGCCCGGACATGTGAGCGCTCGGTGTAAGCAGCTGATTGACAGAAAGCCGATCACACATCCCCTCAGGAGCCTCAACTGTCGATAGTTGTGAATGAACTCGCTTCACCCCGACGCTCTCTCTTTCCCTTTCTGTTTCTCTCCTCCTTTCCATTCACACATTGAAATGAAACTATGAATGTAAGCCACAATGAAATGCATCACTTTTACACAATTCACCTTCTTTTGTCGTACTTGACTGTTTTTTGCAGTAAAAATCTGACTCATTATCCCTCTACACATTTTTGCGCATGCTTTTGATCAGCTCCCACTTTTTCTTCCTTCCTAGCACTCGTTTTAAATCAGGAATAGACTAAAATGCCAATACAAAACTCCATAAAATTGCAGTTTTTAAGTTGTCCAGCATCAACTAATAAATCTGTAGTTGTGCATGGTAATTGTGCATGTATGGTACATATTTTATGTGAAAAAATAGTTTCTTTCACATTTTCTATGAACCTTTCAGTGTGTACTGTAAATTCAGGGGGAACGAAATGAAAACTAAAAGTAATGTTTTAATTAGTTAATGAATTGTGAAGCTATACAAATAAAAATCCAAGTCTCCAGGAGCTTCAAAACTGATTTGAAAAGGCGTTATTTACACCCTCGATGCACAGTTCAGCTTGTGCAACCAGACGGGATGTGTGCTAACACTTTTAGCTTATCTTAGATTTCAGCTTTTCTAGTCAATTTTGGATCTTGGGGCTTCCGGAGACTTGGATTATGCTACATAAGCTGTATGGAGACATATATTGTTTGCTTTAAAACAAGTCCCCAGCTGCTTCAGTTATTTATTTGCAACGCTGTTCTGCTGTGAAGCTCCAGAAATGTTTTGTCGACTACGAAAACTTCACCTGACTTTCAGAGCACTTTCAGACCAAATGTTTTATTTTTGGATGAACATATCCTTTAATAAACTGTTTCAGAACATGTGGCATGGCTGCCATCCCTTTACCAGAAGTGTACTGTAAGAACACTGTCACCATTCAGTGCATCAAAAGTACAAACCAATAATGAAATCATCCTGATTGTGAGGCACTCTTCAGTCACTTCCTGATCGTTGCAGATGTGACTGCGTGTGTGGAGCTCCACAGAGATAGGCAGACCCCGTGTGTGTGCGTGCATGTGTGTGTGTGTGTGTGTGTGGTTCTGTTGATCAGGCAGAGGCGCGGCCAGTCATGCCTTATCAGAGGAAGTATAGCCGCCCTTATCACACATGGCTGGGCTGCCCTCACTGGCCCTTTTATCTGTCACACATGAGCTGGATTCCAGACCTGATAACCAGACTGCTTCCCAGCCCCCTTTACTGTTTTATTGCAATATTGTTAAGCACAGACCACAGTCAGGTATTTGCAGGGTCCGACTCAGTGAGTTGCACCTCTAATAGTACATGCTCTGAATGCAAAAAGTTATTCGTTCCAGCTATCGTTCGGTGGTGTTGGCTTACAGGCAAATAAAATGAACAAAAGGAACTTCAGAGTTCACTGACAGTGCAGCACTAAAGTGACTTGGCAGAGACGCCACAGGTGTGTCCTCCACCCACAGCTCGTTTCCTCATTATGATACGGACTTGCTTGAAAGGTGTGGGCAAGGTGTAAAAATAAAAGTGCTGCGATGACTAAATGACATTCAGAAACCAAGATGAGCAGTTTAAAGGTTTGTGTGATATAGAATTGTTTGTTCCTCATTTACAGTAGAGGGAAACAATCAACTGGCTACAGGTTATATTTCACTCCACACTGGCTGTTTGTTATATTTTTTCACATTACAGCCCAGATAAATAAATGCCACTGAACAAAAAACTTGAATAATTCTTTTCTTTAATCGTTTGTTAAAGCAGCTATGATCCAATTTTTTTTTATTTACTATGGAAACCATGACTATGTGTTTGTACAAGTTCATAATGAACCTACCTTGAATTATCACTGGGCTTCCCCTGAACTCTACAAAGCCTTTAAACATCTTTCAGCTCAGGCAGCTGTTTTCTGTGAAAAGCATGTTCCAAAGAACAGGCTGGCAGAGTTAGTGACTACCAGCCAGTCACTAACTCTGCCAGCCTGTTCTTTGGAACAAGGTGGGTCGGTTGCAGTTGGTTGGTCATGCTTGTCAACAGTTTACGCACACATTAGTCGTATCAATCTATCAAGATGGTAACACACCAGTGTTGTGTTTTCAGCATGTTTTCACCCAGCCCACTCGTGCGTATCATACTTACATTTCTACTCGCGTTTACATGAGAAGGCCGTCAAGCCAGTGACCACAGTTCAAGACGGCGTTTCAAAATTTGTAAGTGTGACACCACTGGATATTATTTAAGGAGAGCTCAGGACAATTTCCAGCAAAAAACATATTTTTGACAGGAAGTTGGGACATCTGCAGCTGTGTTTGTGGCAATGAAAACAGGTACTTTTTGCTAAAAACATAATTTTTTCCTAAACCTAACCAGAGCGTAAGCACAGATTTTGAGAAACCTGAAGTTGTAACATACAGAAACATACATTGCCAACATTTATTCTGGCGATAAGGATGTTAAACTAGCATACTAGACATCAGTTATAGCACTGAGATGTACCCAAAGTAACAAACAATCACTTCCCCTGTTAAAGTATACAAGTGGCTATGAACATGGAAATAGGGCACCATAACCTGTTTTACATCTGTGGGTGAAGAGAAGGCAATGGCTCCAGTGTGGTCAATGAAACGTTGGTATGTTTGCATATCAGGCTGTTAAATTTGGTACTGTGAGTGATTGCCATAATACCAACTGTACTATCACTCAAACTATATGTTATAATCATTATTATATTGGCCTGTGCCCATCCTAACTGAAGGAGCTTGTGAGTCATGGTGGGAGGAAGTCAGCTCGCAGTAAATCAAAAACGTGGCATAAAGACATAAAAAAAACAGTCACAGGCCATTGACTGCCAACACGCAACAGTACGGTGAAAGAAGTTGTGCAATATGTCTGGCAACTACAGTAGAGAAGTAGAAGCAAGACGCACCCTGCACCTTTGACCTGATGACAACAGCTCATGTTGAATTAAAAAAAAAAAGGATGTGACACATTAATTACCTGCTCTTTCCTTATCAGTGAGGTGGTGACTTCCAACTTGTCTTCCAACTAAACTGAGTCATCCCTCCACTTACATCCTCACTCCCTCTCACAGAGACGTTGCAGCCCTTAAACATAGCACAGTCTGTAGTAACTGTAAACCACCCGGGACACATTTTTGTGTCCAAATATTAGGCAACCATAATGTTTGAAAAAGTTTGCATTAAGGTAAAGATGGTGTATGTGAATTCCACCCAAATAGATGAGTATAAATAGTGTATCTACCACCTTTTCTTAAAGTAGGCGTCACAGTCCTTTTTACAGCATCGGTACCTCGTGCCGCATTCGTGGGGCCAGATTTAGATTCACAGTTCCCAAATGTATGTGTGTGTCTGTGTGTATTTGTGCCAGAATGTGTGGTCACTCCCAAGTGTATTAAAGTAGCGCATTGCTGCTGGTTGTGGCTGTCTGTGTGTTCCAGCCACAGATTATAGGGCCTGTCGGCAGACGGGGCTCTGTACGCGGGTCACAAGACAGCCCAAAATGTGACAAGTTCATCTCAGGGAGCTGATAGCCGGTATCGTGTATCTTAAAGCGCATGAGCTTATATAGCAGAGAATTTGGTGTTATTTCTGTATGCGGGTGGACTGGATGTGCGGTTCTGTATGTGAATGTGTCGTACATGTGTTTGACTCATGTTAAACCGCTGTGGTACTTTGATTTGAAAGCAGCAATTTGGATTTTTCACTTTAAACATTTGTCGGTGTCAGAGCTGCTCTGGAAGCAGAAATCATGGCCCAATCCCAAAACAGCCCCTTGCGTCCACCACTTAGCCATACCATTCATCATTGCGCTGTCACACCAATAGGGGCAGGGTGTCCTGACTCGTTTTAGTTTCATTTCTTTATGTCGCTACGTGACATTTGTTTTAGTCCGATTATGTATTTGTCTGGTTTCCTAAAAAGCCCCGTGAGTGGCCAGGTAATGAAGCTCTTTTTTTATCTGATGACTTGATTGTTAGCATGACGTTGTAGATTTTGCGACCGGCCACGCTCTTCAATCTCCATCAGATGTGGCAAATGGCATTGTGATAATATTAAGATTGCCATAGTAACAAACACAAAATCTCCACAGCTGAAGACGGCATATTGGAAATGTCCGGTTGCATCTGTTTACATAAATGCCATCAAAGACAACTGCTGACCTATGAGGGTCTGAAAGGTTTGGCTATTCACAAGCACCAAAACCTACATACAAACTATGACTTACAAAGCGTCTGTTGAGTAGTCCGTGCTGTTCTAATTACAGTATTTGTTGTCAGATAAGGCCAAGTGCTTAGCAAACCTGACTAACACCAACATCGTCCAAATAAAATATATACAGCACACAAGGGGCAGGTGAGATTATTTCAACACCAGGGTGATTTATTTGAATAACTTGTAGTAACTTGTTGCCACTGTTTATGAATTCATTAGTATTGTTTATTATCCTTCGTACTTGGGCGGATTTTGAGCTGTTATTGGGCTGGAAAGCATCCAACCAATCTGGCAACACTGATCCAAAGACCTAACCAGAAAGAATCTGGCATGGCAGGATGTAGCAATGAATTTCAACCGCTCTTATTGTGTCAACCAACATCTGACAACAACTAGCCGACTGTGAAGACATGAAATAATCTTGCTCGGTTATTTTACCAGACACCCAGCTGCAATTTAATACTCAAGCTAGTACGCTAGTTTGCTAGCCAGACCCTCCGAGACGATGAAATGATAGAAATATAAATAGACGGTTGCTATTTTGAGCGTCTATTATTTCCTTTGTTGCCATTCAAGTTTCCCACGTGGCAAAACCTGAATGACTGTTTGCCTCCACCCGCTGTGGTTTGACATGACAAATAAAATCATACCTGCCTACGTTCTGTGCCACTGCAGCTTCAGTCTGCTAATACCAAGTTTGTTTTAAATACTGTCTGAGATAGGTTTGGTCTGTTTTTAATGCTGCAACAAAAGAAACATAATTAATATTTCAATGGAAAAGTCTAACTAGAGAAAAGCGGACTCAGAGGAAGCATTCATTTTAAGTGTGTGTGTGCGCCCGTGTGTGTGTGTGTGTTTACATAAAAGTGCACACCTTGTGGGTGAATCTGTAGTTGCTTTCCAGTACGAGCTGTTTGTCTGCTGTCACCCAGTCAGTCAGTCTGTCATTCAGTCACTTTTATGAATGTGTGTGGGTGGGAGCTGGTGAACCAGTTTTGCCACCTGTGTGTGAGTGAGTGTGTGCGTGTGTGTGTGTGTGTGGGTGTGTGTACATCAAATCCCTGGGACTGTCTGTAAGCTAATTATATAACAACACCTCTCTCATTCACTCCCACTCTCCCTCCCTCCCTCCCTCCCTCTCTCTTTCCATGTTTCTCTCTCTCTCTCTCTTCAACCCTCTCCCACACACACACACACACACACACACACACACACACACACAAATACACACAGTGCAGCATCGATGCAATCCACAGAGGTACATCCTGTTATTGTCAGATCATTCATGTGGATTGACTGTGTTCATTGTGTCCCTGTGAGGGTGGTGGCTGTCATGCTAATGCTTGAGAATGTCTTGTATTTTACCATTCAGCCTCCATTGTGTCGTCTCATGTTAGAAGCACTGACGTCTCTATTGACTGCAGAGGGAGTTTTTGTCGTGTATTGTGTTGTGCTGCTATATAGACTAAACTGTAGCTGTATTATCTGTCAGTTTGTGCGACGTGCGTCTGATCACGGCTCCGGTCTGTTGGTTCCTCATCTGCTGCATGTACACGAACTAACCCGTGTAAAGCTGGAATAAGATTTTCTCAGGTTTAGGTGATAATGAGGCTGCTACTAATCATAATATTCATTATCAAATCATCTGTTAATTTCCTTTTACTGAGTGATAATAATTAGTCTATAAAATCTCAGAAAAATAGTGGAAAATGCTGCCCAGAGCCCAAGGTAATGACTTTTAACAACAATATAAAACAGGACGAGGAAACAATCAGTATTGTCTTTGAATAACTATATCAGGTGATTCTGAATTTAATTGTTTTTGTATGTTATTTATTTATTTTTTATAACATTTGATGTGAAGACGCTTCAAATCTTCACATTTTTCTTGATATGGATCATATAATTACCTCAGCAAAGGAAGTTTATGTTTTTGTCCCCGTCAGTTTTTTTTGGTTAGTTGGTTTGTGAGCAGGATTACACAAAAACTACTGAGCAGATTTCCACCAAACTTGGGTGCAGGATGGGTCTTGGCCCAGAATAGACCCCATTAACTTTCGGTACGGGTTCAGGAGTTTTTTGCCACTTTCTTTAACAATGCAAGAAAGGGCGTTTTTCAATTTTTTTCCTCATTTTCGCTTGGAATAATGCATGGATCTTGATGAATGAGGACCATCACAGCTTATGGATGTCATTATTTTGATGTTTTTCCTTTAGTGTAGGCATGTAGGAATTGAACTAGGGACATCGCAATTATAATTGTATAATATTTTTATATACTAGACCACTGGAAGGATCATTTATACAAATCGTTACAGGGTTAACCCAGGAAAATGTTTTGCAGAGATGGTAACCCATGCTGAGTATGACTCATCTTGTCTCATGATTAATTTAATTTATTAATTCATATTAGGTTTATTTGGTCATTTAAGTGTATTTAAGTGCATTTAAGTTTCATTTATTGAATGATTCCTCTGAAATTCTCTTAAGAAAAAGCATGAAAACACACACACACACACACACTGACTTTAATGTAATGTAGCTTTGTGTTGTATTTTCTGTCTGACTCGTCCCGGTGCAACACCTCCCACCTCAGCACAGCGAGGACCAGGCGAAGTCGTGACTTGAGACGCCCTCAAACATTCTGCCACTGTGTGATTCCAGCTCTATAATAAACTGCTGTGGCATTAACTCACTATGAGAGAGACTACAGGAGAGTCATTTCTTGCATGTAGAGGTCAGGATGAAATGGTAGGAACAAGAGTTTGTTCTGAGGCTTGAATACCATCAGCGTTTGCCATTCTTTGATTGTTTATTGTCTGTTCCGGTGGACTTTACACATCTATAGGCAGAGTTACCAAGAACTGGCAGACTATGTGTATGTTTCTGTACATTTTTCTGTGGTGGTTGTTTCTCTGCACGTGACACCTTATACAAGCCAAACTGAAAAATAAGAATCATCGATGTAGCTGATTAGGCAAATAATGAAATGCAAGCTAAGCGTCGGCATCAGGACTATTTTCTGAAACCAAACATGTTTGCTGAGGTTGCTGCGCTCCTCGGTGTTGATTGAAACCTCCTGTGCTCTTCTCAATGCTTTCATTATCAGCTGAAATGTTTACGGGCGTCACTCACAGTCCTCTTGAAGAAGTATGTAGTTGATGCACAGTGATTTGAAGTAGAGTTACATGGAAATGAATGAGATACAGCATCTAGTTAGCAAAAACAAACGTCAAAGAATTTGTTCTGGTGGCAACGCCAAGATTTTATCAAGCATACAAATGAAAATGAAATGGTGATAACAGAATCTTTGAATGCAGAAAATCAGGTGATCAGTTAGCGATCAGATGCAGAAAAGTCTGAAACCTACTGGGAACTTTGCTCATTTGATGTGTTTTAAAGGTCTCGGTTTTATCATTAAGAGCTGCTACCCTGCATTTCTGTGAAGAGTTGTGTCGTCATGTTAAAGTTTCAGAGGTATTTTCATGAGAGCCACTGCTGCGGCTGGTATGCTGACTTGTTGCTCTTTATACTACATCACCTGACTTCCTCCTTTACCGCCATAATACTTACTTCTCCCACTAGAGGTCACCGCCTTACAAGACACATAAATATGTGTCGTAATAAGCTGCTTTCTGGTAATATATAAACAAATGTCAGTTATCATTCTAATAATTCTTCCCCTCTTCCTCTCTCTCTCTCTCCAGTGACAGCTACATCGTGCGTGTGAAAGCGGTGGTGATGACGCGGGACGACTCGAGTGGGGGCTGGCTGGCCCAGGACGGGGGAGCTCTGAGCAGGGTCGGCGTGTGCCGCCTCCTGCCACCAGAGCTGGCACCCGTGCCGGCCTCCAGCTATTCGCAGTTCCTCATCCACGGTGAGCGGCTGCGGGACAAACAGGTAAAACACACAAAAATGTCAAAGTTTAGGAGAGTTAATGATGAGTTATAGAAAATATGGCTGACGTGTGTCGTATAAACAGGTGATCCTGGACTGTCCGCTGAGGAAGGACCTTGTGTACACCATAGCGACGCCCACATTTCACCATTGGAAGGTGGAGGACAGGAAGTGTGGGCTGTCCTTCCAGAGTCCAGCTGACGCCAGAGCGTTCGACAGAGGGGTACGGAAAGCCATCGAGGACCTGGCTGAAGGTACGCTGTGCCACAGTGTAACTAAGTGTGGTTATAGATAAGTCAGGATAGGACGGCAAGATGTTCCCGCATCACTGTACTACCTCTGTGGCGTCTGTTAATGTGCCCACAAAGTCCATCTCCTGTTCACCGTCAGTGGATGAGCTTCAGGGTTACCCTCACACATACATCATCCGGAGAGTGTTGGATCCTTGAATTAAAGCCTGCTCCTGTTTTCTTCTGTGTAGGCTCCACCACCTCCTCCACAGCACTCCAGAACGAGGGCGAGCTGGGTGACGACGACGTCTTTACAGTAAGCTTTACTGTTTCCTACATGCATAATGGGTTATAGACGTCTAGTCCTTTACTTCATCAGCAGGTTGGCCATTGTTACTGCCACAAATCCTCATTCATGTACTATCTGTAGTTCATTTTCTGATGTGTTTCGCTAGTTTTTTGCGGTTTGTCCCGCGCCGCAGAGCCTGTCAGTCAAATGAAGTACTCTGATTGGTTGTTCAGCTCAGCAAATCAAGTCAAAAGGCCCCTTTGCTTCTTTGCCAGTGCAATTTTAACTTTAAAATCAGTGATATTCTCGATCAAAAGTGGCCTTATTAGCGACAGTGGTGTGAAAATGACGGGTTAACGCTGCTTTATCATATCGTGAGACAGGCAATGCTACAGTCTGCCTTCGTTGCTACTAGTTTTTTGATGCAGTTTCTTCCAGTACTTCTTCAACATCTCCAGTCCGCATCTAAACACCCTCATGATCCGTCTTTGAAAAGGAAGTACTACTCGTAAGCACTGAAGTAAATGTTGCCAGCGCACGCTGATCAACTATTCAGCCAAGACCCTTAAACTCTCAAGACTTTGTTTCCTCCATCCAGCAGAAAGTATTTAAACTCCACTCAGGATCCCCTCCCTGTCACGTATACCTGCCACAGCACATGAAGTATGTGTGTGTTGTTTGTGTGTCAAGGCCTCTCTACCTTAAGTTAGTATGAAGGACCCCCTCCCCCCACGCTGCAACCTGACACCAGGAGCAGCAGGCAGGGTCACGGGGTCACTTCCTGTATCCCACCACCTCGCTCTCTCCTGCTGACCCCCTCCCCTCACCCACCCTCTCCACCCTCCCAGTCGAAAAAGAGAGTCGCCACCAAACTAGCAGCTAGCAGCTGTTTCCCAGCTTAGTGCAGGGCCGGTGATTTACGAGAGGAAGTGCCTCGTGGTTCATCTTTGACTCGAGCTGTCTGTAAGGGCCAAGACTAATAGGTGCTCTGCTGGGAGTGTACAGCCACCACAGAGACGCATACAAACACACGAGGAGGGGTGGAGGGAGGGTGGAGCAATCCCTGAAAATGGAGCGTCGGGTTTTCAGGAAAGTAGAGGGCAATAAATCCAAAGCAATTTCTTGGTATTGTGACTCAAAAAGCTGCCATATTCATACAAATAAGACTCTCAGCTGCTCATTTCCATTTTAGCAAGGCTGAGGAGAAGCTCATAATAAAACAAATGGTGAGTTAGCCTTCATATTTCTAATTTACCACCATTACCACAGTTTTTAAACTTTCTCAGGTTTAGTTGTGCATTAGTTTTGTCAGTGAAAGGTTGTGTTCTTGAATAGCCAGTAAGAAAGTTCACTATAGATCTATTCATTCAACTGGTCCCAAGTCCTGGAGTCCGTCATCGGCTCCCAATCATGTCATTAGTTACAGCAGATGGACAAAAGGGAAAGAGTGGAGCCAAACTGCTGCACACCTCCAATTTGACAGTACCGGGTGTTTCAGGTCAAGTCTTCATGACACAAATGCTCGTTTCTCAGTTTTAAGTCTGATCAGAACTCAAATCTCCACTGACCACATCCACTGATGACCTCAAACAGCTACTCAGGTGGAGACCTATCCCATTCGTATGAAAGCTGCTCAGTGGACGCATGAAGCTAAAAAACCTCGACTTCCAGGGTATGAAATTACCTGGATCTCGAACTAACGCGAACTGTGCCGGACAAACTGGAAAATGGTTGGGCGACGATCGGCAAAACAGGCACCCGATGATAGCCAACCGTCGGCAAACACTGTCAGCTTGGTGCATCAGAACCCGATAACGTCCATTTTGTCTGTATGTCTTTGACTAACCCTTCATTTTTGTACAATCGGAGGAAGTGAAGGAGACATGAGGAGACAACAAAGTGTACGAAGATCTTAAAGTGACAGAAAATGCTCTTAGTGAACGATGCAATGTCGACACATGGCTCATTTATTTCACTTTTTACCAACTTAATAATAATGGGACACACGGTACCGCTTGCTTACCCCTGTGCTAATGACCTTTCCTAAAGTTAGCGGTGGCGGCAGAGTTTGCGATGCCGGCAGTCGTGGACAGAGGGAAATGCTGCAGCAGATTTACAGCCTTTGGGGAGGAGGGGGAGGGAGGACCAGGGAGGATGGTGGGAGAGCTGGGGGAGAGCTAGGATGGACATACTTCCCTAAATTATTCCTCGTTCGCCAAACCTAAACTTAACCCAACCCTTCCTCTGTCCCTCCCTTCAGCACGTCTCCTCTCTCTGTCTCTATTTTGGCTCATTCACAACAGGGGGAGTGAAAGCTATTGAAGCAATTCTGGGCTCATCCCAGGAGAGCGAGACGGGCCTGTTGAAGGATGAATCCTCCCGAGCTTTGAGTCGGGACATGTTTTGTGTCAGAAAATAACTTGAAATGCCCTCTGTCCAGCCTTGAGCCGAGAATATATAGAGGGAGGATGTCCAGAAATATAAACTCTTCCCCCTCAACTCCTCTCTGTCCTCTTGTGCAGCTCGAGCTCGCAGCAGAGAGTCTGGTCTGTGTTTTGAATTAGTTGCAGCCGCGGTGGAGGCCAGAGTCGGACTGGTTTTAAACCGTATCAGCTCCTCCCCCCCGGTAATGTCTTCTCCAGGGGGGCGGGGCCGGAGCGGAGGCAGCATGTTATGTTATTTTTGGCCGGCTGCTCTGAGGGCTTTGTAAGAAAGCTGGGGGAAATTCTCTGCATGGCGGTATCCATGTGGGGAGCAGGATATAATAGGGATAGCTTCAGCAGACAGACACACACACACACACACAGCGGATCTGGGTCATATACCTCTGACGAATAATCTATAGCGTTGGTTTTAGTGCCAGATTTTGACACATGAAGTGAGAAATTTGTCAGTTTCATCAAGTTTAAGAAAAGTTGAGGAGTGATATGTTATCTGACTATGATTCATGTGAACACTGCAAGGAAGACTGTTGGACTTCAAGTTGAGGGATTCCCACTGACCCAAAGGACGGATGCAACCATTGTCAGGGCCTTGTTTCGTTGTGCTTCTGTTGTATATTTGTAACTGTGAAGACGGGAGTTCGAACCATCAACCTCCTCTAACAGCCGAGCTGCAGCTACATCTTTCTGAGGCATTTATTTCTTTTAGTCTTTCCAGCACATGTCGGAGTGGAATGAGAACATTTTGAATAACTGGAATCAAATCTTTTTTTGTGCTCGTCAGGTGGAATGAAATCACATCAGCAGGAAAAAAAAAACGAGGCACATAAATCTGAAAACTGCTGGCAGAAAATGACCGAGTAAAAACTTTTTTCTGTGACGGAGACGCTTGTTAACCTTTGATACGTGTTTCTATGGTGACTGGCCATGTGAGACTCGAAGCAAATGAAACAGACGCAGACAGTGATTTTAAAACTTTATTTCAACACAACAACACCTGCAGCCTCCTCATTTAGGCCAAACACATTGTGAATATCTCCGTCCATGAACACACACGCGATGAGACGGGAGTCCTCACGACCTGCCTATCAGCTGGTACACTGCAGGCTGGCCCCCTCTGTGCCTGTCTGAAATCTGTCTGTCTGAGCGCTACACGGCAGCGGCCCGACTGTCTAGTGTCTGGCCAAGGTTTGACTTGGAGTGGAGCCCTGACAGCCTTTAGCGGAAAGGGGACAGGATACTGTTCACACACAGAAACAGAAACACACACACACGCACACACTCAACACACACACACAGCGGTGGAAAAGAGGAAAGGTGGAATGTGTAGAAGTGAGATTGAGGGAAGGAGGACAGGTTGTTGAGGGGGGAGACAGAGGGAAGAGGAGGAGGAGAGGCCAAAAGAGGTGATACTGGGAACACTGAACGCCGGCTTCTTAATAACAAGTCGCTCCAACATCAACAGTTGTCTGTGTTAAGGTGTATTTAACAGGTGTAGGTGCCGATTATTTCTATTCGTTGTAGTGCAGAAACAACTAGGAGAATTAAAGGGTTAGTTCATCAAAAAAAAAGGGAATTTCAGTCTTTATCTACTCACCCTCGTGCGGATGGAAATTCGAGTTTCGTGGTCCACAACACATTTCTGGAGCTGAAGTAGATGGGGACTTGTTTTAAAATGTAAAAAGAAAACATGAAATGGCCTCATACAGCTCGTCTGGCATAATCCGAGTCAACGGAAACCCTGAGATCCCAAATTTGATTTGAAAAGACAATATTTACACACTCGACGCACAGTCGGGCTTGTGCAACCACCTCAGACGGCGTGCACGCTAACCCTTTTAGCTTAGCGGCTAAAGTGAAGATTTTTGGTTTGAAAAATGGTGTAAATAACTTATTTTCCAATTAATTTAGGGTCTGAGGGCTTCCGGAGTCTTGGATTATGCTGGGATAAGATGTATGGAGCCATTTTGTGTTTTTGTTTTGTTTTGCGTTGGGTTTTTTTAGTACATAACGACCAAAATTTCCTTTTTTGGGTGAATTTATCAAGTTACGCTAAGGCTAAGCCAAAGTTAAAAATGTTTTTTGCACCTACAATACACCTGGTTTGTGGTAGAAGGAGTCTAATACATTAATCTTGAAATAAATCTTCCTGCCCTGACATCACTTGACTCCTGCATCTCCACGGTAACCTCATTCATCAGAAATGTTATAAATAAACGTGATAACCAGGTACATTTTTTTAATGTTTGTCTGAGGGACTGTTGCTGATGTTTTCGGTCAGATGTTGCTTTCAAAGTTGGACCAACACAAAGTGATCCGCAGTGAGCTCCCGCTTCCTGTTTTTCCCAATCAGAGCTGCGCCGACGCTTCCTGTTTTTGTTTGTCCAATCATGGCGTCCTCTCGCACTAACTATTTGTTTGGCGTATCCAATCAGAGTGCAGCTTTCAGCCCGCATCCTGTGTTTGTTTGTCCCCTCAGAACACCACGGACAGCTCATCCAACTCCTCCCAGAAGCTGGAGAGCTCTCTGCAGCCGCTCGAGTCCTCGCCCCTTCCGCAGAGACACAAGTGCATGCTGGGACATCGCCACGACCTCCACGACCCCTACCGGCTCTCAGACCACTACTTCATGGACCAGGTGAGACAAAGAACATCCAGTTATATCACACCAAGAACGCAAAGGACCAGGTGTTCCTTCCAAGATTACATATTTTGGATTACTGGTTAAACTTTTGTCATGATTTTTGAATTAAAGCTGAACAAACTGTATTCGGTTACAAGTTTCATTGTGTCTTTGTCCTCAGCCCTTGTCTCGGATTCCCCGTCACGTCACCTTCCAGGAGGACGAGGAAATCGTCCGCATCAACCCTCGAGAACGCAGCTGGGAGCGAACGACCGAGCGCCACCATGGACGCATGTCAGATCGCCCCTGGCTCACGGGCTATGAGGACTACCGCCACGCCACTGTGCGGGACAAGTTCATCCAAATGGACGACAATGAGTCCTACGTCCACTTTGCCAAGCCGGAGGCGCAGAAGCACGACTACACGTACCCCTTGGCACCGGCCTTGTCGCCCTCAGACTCTGACCCCGCCCTTGGACCCTTGGTAAATAAGGGCCACGGCGGCTCGTATCGCCAAGGCTTCTCCTCTGTGGTCTCCTCCCAGCCCCGCTCCTTCCTCCCGAGTTCCTCCCCGTCCACCAACGGGGGGAAGGGGCGGAAGGAGGACGGGGTGGAGCGCGCTCATTGCGAGCACTGCGGCGAGCCCTTTTACATCTCCGACAACAGGAGAGGCCGGTGCCAGGATGCGCCGGACCCTGTGCGGGCGTGCATCCAGCGGGTCAGCTGCATGTGGCTGGCAGACACCATGCTCTACCACTGCATGTCGGACCCAGAGGGGGACTACTCAGACCCCTGCTCCTGTGACGGGGGCGAGGGCAGCGGGGGAGGCCGACTCGGCTCGCGCTGGTTAGCTCTGCTCGGCTTGTCTCTGGTGGCGCCCTGCCTCTGCCTCTACCCGCCTCTCCACGCTTGCCACCGGGCGGGGCTCAGGTGCGGGTGCTGCGGGGGCCGACACAAGGCTCTGAGCTGAGCGGCCGCGCTCGGGGAAAACCTCTCGGAGGGAACGGCAAAAAAAACCTAAACCCAACGCAAGCACAGGGAAAGGGAAGGATGGGGAAACACACAGAGGGGACATGTGGTCACGGCTGCTCGCTCTCTTGCCTTGGTTTCTCTGGGTTTCTCTACAAATTCCAGACACTGAAATAAGCCAAAAAAAAAAAACAGTTGGTGCATTTTCTGAACGGCCTGGGAAGATAAGCTCCCCCTTACGGCAGACAGTTCTCTCAGCTCTCCACGTGGCCATTTCAAGCTCTGTTTCTAGTGAGAGAGCACTCTTTTTCAGGGGGCCTTTTTTTTATAGCTGACCTATATGTCATGTATCACATATGCAGGTACTTTATACTTTGTACACTGACTCGGCGTCAAAGAACTTGAAATTGTTCCTCTGTCCTATTTTTTTTTCTCTCCTTTGTTGTACGCGTGGCCATTTTGTTTATATTCCAATATCAGGCCCGCTCAGCTCGACTCCAGCTACAAGAGAAATCAGACACTACACCTCTTTGCGTGTGTGTGTGTGTGCGACGAGTGTGTGTGCGTGCGTGTGCGTGGATGGTATATGTGCATGCCTACAATGTGCGCCGAGGCCTTTTGTTGTCTGTACCGCAGCTTATAGTAAAGCTAATGTATATAGTCTGCATAGCTCTCCACCATCGACATCTTCTCTGTTCACTGAAACAAACGTGGTACTCATCTTAATCTTGTAATATCCCAAAGATTCGTGTTTTTATCCTATTTATTTTCTCACTGAATTAATCTACCAGCAACAGGGCGCTGGGCTGTGATTTACTCACTCGATGAGGCGGTGCTCGAGCACCCGTCTCCCTGCTCCTTTCTCGTTATTACAAACAGTGCCTAAACTATCACCTAAAGCAGGAACCCATCCAGAATTCAGTTTTTTGGCGTATTTTACTTAACATGCGCTCGAAGCGGTGTGAGATTTTAAGGCTCTGATTTCCTCATTTAAGGACTAAAAAAATCAATCAGAGATACCGTTAACGTCGGAGCCCGTCATGCCTTAAAATGTGGAGTGTCTAACTCCTAACGTCACCCCCCCCGTCCCTCTGAAGATGTCTGCTATAATGAAACGTGTGAGCACGGTTAACGGCTCCAAAGCAATCAGCCTCACCACACACTCTTTTAAACTTAGTTTAAACTATTTTTGTAATGAAAATAACTCTTTAAAAAAAAGTTCACATCAAGTGTGTAAACTAAGGACTCTAGTTTGCTTGCGATGTACAATCAGCTCCCCTCTTTAAGCCGACCCCGTCTCCAGCGGAGCACGCCAGTCACACTCACACACAAAAACATACTTCTTAAAAACAAATATAGGTTTAAAATCTTGTTACTATAGTGAAAATTAGTATGAAGACTTTTTTTCTGCAAAAAACATAATTATGTATGATTTTTTGACTAGTACAGTGTCACTACGGCAGTGTAGTGAGTCTTATCTCACAATTATCTGTAAAAGTTAAGCCTGCGTGTTAGTCGTGATCAGACATTTTGGGAAGTACTTTGCTTTTTTTGCGAAGGGATTAGAAGATCGATACTACTGTCATGTTTGTGTGTTTTAAATATGAAGCTAACCTTGAGCCAGCAGGCAGTTAGCTTAGCTTAGCATTCACAAAGCTAGCCTGGCTCCGTCCACCGACCAGCACTTCTACAGCTCGTTAACCAACATGTTTTATGCCCTTTGTTTTAAAAAAGTGTTAAAAAAAAGAGAATTTGTGGTTTTATGTTGGACTTTTTCTTGTCCGGGTGCAGTGACTTCCTGGAATCTCTTCTGGTTAGAAATTAGTATTTCCCAAAGTGTCAAACTAATCCTTTAAGTCCAAAATGTTGTTCTGTCTATCGGACATTAACATGAGAGAAAACTTGCTAAAACTAAAACCACAGTTTTCTTTTTTAGTTTGTGACTGGCGTGCTCTATTTCTCCGTCCTACAGCATCTTTTTCCCTCCATGCCAGATTTGGTACATCATCATGCCCACAAAGAATAACACCAGATGTTCGACAACAGCTCGGATGAATTAATTCAGTCATTATTTACCGACCCACATGTCGATGGAGAAGTCGGGTGAAGTTTCGTAGTCCACAAAACATTTCTGGAGCTTGACAGCAAAACATTAAAAAACAAAAATGGGTCCATACGGCTGGTCCAGCATAATTCAAGACCCTAGAGCCCAAATCAATTCAAAAAGACGTTATTTTAATCCTTTTTGAGGGTGTAAAAAAATGTCTTTTCAAATCAATTTGGGCTTTCAGGTCGCCTGGAGACTTGGATTACACTGGATCAGCTGTATGGAGCCACTTTATGATTTATTTCAGTTGTTTTTACATGTTTTAATACAAATCTCCAGCTACTTCAGTTGCTATGAAACTCAAAAAATGCACTACGAAACTTCACGGGACTTTCTGTCGACATGAGAATACATACATAGTGACTGAATTCTCATTTTTTTGCGTGAACGTGTCCTTTTAATAAGAAAGCAACTGTTAAAGTTTGGTCATTCAGGTCACACTGGGTGTGTCGATGTACAAACATCCGGCACGGGAGGAAAAACAAAAACTGCTGTCCTTTCCTGCCTGTGTCACCTGGCGCTGAAGTGACACTCGAGCCAGCCAATCACGCCCCCACACTGACAGCACAACACTAAACTGACGACCGCCCGGGTGCTTTTTTTTTTTTGTTGATGGCAGCGTTGGGGATGTGACCGGTAACACAATGAGCTTTTAGAAGTACAAAAGAAACAAAAAAAAAAAAAAACGAAGCAGGACATCAGTGAGGTCCCTTTGGAAAAGAACGGGAGTCTGAAAAACAGCTGAAATCCTGGAAACAAACATCCATCCCCGATTGTTTTGCCAAGGAAATGTCACTTACTGTAGTTGAAATGCAGAATGCCTGAGGATGTCCTTCTTCCTTCCCTGGTTGTGTCTGTTTCATACATCCTGTCCTCTGTACCAGTACGTCCTTGGTGTGTGTGTGTCTGTGTGTGTGTTTATCCCACATCCCTTTCCCCTCTCCTGCTCCTTGATCCAAAAGCTACTTGGATCGGCTTGAATATGCTATCACATACTAACACTGATCTATTATAATCGGATCCTTTTGATGATGTGATGTATCAGGGACGGGGGCCAATCAGATTGGAAAGACTGTGCGTGCGTGTTCGTGAGTCGGCGTCAAATCTTTTTCTCGTTGTCTGGTGTTTGAGTGTGTTCTCACATGTCAGAGCCATTTTACAAGTGCCTGAACGCATCCTCTTTATCTCCTTGTGTATTTAAAATTGAAAAAATTAAAGAAACGACTCCCTGTAATGAATTAGACCCATTTTTTACGCTTAGTATTTTTACCTCTGTAAAAAAAAAAGAGCAAAAATTATATTATATATATCAAGTGTATGTTGTACATTTTTATTTCTATTTTGTTTTTTTTAAATAACTGTTTCTAACATGTACGATGGATGTAGCTCTTGCTTTCGAGAAGGAACAGGAAGTACTTTGTAGATACTGAAGGGTGGCCAGGTCTGTGAGAAAACTAAAGTGAAATGTGTGTCTTACCTTCCGCCTCCAATAAAATGAGAGAAAACAGTGAAACCACACGTGAGTCTGCTGCTTAATTTTGCTCTCGGACTGAAGGTGCTTCCCCTTAAATATCCACTGTAAGTCATTTCCTCTCTGCTGCACGCCATATCATTTACCTCCACGTTCCTCTATTTTTAGCCACGCAATCTATCAGTTCACCATATCAGTGCATCAATTTCAGCTCATTAGATGAACGAGATGAGAGAAAAAATCAGAGGATTTCTGTGAATGGAGACGAATTAAAAAGAATAAAAACAGTCATAAATAAAAGGAGACAACTTCTCTCTGTGAAGCTGTGTCCTTCTTAGCCATATAGGGGCCTTTGGCTAAATGCTAAATGCTGCTGACAGCATGCTAACATGCTGATATTCAGCAGGTGTAATGTTTCCATTTTCATAATTTCAGTGTAAGACATTAGCATGCTAACACTCCCCGTCCGGCGTCCCCCATTGGACCCTGAAATTGTATATCGTCAATGGAGGGAGACGAACACATGAACTACACGTGAACTACACACATGATGTTTGTCAATTTAAAAGCTATTTTTTTAAAGTCAAGAAAGTCACAGTTTGTTGTAAAGATAATAAAATATCATCTGGTTTTGTGTTAAGCCGCTCAGTGAACTACATCGTGTCATACAACACACGGCACCAGCACCAACACGGCCGCCAACTCGACACAGAAAAAGTACTAAAAAAAGGTGAAAATCACAATAAATCTGCTCATATTGACAACTGCAGTTAATGACAGGAGAGTCTGAAAGCTAGCTAACGTACAGGAGCAGCTCTACAAGGTTTGAGTTGCAGGTTTTGGTGAGTTTTAAACGAGGCGACGTCACTGACTAACTTACATTTGATTAGTTTTTATGACAAACTGAGACTTTCTCAAGTTGAAAAATGATCTTTTAAATTGACAAACATCACCACACAACTCAAAAAGGATTAACATGTTATTTACCTCCTGCCATTTCCTACGAGACATATTTGTTTCTGAAATAAAGTCCCATGATGGTCGTTAACCACTGACATGTTCACATTTGTCACTGGCTACACACCGCTCTGACATTTCAACAAATTCAACATTTGAAAGCATGAAACTCATTTTTTTTTTGTATCATTTCTAAAATATAGATTAGATAAGATATTTTTAAGGAGACCTCGGGGCAATCTCCAGCTGTGTTTTGGGGGATTTTTAAGCAGGAAGTTGAGACATCTCCAGTCAAAACATGATCTCTCCTGACACTAACCAAGTGGGTTTTGTGCCTGAACCTAACCAGAGCTTAAGCACAGCGTTGTCACAACATAAAACTGAAAATGAAACTTGAAGAAACGTATTCAACATATCCGCGGTCCGCAGGAAGGTTTGCATGGTTTGCCGATGGGAAAGTCGTTTGTGTTGCAGGTATTTGATCATAAACCAAAATGTAAAAATCCAAAATGTACTTCTTCACATGGTTAAAAACCAAACATCGCTTTGTTTAGCAGAACAAATCTAAGAAGACAGTTGTTTCCAGTAAAATGAATTGTGTTTTTTGAGGTGACTTATTCAGTAGAACGCTCTGCTGAAAGAAAACTTTGATCACGAACAGACTCATAAACATTCAACAAATAGTTTGAAGCCGTATACAAAGTCCCTAAACAGGTTTTTCAAACAAATACAGAATCTTCAGAGAGAAACCCGAGGCCTGAAGTTTATTATCCCGTTTTAAAAAAAACTCCTATAGTTTGATGCACTAAAGTCTTTGTAAAGTATTTACTGAGAGGAAGCACAAAGAAAATAACCACAGCCTCGTACACCCTGTTTCACTCTCCTCAAGATGTCTTTCCCCTGCTGCCTCCCTCCTCGGCGGGAACATGTGATAGCCATCGAGGACGTCGAGCTGTTTCACTCAGGATGTCTCTGGAAAAGCATGTGGGCGATAATGATGGAGCGCGAGAGAGAGGGGAGGAGGAGGGAGAAAAGAGAAGAAAAAGAAGGTCCCTGAGGGCTTTTGGGGGCCTGCTAAGCAGCTCAACGGCTGCAAACAGCATCACAGTCCACATGTGCAAACATTTAAGATATCTGCTCGTGTAATGGGGTCAGCGTGGCCCCTCTCTGGGTGCACAAAGCAGCGCCGCTCGCTTCCCGCTGAAGCTCACAGAAATGGGTGGCTCGTCCTGCACCGGTGCTGCGGTCTCATGTGCAAAAAACTGGAAGAAATGTGATGTTTTCCTCTTATTTTTCTCTACATTTAGCAACATTTCAGTCCGTTTTGTTGCTCCGTCAGATCTGAACTCCCTCATAAAGCCACACTGTGCTGAGATGTTGCAGAAGTTAGAGATTACAAGGAGCCAGATAATTGTTTAAGCATTGCCTGACCGAGTCCAACCCTGCACCTGAGATAAACCTCAAGACTGCCGAGGAAAACATCCCTCTACTCCCACCCTGTGGAAAATGTTTCAGCTGATAAGGGTTTGTGCAAAGGCAACTTAACAACCGGCGATGTTTATCGAGGCGTTGGAGAATAAATAATACAAATTAAGAGTCAGAAGTTCTCCAAAAAGTTAAACTTTGAGCAGTGAAGTGCACTCAAGCACTAAATGTTAAAGTACTGAGAGTGAAGAATGAGTCCTGCGTTAAACTGCTGATGTATTAATGTGTCACGTATCAGTTATAGTGCTTAATTACTGATGTATTACCACGTCACGTAAACTAGAGATGTAAAATGAAACAGAAATAGAGGTGGAGATGGTTCTTGGTTTTTATCCGGTTCTTGTTTTCGCAAAACGAAATGATTACAAAACAGACAAAAAGGAATAAAGGCACACAGAGATCCCTGAAGGTGTCGAGTCTTTGAATAATTGACGAAATAATCTCACAGCAAGGTCCATTTGTAGTC
Source organism: Pagrus major (assembly GCF_040436345.1). NCBI lineage: Eukaryota > Metazoa > Chordata > Actinopteri > Spariformes > Sparidae > Pagrus > Pagrus major. The sequence continues at coordinate 25,829,128 of NC_133229.1, forward strand.
CAACAGTCCAGTTTGTCACAGAGTTGAAGTTGTGCCACGTTTGACTTTAAAGGTGTAGTTTGTAAGAAATGACCAGAATTCAAAGGGTACCTCCAAAACTGTAGGGGGCAGCATAACCGCCTCCCACCGCTCACCACACTGGACTCCACACTGTTTGTTTGTGCTGTCTTTGGTTGCAGCGACTGGATCATTTTTTCACATATTTCGACCAAACCAGAGGCGACTGTGGAAAGACAGACCAACACAGTTATGGTGGGTTTAATTTAATTTATGCTGAGTTTGAATGAAGCGTGTTTTACGACGAGTTAAAGAGGCATTAAACTCCTTTTATGCTACACTTGAAATTTCCAACCTCCGACCAGAAGAAGCACAATGGAGACGCCGCTCAAAGTCGGAATTCCTGCTTGTAAACTGGGTTTGTAAAACTCTGGTGAATGAAGTGTTTCGATACTTTTCCGAATATAACAGTGCCATTTTGTTTATAACGCGAGGAGGCTGCACTGCTGAGGGTTCGAAGGGACATAATTTTGTTGCGGTCTTCCAAGATTTGTGTTCACTTTTGCTGCCTTGAGATCGGAAAGTTGAGGTCTTGAAGAGGAAATTCCGACCTTCGACGATGTCTTGAACACCACTGAGTTGGTAAAAAAGGTGTACGGTTGTATTTTCTTGTTAATTAAGGAAAAAAGGTGTAAAAAATACGTCCTTCCTTGACATTTTATTGTGGCAAACTCACCATTTTCGCATCTCCCAGCTGAAACTACGGCGGCTACGCTATCAGACTGTCGCCTCTTGCGGTACAAAGTGGTATTAGGAGACAGGACAGGCCAGGGCTAGCTGTTAGCATGCTAACTTCAGTAGAGATCTCTGCAGCACAATACATAAACATCTTTGACATAACTTCACACTCTGTTGATGATGTTAGTTCATTTTTTTTTATGTTTTAAATTAAATTTCTGGCTACATCGTACAAATTCCCCTTTAAGTTGAGAGTCAAAGTTGAGTCATGACCGAGGTGACGCATCTAAAATGTCTTAAATTCACATGAAAAGTGTTTGTTTTTTTACGTGACAAGAGATTTTTCAAGTTTAGGGGATTAAAAGGTACAACATTTCTTCCTGAGTGGTCGTAAAGGTGATGCCGAGAGCCTCGAGCGAAGCACCACACCCTGAAAACTGCACCGAAGCCCGGTATTTTAGCAAATGTCCTCATACTTCCCTTCCCCTCCGTGATGCCTCTGTTTGTGTCTCCGATGGGGAGGAAACTTCAAACGGCTCTTCAGAGGTAACAGTTCAGGGTTAAGAGGGAAGTGGCAAGAGTCGAGGGATTAAAATGGAACAGGGCCGGAAGAGTCTGGGTGAGATCTTTATTTCAGGCACGGAAAGAGAGGCTCTTCCTCTGGTGGCGCCAGTCCTCTGCCACTGTTCCATTTCCTCTTCCTCCTTCTGGTCTGTGTGCAGAGGCTCAGTCACCTTCACAGCTCCATCCTCTCCTCTGGCAGCAGTTTATCTCTCAGCCCATCTGACCTCCCCTCCAGCTCTCTGCTAAAAGACCGGAGTCGCAAATAGTCTAATTCATAAGTAGATTGTGGTAAATTTTGTCGTTTTTTCAAGCAAACAGGTCGAACATTTGATGGTTCAGGCTCTCAAACATCAGAGTTTTCTGGTTTTCTTTGTCTTACGTCACAATAAACTGAATACATTTGGGTTTCGGACATTCGATGTCGCTATATTGTTAATTTTTCACTGCTTTCTGATGTTTTGTGGCACAAATGATTCATCCATTAATCAAAGAATAAAAAAATCATTATCAATAGATAACAAAAACATACAAACTATCTTCTTTAGAAGAAATGGTGAGCAATATAGAAAACTTAAAATCCACGTCACATAATCTGATTCTTAATCATTCTCTGAATCATTTTATTACTAGCTCTAAAAAAAAGAAGCTATAAATAACCGTCAGATGTCAGATCTCTCTTTCTGAATGATCGCTTGTTTTGATATCTAGACTTCAATAGAAAAACCCGCCTTGATAAAGAGAAGTAAACAGTAACAACAAAACCAGAAAACAGTCAACATTTCCCCCGTCGATCACAATCATAAAGAAGTTCCCACGTTGCCGAGCTGTAAGGAAATATACCGCTGCACACATGTTTCAGTACTATACAGTCTGTAGTCTGAAGCTGTGGCTAAATTAAAGCAGGACTATGTAAGCCTTGCTGAGTAACAGCCACAAGTGATAGTCAAGGGATCATGAGAAACGTTAAAACACAGTGTAACACAAGCACAGACACAGAGGAGTCATTATCTGTTAAGACGCTGGATTACGTGAGTCATAAAGGTGAATATAGATGAAAACGCTGAGCGAACACGACAGCGTGGTGGATGAAAGCTGACAGAAAGGTTAGAAATGGACCTTTGGAGTTTTTTTGTGATGCTATTCAACGTCAAGACTGATTAACTGTAATGCTTTATTTGCGTCAGACAGGCTGAGCAGCAGGACTCGTCTGTGTAACTGCACGCTGGTGTTTTCCTCTCTAAAAACTCCAAATTAAAATTAGGAACTGATGTAGCGACACAGCACGGACGGATTTGTTTTCACTCTTCTCAGGAGGACAGGAAATGTTCACATTAGAAACTAAAAACTAGAAATCACTTTGTAAACTGTGAACTACAGAAATGATGCCCCGGGACTTTTGAAGCCGATATTAGGGAGGAAAAAAAGCCGATACTGACAGACACATTTTTCTGCCATGATTCCTCAAATGTGGACACTTTTGCATTATTATCTCCGAAAAAACTATTTTATATGCGCCGATACTGATATATCTGATCAATTTTGGCCACAAATATATTGATTTGCCTCCAATTTTGAGAAAGTTCTCAGAGTTTAAGCAAAAAAAGTAAAATATTGTTGCTGTTAACAGAGTGTGTTTGTGGTTTGGACTGAAAAGGTTCATTAAATATCTTTTCACAGTAAAACCCAGGCTTGCACGCTCAGGGTTATTCTAATAAAAATGTAAAACAGGTACCAGCAGTGTCAAAAATAAAGAACCTACAACACAAACATCCTTATAAATCACTTTTCTTTATTTAAATCAGCGTTAGGCAGTTATGCTATGAACAACACAGGAAAATAAAAAACCGTGACAAAAAGAAAGAGACATTAAAACATGAGAGATCCAGTTAACATTAACTGCACTTGGCACTGGATAGACGTTCATGGAAAGAAGAAAAAAAAAATATACACATTTATCATACTCAAAATAGAAGAAGTGCCTCCAGTAATCATTAAGTCGACCGTTGAGAGTGAAAGACTGGAGAACTTAAATGTGCTCTCAACAGGATTTCAGCATCCAGAAAATACCGTTTTATTTTTATTTTTTTGCTCTGCGCTCGGATTCGATTCTCTCATCGTCGACCTGCGACTGCCTCCGTGCTTTGGTGGATCTGAAGGGATACGACAGGTGAGGTGCTCCGGTGTCGTCGCACAGATTGAGATTTACAGCCAGAGAGGAGGCAGAGGCGAGGCTGTCTGATGAGGAACAAAAAAGCATCACCCTCCCCAAACACACACGCATCCCACAAACCCCAAAGTACCGTCACACACACCCGATGTCGAGCTCAAGGGCTATTCCTTTGTGTATTTGTCCCTTTTTTATAGATCAACCATCAATTCTTCATAAAAACATGGAGGAACTTCTGTTTCCACAATACACTCCATTTACAATGGTAGTAGTGCACAGCAACAAAAGAAAGAGTCAATGGAAAAACAAGAAATTAAAAAGATATAAATTGAACTCGTACATCCAACAAAAAAAGAAAAAAGAAAAAGCAAAAGTAATCCCTCTCCCAGAAAAGAAAAACTCATGATATCATTTATAAAAACCGACATAAAAATGTGATCAGTTCTCGCTCACCTGGAACAGATGCTGAAAGCGGCCCGTGGCTGTTTGTGGTGGACCCTGATTGTGATATTACGACAAATTGCTTAGAAACTTTGCATCAATTTTATCCTCTGCTGAGGTTTAACTAAACCGTCTCAAACACTCACTGCGGTGTTTACCTGCTGAATTTAATTCACAACAAACCTAGTAAACAGGTAAACAAGCAGAGTTAACATTCACCGCCCTGGTTTTTTTTTATTACTTTTTTTCTACCAGAAAATCAAAAATACACCAGCAGAGTGACATTAACCCTTCAATTTGTAGTCTAAGTAAAGGAGAGGTTTCAGGGTGGGATTGCGAGGAAAAAGTGTGAGCCAATCCAAAACCAGGAGAGAAGAGAGGCAGAGAGGAGAGAGAGGAGGAGAGCGGGGAGGTGACGGCTCGATTCCCTCCGGTGTTTGAGGAGAGAAGAGCCAAAAGAGAGAAGAAGAGGGATAAATAGATATATACTCTGCAATGTGGGCGAGGGGGAAATGTGTTTATGCCATGTATGTGTGTGTATGTGTGTGTATTTGTAGGTGTGTGTGTGTGGTCTGTCCGTCCAGTGCTTTATCTGACGGTGACGCCGAGTTTTTCCAGCACGCGGACTCCTTTCTCCTGGTACTCCTCCCGGGTCAGCCAGAAGTTGTCCTTGTCCTTCATGATGTCGGCCAGCACCGCTCCACCCAGGAACACCATGTGCTTTCGCCTGGGAGGATCCTCGATCCGGATCTTAAATTTCTACAAGACAAGAGGACACAGAGACATTAAGAAAAGGCCCTGTGTAACAAAGAAATGTCCTGTAGTCTGCAGTGTGTCCCAATATTGTGTTTTTCTCAAATCAGATGTGTTTTATTGAGTATTTAATATCTTGTTTATTATTTTAATCTTATCATTCATGTATTTCTTTTATTTCTTTTGGTATTTTATACATTTGTCTCACACTGAAGCTCTTTGTACTTTGTTTTGGTAAGTTCTCTAAATTTAAACTTTCTTTCTAATTGGTGTGAACCTAATTTTGCACAATTTCACTCTCGGCTACAAGGAGGTTTATATTAAAATTTGATCGAGAGGCCTTAGGGTCCAGACACATCAAACCCACATTAAAGAACAAGCTAACTGTCGCGTCGCCTGCGTCACGGCCAAAAAGCTGCACTCGAACACACCGCAAAGGCAACAACCGACAGCCAACAAGCTCATACTTATGTGCCTGCATGAGAGGAAATGAGTCTCCACACCACCAGGTGGCAGTAGTCTGTATTCGTCATGAACAAAGGAAAACCTGAAGACTAAGGACGGGGAGTATACAAACTGTTTTTATGATAAAGCAGCATTTTGTGCCAACACTCTCGTTAATTTAGCCACATCTGATTGAGAATATGTTTGACAAAAAGTTATTTTTGTGGCTCAGGACGTCACGTTTCCTTACAGTATGTTAATGCCAATGTAAAGCACTTTGTGACTGTTGTCTGGGAAAAGCACTTTAGAAATAAATGTTATTATTATTATAAAGGCCGACTAGTGCCGACACTGCAGGGCACACTGCAACAACTAGAGAACCAGAGACGCTCACTAGCTACTTAAGCTAAACAGTAATGAGTGTTTGCCACAGGTCTGATGGTGCCGACAGAAACTATCCACTGTCAAAACAATCCCTCTTTTAGTTTGTTTAGTTCGGACTTTTCAGGGCTGGCACATATCCTCCAGCATTTTTACATGCAAATGAAAATTTATGACAGCAGCCAAGGTAAACGTGAGACCAACTGTCATAACTTTGGTGCCCAAGGCAGCTCGGCTTAACCAGCATTAGCAAGAGTACAGCACGTAAATTAAAACAGCTGGCGGGACTAATATCTGGAGTAACACCTGTAACTCGCAACTTGAAACGTGGCATCACAACTGAAACGTAACACGGATGACAGAAAACCAATCAAGGGAACAAAAATGAACCTTTGTATGAAGATACTCATCGCATATGTAGCAGTTTGACATTAAATATTCAGGACATTCAGTCGGGTAATGTTAGCATTTACTTGGAGTGAATAATGTAAGTCCAACATTCACTCCTCTCCTAAGGGAAATATGTGAAGACAGCTGTCTGCTGCTTGTAGAATCAGCACAAATGAAAGTGGACAAAAATAGTGTTATTTCAAGTCGTAAAACCAAAACAATTAAGTTAAACATGCCTCAGGGCTAAGAAAAGCTGAGGGGAACCGCTGAGTAATTCTGCTCTCGAGATTTTGTTTCTACGAGTGACACATTTGATCCTGTGGCTTCAATTCATGTCAGATACAACTTAGTCCCATGGTGACAGATTTTTAAGACTGGGGAACTATCAAACATCACTCCTGCTGAATAATCCACTTCTTTGCTCTCTGTCTGAATGCTCAGTATATTTTAAAACACTCATATTGTCACTAAATAGGGTAAAAGACACCGTTTCTGTGGTGTATGTAGCCATAGTTTGAGTGTTTGGAAGATAAGATGAGCATCTGGAATAGCAAGAACTGGAATAAACAACAGGAATGGTTCAGAAAGTCCGTTTCGATACCTCTTTCCTTCTCTGTCCACTTTAATCGACATGCTATCTGTCAAGCCTCAAATTATTCGGTGTAACAGTGTAAACCGTGTAATAAAAAAAAGATTGCACACATTTAAATATATGTGAAACACACCATCACTACACATAAAGATATTAATTAAAAGAACATATAAACAGTCTAAGAAAACGCCTGCAGTTGTGGGCAGCGAAGTAAAGCACATAATGACTTCCTTTTAAGCGTATGAGTCATCTGAAGATGTTTGTTTACAAAATAGTTCTGTGTAAAATCATCTGTCTCTTTGGGATGCTGACATGGAAACATAATGTAGTGATATTTTTCCAAAACACGTACGTGTAATTGGGAAGTGAACCCCACATAGAGTAGGTTGTTATTAAGGCTTTCTGTTAATTAAACGAATGTATTTTAACCTCTGGCACCACCTGGTGGTCGACTGCGTACACTGCAGACATCACACAACGCTCATCTTTGCTCTTAAACCTTGTAGATATCTTTGAGACAGTTCTGCACATAACTGAAGGCATTTAATTTTTTCTACTGTGAACTCCCAGCGTTTGGGATTTACCGTCATCAGGACAAAGGAGACACTGTCGGGTGTCAGTCACCGTTTGCACACTAAACCTAACTCAAGTATGTTCCCCCTGTGGTTGTTGAACTTTTCTGGCACCTGACTGCACTCTCACATGTGGGAAACTCCACCCAGGCCAGCTTAAACAAACCCAGAGAATCAGCTGGAAACACTAATTCACACCAACAGAAATACCTGGTGCAGGAAAGAAGACTTTGGATCATCTGAATCTTGTATTTATTTTAAGAACGCACCGGTGGCAGTGCAACTAATCAAGTTCTAAGTTAAGCTAAAATAATGTTTTCAAAGCCTGAGTCATACTGTAAGCGACATCTGAAGCATAATCGTAAATGAGTTGATATCTCACCGAAAGCTTGTCCACATCTCCCTTGAGCACACGCTCCAGGTACAGCTGCTTGAGTTCCCTCTCCAGCCGAGAAGGCAGGCCGGGGTACATGGTGGATCCTCCTGATAACACGATGTGTTTGTAGAACTCAGGCCTGATGACGGGAAGACATACAGAAGGTGAGAAGAGGAAACAAAAACAAAACAACAAGCAGACAGGAAGAGAAAAAGGCACCATCTTTAAATAATCTTGTAATGTTTCTAGTTTCCTTCCCTACGGCTTTAATTTCCCCATGTTGGATCTACAAATGTGGAAGATTTACAATCAAGACGTTCCAGTTTGGAGTCCCTCCGTGAACTCTACAAAATACATCAGATAATAATGATAATAAAAGTGTCGCATTCGATTTCCAAGCTCACATTTCCTTGAATACTTCCAGTCTTTTACACGCCCAAAGATCAATTTTCATGCTTTCCATAGAGAACTCTGGTGCGCAAGAAATATTTTGTTTTGATTTCCAAAACCATGAATTGCGTCAATGGGAGCTCTGCTGGGTGGACACCACCAATTTGCATATCTCTGTCTGTGTGTGTTTTCGCTGTGGCTTGTTAGTCTTGTGTATGCATGTGTGCTACAGTAGAAACACTCAGTAAAGTATAAACTGATGTGTCTTCCTCACCTGGTGTCTATATCGGCGGCCTGGATGGTGTTAAAGAGGAGCTCGGCCACTCCGACGCCCTCCACGTTGATGAGGTGGGGCTGGAACAGAGCCTCCGGGGCCTCAAACCGCTCTCCTCCCACCTTGATCACACGACCATCTGGCAGCTGGAGAAGTGTAGGAGGGATGAGATGAAAAGGGAATGAAAAACAGATATTCTGACACCGCTGAGGAGGTAGGATTTAATGTATGACTCAACGGAGAGTCATAAATCTTGAATGTAAGAATCAAGAATGATACTGTTCAGTGGCTGTTTGTGATGGATGAAAGGAAGTCAGAACTCGTCAGTAAACCCTTTTAAAAGAAAGGTTTATGTGTCAAGTTCAACAAGGCTTAGATAATACTGTACGGCAAGTTAAAGCACAGAGAGTGTGGGCTCCAAACTGAGCAGAGTGAATGTGTGTGTGACTATAAAAAGGATTCATTCAGCCGAGGGCAGTGGGAGGAAGTGGAGCCCAGCCACCGCCGCAAAGTGGCTGCACAGGAAATGATGTAACGCACAGTTCAGGGCCCTTCGGCCACAGTTACATTGCCCTCCTTGTTTCGGCACACTCGTGCACACAAAACGATACTTACACATACATGTTCACACACCTACACACACACACACACACACACAGTCGCCTACACTAACCCAAACACTCATGGTCAGTGAGCTCTGAGACACAACATGTGCTCGGTAAGGCGTGCAGTAACACAGACTTCAGGGCCTGCGTTTAGATTCTGTGGTTCCCTCTGCAGGGAAAAAAGGGCCTTGGAAAGAAAAGCAAGCGTGGTGGAGGAGCGCTGCACCCCCATATGTTTGAGTCCCAGAGAAAACAGTTAGTCAGCAGCGCTGCCCTGTCCTGAAGCAGCCAACAGAGCCAACGACAGGCATGTGGTAGTCTACTTAGCTCAGAGCAGAAACAGATTTAGTTACCCCATTAGTTTTGTCAAAATACTGCCACTTTTGAATAACAAATCCTTCAGGAGGGATTCTTTCTACAAACAGTGCTATTTTGAGCAGAAATGGGAAACGCGTGTGCATGTGGTGTTCATAAAAAGAACTCATTTGACATAAAAAGTAAACAAAACCGAAATTCGCCCGAGGGCTGGAAATATAGATGAGTAAATACTTTATCATCGAGCAATTACAGCCAGTTGATTTCCAAAAATGAAAACATTGGAAATTCTTAAAGGTCGTTGGATAAAGTGCTTGAAACTGTCTGAAATTGTTACTTCAATTGTTAATAGCTTTATACTGGCACAGCCAGGATGTTGAGTCTAATTACTGACAGGTGACACATTTTGAAACATGAAACTTTTTTGATTTCCCTGAACGTGTCTTCACACATTTTGTGACCGTGTCTTAATATGCAATTTACTTCCGCTGCAAAGTGCAAGAAAGCTTTAAACTGCCACTCCTCTTTATCCTGAGATGCAGTCTCACTGTGTCCTGACTGGTTTTCTTGACCTCGTGTTTCTGATATAAGACATTCCTCTATTTCCTTAATAAGATGTATCCTTTTTTAATATTGCTTTAAGGCTTATCTATTAGATGGGAGACAGCAGGAAACATGGGGACAGTAAGTAGGATGATGAACCACCATGATCGTCCACAGGAAGACATGTTGGAGTTAATTAAATCTGCAGAAAAGATCTATTAGATCTTCTCTTTTGGGCATTTATTTCTATCTTTTATTGTGTTTCTCTGATTAATCCATTTACAATTCCCCCTGTTTGATGCCAACTGAGAGAAGGATGCACATCATGTCCATGTGAGAGCAGCAACCTGTTTTAAGGCTGGCCACACACTGGCTACTGTGTCAGCACACCTCATTAAATGACAACCACAAACACCAGGTTACAAGTGAGCTCAGCAGCAGCTGAACAACTTTGTGAAACAACTCTCACAAAACAGCCACATGCAAAACTTCCTCTTTACGTATTAATAGGGTGTCTGTACAAAGAACCTAAGCAGTGAAACCATTCATGTGGCTTACATGTATACATGTAATTTTTATTAACTGAAAATTATAACCTGTGGTTATTTACCGTGTATGACTCCACCAGCACGGTGGTCTCCAGAGCCAGCTTCTGCTCCTGCTCGATGTTGTAGCCGACGTAGCACAGCTTCTCCTTCATCATGCGAACCGTCTCAAAGTCTGCAGAGTGGTTGAAGGCGTAACCCCTCAACAACAACAGCTGCACCAAGAAACGAAGAAATAGGACAGGAAATGGGAAAGAAAAAGCAGAAAGTTGGTCAGAAAGCATTATTCTCTAGAGCGACTGAGAGAGATCCCTTTGATATGTCTTTTTAAACAGGAACTGGTACTGAGCTAAATTACTTCTTTTTACAAGAGATGTTGATGCCCGTTTCCCCTTCCTAGAAAGTCTCGACCAAACAATTCTCAATTTTATACCCCATTTAAAGACACTTAACTCCAGCAGATTTCTCATCCTAACAATTTAATGAAAATACGGATGTAACACCCAGTTTTCTAATGACTAATTGACTTGGTTGTGCTAGTTTTTGTTACGTCCGTTGTCACTTTGTCTCACACTGAGAGACTGTCATGACCGACTGGATTACCTTGATGAGGTAGCGGGTGATGTCCCTGCCTGCGATGTCCAGGCGTCTCGTCAGGTGAGGCAGGCTGAAGCCCTCGTACACTGGACAGATGTGTGTCACGCCGTCACCAGAGTCCACCACCACACCGGTCAGAAGGCCTGAAACACACACAGACAAACAAGAGTTAACAATCTACATTCTAACATCGAGGTGTGTTTGTTAGCCTTGTTGGCTGCACACAAAACCTGAAAAGATAACATGTTATGTAACAATTAACTGCTAATAGCTGCTAACAAGTTGGTATAAACTCAGAGACAACAGAGAGAGCAATACACGGACCACAAGCAGGGCTGTGTGTTTGAAATCAGACTCACTGTAGGTGCAAATAGTTGCTTAAAGCACCACACAGGTGACATTATTTTGTGAAGTGATGTTCGTGTGACCGTCTAGACTTTCTAGCACAAAGAACATCATATCAGGTATCTAAGTAGTCTCATAAAACAAATCTTTGCACAAAGTATTTGACAAAGGTGTGGTAGCTGAATGCTGCTACAGGAATGTTTTCACAAATGAAAAGCCTTGTGTGTCTCTGAGCCACTAAACTACTCAAAATTGACCAGCTTAACACAGATTTAACGCCAGCATCAGGGTAAATCTGATTTGGGGGTGAAAGGAAGTCAAACTCAAAAGGTTAATGTGTCTTCTGATTAAACCTGCAGCACAACAATGCGTGCTTCTCTTCTTACCTTGGGCGTACAGTGTCAGCACGGCTTGAATAGCAATGTAGACTCCTCCAAACTGGTAGGTCTCAAACATCACCTGCAGGAGAAGCCAGAAGACATCAAACATCTTCATACCCACAGTATTAAAGCATAATTTAGCCAGTTTCCCCCCTCACACAACTACAAACATAAATATACCTCAATGATTTTTTCGCGGTTCTTGGTGGGGTTCATGGGGGGCTCGGTCAGCAGGATCTTGCAGTTGCGGGAGTCGATGTTGAGCTTCTCTGGGCCGAAGGTGTAGTCCCACAGGTGCTTCATGTCATCCCAGTTCCTGACGATGCCGTTCTCCATGGGGTAGTTGACTTCCAGCATGGAGCGCAGCTCGCTGGCCTCGTCCCCCACCATCAGGTCCTGGAGGGAGAGGTCAAAGGTCAACACAGATAAATATTTAGCAGCTCTGCAGTGTCGCCCACCCCCACGTTAGGATCATTCAGAGTCATTTTGAGCATGGACGAGCACTGAGTATTGGTTTATGGTAATACAATTAGTTATTTCAACTTGCCCCCTTGGCTTGCCAATCTCATAAAATGAGATTAACTGGATCATCAAGCCTTCACTCGCCTTGAAACGAGTCATCCGTCAGATAACAACAGGCGCATTCATGTCCTCGCCCAAAGTGGCTTCTTTGCTTTTAAAACTCAGTTACCCAGCATGCACAACAAGCCATTATTTTCCATGCATCTACACCTGGAAACACTTGTGCTTCCCTCCAGCTACAGTAAACCACTTGTTTTAGTACGTTTCAACTAGCTGCATGCAAGGCAGCCTGGCAATGTAAACAACCGCTGGGTTAGAGCTCAGTGTTAGCCACACAGTCAAGCATCTCACGTTCCATTTGGAGACATCAAAAGCCTACTGAAGGCAGCCATTTTATGGGTTCATCCTGTGTGCTTTGGCATTAACAAAGTACCAGTCACAGGCATTGCCTCCATGTGGTCTCAATAAAAAAAGAAAAAAAAAAAAAAAAGTCAAAAGAAAAACAGAAAAACAGATGTGCTTCCGTCTCCAACTTTCAGCTGTCTGCCATGCTTCCTCGAGCTCGGACACTTCCTCTGCACTTGTAAAAGGTGAAAGGCTCACAGATACTGAGGCGAATGCTCTGAACCGGACATTCCTTAAATAAATCATATGTTATGACAGTAAAGCAAACAGATCTGCGATGCATATATGAGCAATATTTATCATTTGGCACCGAGCGTTCCAGCTGCAGCTGACACTTTAAGTTGTCTTTAGCTGAAAAATGGTGCGATTATTTCAGTCCTTATAAAGCAGCAGGAATGACGGGGGGGAGGAGGAGGTGGAGCCGTCAGGATGCACCAGCAGATCAGAGACTCAGAAAATGGAATCGGTCCAAAATCTCTTTTAGCACTCCATCGATAACAGCTGGCCCGTGATTCATTACAGCCATCTCTGCAACACTTTGAGCCTGGAGCGAGGAGCGCATTAACGTACATCTATCCGACTCTCTGCCACTGATTTGACCAACAACACTCAAATTCAACCCCCCAAAAAGTCTGCAACTGGTCGGGATGTGGTAAAATGAAATCATTGGGTGAGTAAGAGAGAAAAACACACCAGGACAAAAACAAAACATCTAAAACAAAAAAAGGAAGAAAGCTTCATTTTCAGTTGAGATTAAAACATGACACAACTCTCCGGAGCAGGCAGGAACAGGAGGCACACACACCAACCTGAACTTACCATCTTCTGGGCATTCTACTTCATCGTGGGGGAACAAAACATGGAGGAAGAGGAAGGTAGATATTTAAAAAAAAAGGACGAATAAACAAAAGAAAACTGGAGAGAGGCAGAGAAAGGCTTCGTGCTAAAATAAAGGGAAACTTTCAGAGAATAAGGACGTCTGTTGCTCGATCAACTGATCTACCATCAGTTTGAAGAAGCGCACTGGAGGAAGTCTTATTTGTCTAAAAGGTGGAACTTGTGGTTAGAGGATTGATTTCAGAACTGAACTGGACTCTTAGTGGAGCCAACTATAAAATTACAACAGGTCTTTCAGAGTGATAATGGCTTTAATGTTCATATTACGGACTGACTTTGCTATTTAGTGCCTGATTTCATATCTTGACAGGTTTCCTGATCCACTCGCCCCAGAAGTCAAGACCTTCTGGGCGTAAAAAACGATCGTTCCAGTTGGACCAGTTCTTACCTTAATCTCAATGTTTCCGACTTTGGCTGTCGAGCGGATGATGGGCCTCCCAACAAGCGCAGGGAATATGTGCTCTGGGAAGTTGGAGCCTGCATAGCCGCACTTGACAAACTAAAAGAGAGAGAGAGAGAGAGACAAGAAAAACAAAGAGGGGAAGTGATGAGAAAATACATTTAAGTACTGATGAGATAAACGGTGCAGTGGAGCGAGACGTCACCGTCCCCCTGCTGATAACAGTGGACTTCATTAGCATTCAGGCCGAGATAAAAATGTCACCACAGACGCTACAATCCCAGGACCCTGTGAATCCAGCACAATGATAGAAAACCTTTGTTGATTTCAAGGCTTTAACAGTAAAAAACTAGGGTTGAAGTGCAATATTCAAATCTCAGGAGCTGCATTTCTTCATTAAAAGGTCAAATGTGTGATAAAACAGCATTAAAATGAAGTTATGTAGTGCTGCTGAGACGCACTGGCCTATAAAACTTGTAGAAAATAATTTTAATTGGGTTTTTTGTTCATAAAAATTTTTAATTGTGATGCAAAATATCATTCTCACTTTTCTTATGTCAAAAAATAATCACAATATCTTTTTTTTACCTCATCATGCCCTGTAAGCCCTAAAAAACATAATAACATAATAAGCAGTATGATATAACTATACTCTAAATATTAGAAATCGTTCGCACCGTGTCGCCAAGCAGATCAAGCTACAACTGTAACATGAGTCGAGGAAAGGACACTATTTGAGCTGAATCATAGTATTTATTACGATGACTAAAATCGCAGAGTTTCAGATTAAAATACTGACATCACATCGAGATCTTGCACAACACACTTTCCCCAACATGCAAGTTGTGATGCTGCAACACACAAAGTTTCACACAATCCTTCCTCTGCGATACTTAATACTGCGAAACATAATATATACACAAGCCTGTTGGGTTTAAATGGTTCAGTGTTCATAACTGAATGCTTCTTCTGCATTTGTAACCTCAAGTTATGTAAAAATGAGAAAGACCTAATTAAGACTCGTTTCCAAACTGTCTGTGTTTTGGGTAAATGCAAAGATGATCTACTTAATTTAACTAATTAAAGCACACTTTTTGAATTAGTGCACACAGTTCACTGCTGCCCTGTAGCAACGTAAGAACTGGGTTGAAGATTATAAGAGGAACAAGCGAGACAAACGGACGCCGTCTGTAGAAATGTCATTCAAATCAGTGGCTGCTCTATTAATAATCTCACAGAAGCAGTCCACCATCCACGGGGGATTTTACTGAAAGATTGTGATTCAAACCAAACAAATTCAGGGTTGTGTGTTATCCTGTTTTGCAGCTGCATGTGCTTGTAGACACAAAAAAGGTTAAACTAACAGATTTTACAGTGGCCGATGGTGTAAAACAACACGTATCAGGGCTGTGAACGGTGTCAGTGACATATATGGCTGTGGTTTCAGACTCGTCTCACTTCCTCCTGACTTCTCAGTTCAACCCGGACACAGGGGCAGGTTTGTTTCTGGCAATCGCACAATGCTCTTGAAAAAGACACATCTCAAAAAAAAAGCCTCATTAGTCACTCGGTGACATGCTGAGCCAACATCCTCTTTCACTGCTGACACGGTTCAGAAAGGAAGTCTCTACAATCAAAAGAAGCAGTGTTACCTGCACATAAATACAGATCAGCAGAGTTGTATGTTATGAGCTGGCTGTGGTAGAAAGTGCTTGCTCAGTTGCTTGAAAATCCCCTAAATTCACCAGCCTTTAATGGACTCTGTGAGCAGCCAGCTGGGTTGTGATTAAAGGACCAGATATGTCCAACACTGGGCTGGTGGTTATTTTCCACCACACTGAGGACTTACACACCCACAAATTCCTAAAATGTCTGTCGTTACAAGCAAAAATAGAGCTGCATACGTGTAAAAACGCACAAAGTACGTATAATCACTAGTTATTTGACATTTCTCTCCGGGGAGTTGGTGCTAGCTGCTGTTACAGGAAAACATAAAGGTGGTTCCTCAATTAACCTGCCACGGCCTAGCTAACCTTAGCCGACGTTGGATATCAGCACAAATATCTACTTAATGTGCTTTAACGTTAAAACAAAACGTACAACGTTAATGTCTCTGCAAAAATTCCGCACCGTTTGCAAAACAAAATCACTGAAATGACCGACGCAGCTGCCAGTCAGAAAAAAAAAAACAGACAGCCAGCTGTTAACTACATGCTAGCAGCAAACTAGCCGGATAGCTAGCTGCGTTAGCTTGGTAATGGTTGATGGTAAAAGAGCTAAAACTCGTCTGTTTCAATTCAGGGGCTCATGTGTGTGTGAGAGCTTTAGTCACAGCTGTGTATTCATGTTTTATGCAGACGTGTAAACCCACCCTACGTGCCGTTTCCGCGTCGGGTCTGGATGAATGAAAATTAGCAGGCTAACATGCTAGCTAGCTACCCACCCAGTTAACGCTAGCTAAGCTAGCTTTGGACGCTGACAGCCCCACTTCCTGTTTCAGCAAATCGGGTCGACATAATGTGAAGAAAGCAGCGGATTGATAGCGTGTCGGACCAAAAACGGTGAACTTACCCCGGTCCCATTGTCACAGACCACCACTTTCCTTCCCTGGCTGTCCATTATATAAAAGCCCAGTTGCCGCTGAACCTCCCTCAACTTTCTTTCGGCGAGCCGGAAGGAAGACACACCAACCCGGCCGAGAGGAGGAAGGGAAGGGTGCTCATCCGGTGCGTTCAAGTGACAGGCACTCCCTCCAAGATAACACATGCTCAGCTGTGCACAGGCTAAAAATTACAATCACAACAAAGGCACCGACTTATAAACAAAGTCATCTGAAGTCCTGCTACGTGCACGTTTGCAGAAATTCAATATAAGTGCAACTTCTCAGGTTGAGACAAGTGAAAAGCTTCTCATGAGGCTTAAAAAATGTCATTTTTTAGTTCCTAAAACAGTCTTGGTCCTCAGAAATCATGCACAAATCTGAAGTGGTTATTTTTGATTTAGCAGTTTATGTATAAAAAAACATTGTAAACATTGTAGAATATCGTAATAATGCTAATTATCTGCAGCGTTATGAGGACAGAGAGAGAAAAATCATCATACGAAGCATTTCCATATCAATTTTAATGAATAGATAGTCAGTCAGTCTGTGCATGATGTGAAAAATGTGTAATATTAAAGCTGCTACAAGGAACTTTGACGTTCGGTTGATTTTGGCGGCCCCTGTGGACAAAAAAGGTAATGTTTCCACTGTCGAAACCACAAAATATAACGTCAAAAACTAATTTATCTAAAGAAAAAATCACCTTCTGCTACTTTTTAACTGGCTTACGTCCTCGTCACCGTAACATTACCTGAAACATGTGCAGTAAACGCAGGATTTTTCAGTCTGCACACGGCTGCAGGCGTAAAGAAAAACTAAAAAGAAAATGCTAGTTAATCTTCCTGCCGATTGTCTCGTCACTGCTTCATAACAAGTTAAAAACTCCTTGTAGAGGCGTTAATATATATAAATACTGTATATCAATATGCAATGTATCTGACACAGATGTGTGTTGTGGCTGGAAGACTAAAGTTGTATTATTACTGACCTAATTAACAAAGAAGAGACATCCTAAAGAAGTTTCACTTCTTTTATTTCCCAACTGAAACTACTCTCATGTAGGTTGTGAAACAATATTGTCTGTTGTGGGAAAAAAAGCAGGTTAAAACTAGAATCAGAAGCCACATATGAAGCATTAGTGGCTGACAATTCAACTTTCTTTAAAAAAAACATAAATATTCTTTCATATTTCACAGTCAGGCCCTCTCAAACCATCCAGAAAATACATTGACACAGATGTCACATTCATCTGTATTCATTTTACATTAAAAACAAGCTGTGGACATGTTATATAATACAAATTAATACACATTACAGCAGTTATTCAAGCTTACTCAAGCTTCCTGTACGAGTTTCTTTTGAATAAATGTGCATGTATGAGTAACTCTGAACCAAATAACACTATAATAAACTTTAAGATGAGTGATATTTGGTGTAAAACAAGAATAAAACTGCAGAACTGACTCTCTGCACAGATTACTATACATTTACATTAATGCATTAGTCAATAAATATGAGACTATTCTTCCTCTCTTCTATCAAAGAGCTCAGTTCTGGGGGCTGATAATAGCCAGCAGGGGGAGTATTCAGACCACAGTGTCTCTTGCTTCTTCACACATGGAGTATTTAAGGTGGGGAACGTTATTCTTTGGGTACGAGGACGCTCGGGAACATGAGGACCTTTGCCTGCATGAAAGACAGGTTAGGCAGTCCGGAGATCACCCTGCCAGCCTCGGCACTCAGCTCTCCATCCTGCTGAGGTTTCCTGACACAGCAATGAAGATGCACGAGGAAGACAAGGAAATGTTGCATTATTAATACAGCGAGAGAAGCTTGTGTGTGACGTCGAGTTTTGCGTCAGTGTCTGAACGCTTTGAAATGACAATAAAACTAAAAAATAAAACGTGCAAAGTGAGCTGACCTGACTGAAGTGCTGGTTTTCTCTGCAGTGGACATCAGGCGGTTCAGAGTGTCCTCCATGTGGCTGCTGTCAGCGCTGGTTTCCACTTTGCTGACGGTCAGCTCATACAGCTCACGGTCGACTCCTTCACATGTGAGTGTGTGTAACAAACATGACAAAGCGCTCAGTGAGTGTCGAGATTCACACACCCACAACAAGAGCTTGTGTTAGTGCCATCACGGTGGACTGGTGGCCGCTCAAAACTCAATAAAAATCTACATTTCTGCAGTTTCACCTGCTGACCTGGAGGAGGACTGTTGCTGCGGCTGCTGCTGCCGCTGCTGTTGGGTCGGATCTCCTCCTCGGGACCAAAATAATCCAGGTTGAGAGCAGAGCAGCCTGTGCTAACAAGGGGAGACAGTGGCTGAGGGTTGTTGTGTGGTGAGGAGGGACAGGGAGGTTTGTTTTTGTATTCATAAAAGGAGAATGAGCATCTTTTTCCAAACGATGTGTTCTCCTTTTACCCAGGCAGCGAGAAAGAGACAGACACAGCAAACAAAGCTCAACGAAGCAACGCAAAGCCGGTGTTATCCGGCTTCTGTTCCAGGCCTCCACCTAGCAATGCCGTCACTGAAACAACCTTCACATGCCAATATTATGACTCTAGTGACAGATGGTTGAAAGAGCCTCGGCCTGTTGTTGTCGTTTGTTAGCTCAAGTATTACTTCCACCCTGATTATCTGCAAAAAATCAGACTCTTGACTTTGATTTGGTTGTTAAAGTAAAATAAGAACGTGTCAGATCGTAACAGAAGAGTGGAAGCTAACGGGAAAAACATGTTAAAGTATTTAATATTTAACAATCTTAATTATCTAGTAGCTGCCTGTCATAAAAATGTTTGCTGTCCCAGGTTTATATCCGTTGTCTTGCAAAATAAACAGACACCAAATCCCAGCAAGCTGTGCGGTTGCTTCAATGCTTCAACCACAGAGGAGAGAAGAGAAGAGAAGAAGCCGAGGGAAGAGAAACAAAAACCAAACAGAAAGGATCAACTGATTTATTTCAGTATTTACAAGGATTTCCTACAAGTCCTTATTGCAGTGCATTAAATCTGAACTTGAGCAGTAACTCTGAAGAAAAACAAAAACAAAAACAGATTATTGTCAACAAACTATAGGTCCAAAGAGAAATTCACCGGTTGAAAAAAAATACTTTTTTTTTTAGAAAACAATTGCTGGCATAAAGGCACAACTCATTATGAAATACTGTAACTGCGGTTACAGACAGTTGTTGTAGAAACACGTTTGATTCATAATGAAATACTAACAAGTGGATTTCAGGTAGGATTGATTTTTTTTTTTCTTTTCACGCTGAAGTGGAAATAAACACTCCTCTATCCTATTCAGCATGCTCGTACAGTAAATGCATCAGTGCACAGGGAGTACAAAAACAAAAGGGAAACAATAAAAGCAGCATAAAGTTTGATCTGTCGACATTTATCTCCTGTTTTAATGATGAAAGAAGACAATCTAACACGTTAATCTCATCAAGGATAAATCAAAACTCAGAAGACAGATTTCATTTAACCAACTATACAAACAAAAATAATAAAAACAGGATTTTTAAATACATGAAGTGCATGTCTGTCAGAGTTAGTGGCTGATTGTAGTTTAAAATTAAATGTTCCTGCAGTTCATGTGTTTGACCTTCTTGCTGCACCACCTACACAGAGTACACTGCCCCCTGCTGTGCATGCTTTCATACTACAACGCTGCTCTGTTACCTGATTGTCGACTAGTCACAGAACTCGTTCGGGTTGTTGTGAACGGGTCGAGAGTAAAATTCAAAACTGGACGTACACAAACATGTCAGACACGGATATTTATTTTTTAATACTCGGGTGCTTCTGTTGAATCTAAATGTTGAAGGATAAGTTCACCCAAAGATGGAAATTCAGTCATTATCTACTCACCCGATGGATTTAAAACATAAAAAACTAAAAGAAAAACAAAAAATGGCTCCATACAGCTTCGTTACAGCCAATATTTCAAATTTAGTTACACCCTTTGAGTTGAACTGCACAGTAGCTGCTGAGCCGAAAGCATTAACGTGCACCACATGAGCTTAACCTCATGTCAAGGGTGTAAAAAAACATCTTTTTAAATCAATTTAAATTGTTTTTTAGTGTTTTTAAACAAGTTCCCATCTACTTCAGTTGTTTAGGAGAAAGCTGCACCACTGAAATGTTTTGTGTGTCGATAATAACTGATTTTTCATTTTTGGTCGAACTGTTCCTTTAATCTTTTCTTATGTACTCAGCTCATCTGTGCCTTCGAGGAAACGTTCTGGTACAGGCTCATCCAACGACAAACACCGTGTCAGCCTGCCAGAGCTGACGACGACAAATACAGAACCGACAGTCAAGTGACTCGAAGCAACTCTAGTTTCTTTCTTCACGTTAGTCACCTCTCTGAGCAGCAGCAAGTTTTTCTTCATTAAAAGAAAGTCTTTACGTCTTTGTGGTTCCCACTTCAGACACATGCAGCAGCAAATCGTGTTGTGCTACATAGTTTGTTGCCTAATAAAAAGTCAGATGGCCAATTTAGATTGAACTTTTCTTTTATTAGCAGCTTTTAATCTGCAACGTTTTTCCACAAAAGCTTATTTGTGGAATTTGTATTTCAGGCGTTTTCCTGATCTTTCTTTTGTTTTGTGATTATTTTTTTTCTAAATCACATTTGTGAGGTCCGGTTTGGCTCCTTGAACATCCGTCATTAACCGACAAATCCATATATGAAGCATCCATGAATGATATATAACACACTCCGTATATTCATAATCGAAAGAATCATTTCATTCAAGTTTTACGATATATTAGAAACAAATCCTTTCTATGCAAACACTGATTTCACACTTATTAAATCTCTGTTTTCCTGAGCAAAGAATGACTCTGATTACATGTTGTTTTCTTTTTAAAATGTCTGTTTTGATTTCTCCTTACCAAACATGAACAGATACATAGTTTTCTAATAAAACTAAAAACCGGATGATGCCGTCAGATTCGTGAGCCGGGTCTCAACGTGTAATAAAGTCATGCACCGGGCGATGAGTGAGTATTACAGCTGGAAGACTTCAACCTCCAAACTAAAACGCTTTTTTTTTGGATAAACACATCCATTAATTCAACACCACACGCTTTATGACCATGCACCGTGAGCTGATTGATATTTAGTGTTTAGTGCTTTGCAAATGTGTCATTAGTTTAACTCGGACTTTTAGTGTTATAGTTTAAAAAACAACTTCAAAATCATTAAGTAGCACAATACCAGTATGCACACTTTGTTTTCAGTAGCGTTTACCCACATCAGGTGTTGGACACCACAACAACTGGGACTGAAATACTGAGATAAATTCAACAGGCAGCAGCAGGTAAAGACGAGACACTAAAGTAGCCAAAGGAGGGAGAAAAGGGAAGCCAGTACAGTGTTTCCCCCTTCACTGTTCTGTAACAACTGATACTGATGTGTTTGAATGGCTGCACATCTGTTTTAGTTTGAATCCAAGTTTTAGGAGTCTGTTGGAAGTTTTTTCTTGTTTGGACAAATCATAATGACAACAAGATGATTTCCGAACGCTGGGTCTGTTCTGTGGTGTGGAAATTCATTTAAATCACAAAGTACTGCTGAGGGGAAACACGGCGTAAATTAAAAGAAGCAGAACATGCCCTGGAGGAAGTGAGGAGGAGTCCAGAGTAAACTCTCAGAAGTTTTGGCTTATTAGAAGAAGAAGAAAAAGAAGAAGAAGCCAGGTAGGGGGGGGGGATGGCTGATACTGTGGTCTACTTCCGGCCCCAGAAGTGAGGGGCTCGGCGAGGGGACGTACCGTCCTGAGAGCTGCTAAGGCCACGGCGGCTCCAGTCCAGCTGGCTGGAGGGAGGCGCCTCCTGGGAAACAGCATGTAAAAGTGTCAGTTATTAGAACGCAACAGTAAAACAAGTTTACAGTCGTCTTTAGTGATATGTAGCGGTGACTGTTTCCTTCATACTAGATGTTCTTTATTCTTATGAAGCTGTAATAAGTGAAATTAATTTACCTGCATTGAATCTGTTGAGTCTCGGGGTCCCGGAGGTGCTTGTGCTGTGACCGCTGTGTGTCCTGGAGAACAGACAGCTGGCACAGAGTCTTTGGTGGGCTCTAGCATTCCCTGAGGAGGAGATAAGTCACAAAATGAGAAGGAAGTTAAAAAAAACAAGGGTTGGAACACAAACTGTCAATGTTAAGAGCAACAAATTGAAAATGTTTGACCACTGAAACCTTCTTCTTCTTCCCAATAAGGCCAAATTAATCAAACATTTCCTACAGCTGACTCACCAGGCTGGATGCAAAAGCAGGTACAGCCACCGGCTGCTTCTTCATGCCGATGAACACCTTTCAAAACACAAAATGAACACAATAAAACTGACTTCTTTTAAAGCAATTTACAATTAATAGAAGACTTAAGACTCAACGATGCACTATCACCGTCTTTACTCAGTAACAGCTGACGATGTTGTTTGGGTCACTGACAGACACTAGTGTTTATGTTTTGCCAAACTCACAATGTTCCTTGTCTCCACACCAAGGCACCTGAGCAGAGTCCTGTTTGTGTGGGAGCCTCCCCACTGAAACCGGAGGCCGACTGCACTGTGGAGGTCCTGGTGTGGCCACCACGTTGCCCGCTGGATCCTGAGAGACGGTGAGGAAACAACAAAGCAGTATTTAGATTTATCCTGAGATTATTTAAATAAAGAGTAGACAGAGAAAACTACTAGTTTAGAAACAGCAACACTATGTTTATGTCATTGGTAAATCCAAACGTCAGGCCATTAAAGAGCGTTTCTATTGATAACTATGATAGTATCAGTATACCGAGCGACCCATGATCAGTATCTGATTTTGTTAGTTAACATATCCACCATCATCATCACCACCATTGGCAGGAAGTCATCCTCACCACTGAGATGTGGGACCGACTTCTGGTTTCTCCTCCTCCTCAGTCTCAGGTAGTTGTTGGTCATTAAGCAGAACACTGAGGTTGACCACCTCCTCCTCAGCCTCCGCAGCTGGGACCTCTACCTCTGGAAAAGTGGCCAGGAGAAGCTGCTGGACACGGCAGGACAGAGACGCCTGGCCAGAAAAAAAAGGAGGACTTTTTTATTTTTAAGATCAAATGTGCAAAATATGTGAAAAACTGTTGTCATTTGTAAAAAAACATAGCAAATAGAGTAATAGCAAAAGAAACACATAAAGGGTAATCCCTGATGAGCTCTGGCATTTTCTTTTTCTTTAAACAACTTCTGAAAAATAAGAACTACATATCCTCTGTGGCAGCTAATTATCATTATAAAGCAACCACAACAAAGCCAGTTTTAGCAAACAGTCTCCCACCTGACAGCTGTTCCTCCGGGAAACCCCACATTGCCCCGTCCTGTCTTCCTCCTCCTCCTCAGCGCTCCCGTCAGTCTGCAGGCTGCTGACTTGCTCTCTGAACTGTGTCCAAGTTCTTCCCTCCTCCTGAGCCCTCTGGTCCTTGAACTCCGCCCACGACCCCTCTTCATCCTCCTGCGTGGGCGCTGAGCAGAAATCTGCAAAGCTGTCGCTCGGTGGGAGGTTTCCCAGACTCAGCACCCCTACATCAGCTGTTTGGACATGTCCTTGGTCCCTGTGATGCTCAAAGCTACAGTCTTTGAAGTCTGCAAAATTGTCTTCTGTGTGTGTTCCAGATTGTGACTGGTTGGAGGTAGCCGAAGTTTCCTGAGTTGCAGATTGGTCGCAGTAATGAAAACCCTTCTCTGTCTTACACTGTGTGAGTTCCTCTTCCTCGTCATCAGTCGGGTCCCAGTCTGTCTGATCCGCTGACCCAAGAGATGAGACATTTGGTTCCACGTCCACAGACGGACCCTCAAATGAGAAATCATCACAGAAGGATGCCATGTCCTCTGAAGCAGATTCATATGCACTGAATGTTTGGGGAAGATTTGAGAGGCTGTGGTCTTGATCTTCTCTGCCGTCTTCTTCATCCTCCTGCACCTCTGTGGTTTGAAAAGAATTAAACCTTTCCCTCCTTTCCCTCTGACTGTCTCCAGGCTCCTCAGATGGAAAATCCATACCTGTTGCAGCTTCCTGAGGCTGATGCTGGTCCTGTGATGGTAGTGCTGCATCTCTTTTCTCACAGTGCTTCACCGTAGTGCAAACTTTATCTTTTGCCTTATATGCACAATGAGGTCTGGGCTCAGAGTCCATAACAACCTGCCGTCCGGTCCCTACCGCTCTGCCATCCCACTGCTCCGTGCTGCCCACGGGGGTGAACCCACAGCACCAGGGATGAGCCGCCTGCTCTGTAAACACAGTGAAATCAGCAAACCCTGTTTCCTCCCTGGGAGAGCAGACACCCCCTGCTGAGGCTGTGTGGGTCCCAGAGTCGTGGTCTCTTTCAGAGAACCCATTTGTGAGGTGCACACATGATTCAGCGTCATAATCCTGCCCTTCCACGTCTATCTGGCCCGCGCTGGACCCCGAGTTCACAGCAGGCGTGGGCTGGGATTGTTTAACCGGCTGATTAAAGCTGCTGTTGGGTTGGTGGGTGGCTGGCTTTACGATGGGAGAAGGCTGTCTGAGGCTGGATGGTGAATCAGATGAATCAGCAAAGCCAGGAGGCGAGCAAGAAACACCAACAGAGAAGTCCCCGAACTCGTCCTCCTCGGATCCCGCCTCCCCGTCACCATCATCATCCAGTGGAGGGGGGGAGGAGGAGTGCAAGGGCATGATGTATGGCTCCATGGGTTCTCCTAGCAGGACCTGAAGGCCTCATGCACCTGGGAGAGGAAAGTGAGAAGGACAAGAAGAGCAGCATCATGAGAAACAGCTTTTTTGGGAATCGGAGAAAATGTTTCAGTGGGTGTTGATGATAGTAATCGCTAATCGCACAATCTTATCTGGTTTGATCTGTTTAGTTCATTAGTTGCCTATTTGTTTTGGGTTTCCTTACTTTTAAAAAAATGAATGTACTGGTACCATATTCAATTTCAGATTTACTCTCCACCTGGGCAAAATAGCTTGAATTTGAAAGCTCATCACTGAAAATAAAGTACTTGCTTGCCAAAGTACTGTTGTTTTTAACTGTTTCTTTCTTGCTTTACATACTCTGCACTCTAGATTTCATGATTTGTTGCATTTTTTTCTTTTCTTTTTTATTTGAAGCACTTTGTAATGTTCCTTTTGATGATCTGGCTACAATTTTACATAAGAACTGATTATTTTACTAATGATTTATTTGAACTTATATTATGACTTTTGTAACCTCTGATGAACGCCACATGAAGTGCACAATGTTTCTCGTCTTCACACATTTAGCACCCTTTCACATCCTTTTGTTTACAGCAGAAATGATGTAAGTTCATCATGAACTGTTACGATAACTTGTTTCATGTGAGCATAGAGACGGTCTGACGTAGGTCGTCTCAATTAGTTTGAACGCTCGCTAGGAACAGTAAACAAAATGTTCAGAACAGATAACCAATTACACCATGTGTTATGCAAGTCGGCAAGATTCTCCTCTGTGAAGCTGTTTTGGGCTCAGTCCTCCTGGGATGAGTCCATATGCATGCGCCTGGTTCTGCAAATCAGAATAAGTCTTTCAAAAGTCAAATTGTTGTGGCATTGGGTCCTTTCTCATCTATTGTTGGCTCAAAAACTGGAAGCCTGATGCCTAACAAAGTTTAACCTCAAACACAAAAGCAAACAGCAAGCATGGAGGCATGAGCTGTCAACACACTGAGAATTTCCTGGTTTGCAGGCGACGATCAGCCGAGCGTGTTAAAAATAGAGGAACCTGCAGACACGATTGTTCCTCATATTATAATGTTCAGAAAACAAAATCTGAACTTCACACATCTCTATCACAATCTAATCTGTCAACACATCCTCTTTTTGTGCCTCCTTTTAAAAAAAAAAAAATCATTTGTCAGATCTCATTGAGATATAAGCAGCTTCTGTGACTTCTTCCCCCCCTGTGGTGCTGATCCTGGAGTGGAAAAAGTGTCCAGCAGCCAGTTACCTGATCCAGGAAACATGATCCGCAGCTTTGTGCTGCTTGTACTGAACAGTTCAAACCAAGTCCAAAGCCTCCAGCAGACACTTCAGGCTCGTGGATTAGGCTTGTATTAAAGCTTCAAAGTAAAAAAAAAAACCAGAACTAGCCCCCTGAAGGAAATAAACACGCTTGTATTTAACAGATTAGCATAATTATCTGGCTTTATGACATGAAACAACCACTAACCCTCCTGCCATTTTCTCCTGCTGGCTCCTGCTCCTGGACGGACAGGTGTCAATGCCATGACATGGGACATTTAAACGTGAACCCATGTCAACAAAAGGCTGCTAATAAACACTGGAAAAACTAATATCAAGCTAGCTATTTAGGGACGATTAATTACACGACAGGATTAAAACACTATCGTCACATCCCTGATCGCATTCCTGCACCTTGTTACAACACAACTGATTAGCTTACATGACCAGCAGCTAGCTAGGTGCAGCCTACTTAGCTCAGCGGTAGCCACCTCGTCAGAGGCAACCAAACGTCGACATGCTATTTAATTTTAGCTAACAGATAGCTATGAATACAATCAGCCAGGTTTTATTTACCGACACTCATTCACTTTGTCTTGCCGTCACTTCTTGTCTCTCGGTGCCGCAGCCTCGCTCTCCATCCTCTGTCATCGCTCTCCCTAAGTATCACATGAGACGTGGGAAAAAAGCGAAGAGCTCTCACTGCGTCCCGTTTTCCACGTGCTGTCGTCGCTCGTCGCGAAACAGCCCGGGGTCCATTTTGCAAACTGAGGAAGTGACTCCTCTTCGAAATAGACGATCTTCGATGTTCTCTATAGCGCTTTTGGGCGTGTTGGCAATAGCACCCCCTACAGGTAGAAGCTGGTATTACATCTCTAATTTAAGCCTACAACAGTTAACTTTACTTCTTTTTTTACTGATATTATGATTTTTTTTGTTAAAATTAGTAGTAGCAGTGTTATGGTAGTAGTATTTAGTCTAATAAGGACATTTAAAAAGTCAATACTTTAGGTAGCTGGTTGGTCTGAGTCTTTTTCTCTAGGCTTTCTGATTGTTTTTGAATGTTTTCTGTCTGTCTGGTTTAAAGTTTTACTAGCTTTGGTGTTGTGTATTTGCATTATGTTGTTTTAAAACCTTTTCTGCACAGAACTTTGTTTTATTTCACTGCACACGCACCTTGTAACCTTGTTAAGAAAGTTGCTATGTAAATAAAGATTATATTATTTGGTGTCTTGACATCTAGAGAGCGTGATGCAGCCTGTGCTGCTGTCAATCCCAATTATAGACAACTTTATGGTTAGTTTTAGGCTAATATAAAATGGATATGTAATCAACCTGGATGCATGCTATCTGACATGATATCTATCATGTTTGGGGTGCAGAGAAAAACACATTCAGACTATTTGGCATAGTCAGCAAGGATGCAAAAGTAAATAACTAGAAATAAATCATTTGTGCCAAAAAATGGAAACAGTTTAATAACACTGATGTTTTCTGTCTTCGAATGTTGGATCAATGCTTTTCATCGTGAGGTCGACGAGTATCACAAAAAGCTCTTCATCATTACAAAATAGAAAAAATATTTTATTTAATTAACAAAGAAATGCAACGTGTCCCTGAGAAGTAACACATATTACAACAGGTGCACAAGAAACAAAAGATTATGACATCCCGAGCTGTGATCATTGGACTCAAAAGGTTGTGATGCACAAAAAAAATAATTTTCACTAACAGTTGTCATTGTTTTTCTTTTGAATCACCTGTGAATCAACACCTACATTTTTTTGTTTGGTCAGAGATGATCAGGGAAAAGGCTACAAAAGAGTGTTGGGTTTCCTGGCATCGTGGACATTAATATGGTCCTGAAGATTTGAAACTGTGTGAAATTTTTTACCACAAACCAAACACCGAAATTTCTTCTTCCCTTTGACCTCCCTCGTACCACAGTTCTTCAGATGAGAGCTGTGGGCGACCATTTTGCCACACGATTTGCAGAAATAGGGTTTTTCCCCTGTGTGCTTCCTCAAGTGAACATATAGATTTGAACTTTGAGCAAACAATTTCCTGCAGTATGGACACTTGTACGGCTTTTCACCCGTGTGAACTCTGAAATGCACACCCAGATAGTCCCTACGAGCAAACTCTTTGTCACATTCGGGGCATTTAAAGGCCTTCTCCCCCATGTGCATCTCCTCCACGTGTTTGACCAGATCACAGTACTTGAAAAACTGCGTGCCACAGAAACGGCAAGCCTTTTCGTGTTTCGGGGCGTGATCCGGCCCCAAAAAAGATGTGTAATCATGATCTGGACCACAAGCGGATGAGCAATTCCATTCTTCATCATCATCATCGTCGTCGTCGTCGTCATCGTCATCATCGTCATCGTCATCATCATCGTTCATCGTCGTAGTGCTGAAAGTTGGGTTCGGCTGGCAATGTGTCTGAGACGTTGTTTCTGATTCAGTAAGTCTGACTTTTACATCCTCAGAAGGATCATCCGTCCGGGGTGGAACGATACAGTAATCCTCCTGCTCCTCTTTCACCTGCAAAGAGTCAGTGATCTCATTCGCCTGCACGATGTGAAGCTGCTCTGGCTGCTGGGGAGGCAGAATCTCCCTGGTGACTGGCGGGGTGCCTTAAAAAGAAAGAGGACACACGTTATAACCTGTTAAATAACATATTAAACATATATAATGAGGTCCAAAAGTCTGAGACATTGGAAGTCTCTAGTATTGAGACATGAATTTTGAGGATTCAGAAAGTATGTGAAAGGGTCAGAGGTGGAATTGTTATTTTAGATAAACAGGGAGCTTTCTGTGTCAAATCATGGCTAGATTGTAACCAAAGCATGACCAATTTGTCCCAAAGTTGGTGGGAATATTCAAGTCTGGGGCCTCCAATTGACCTTTAACCCCTAAAACAGTTAGCTCCTGTATGCTAACAACATTAGCATTAGCTGCACCTAGCAACCCGGCTAAATGCTACATCCAGGATCGTCACAAACCTGCTGTGAATAATATGACTTGAGGTTTTAAATCGGTCAGCTGCTCCAGCTGCTCCTTCAGCTCGATGATTTCTCTCCTGGAGCGGATAACTTCCTCCTGGTACTCCGCTATCGTGTTTTCGACCAGTCCGAAGATTTCCACCGCAGCCGCCGCCAGCCGCTCGTTCACCAGCCGCCTGAGCAGCTGCGTCCCCGCCGACATGTTGGCAGCACCGGCGTCCACGTTACCGGGAAATGTGGAGGTGAAACACGGGACTTTTCAAATGTAAATACAAACTCCGCGGGAACTGAAATCCGCAAAGTGAGATGCAACACAAGGACAACAACGGGTTAATGCTCCCAGCTCGGCTTTACAACACGCAGGCTGAAACCTCCACAGCGCCCCCTGCTGCCTGGGAGGGCTTGTTATTACCACCCACTGCACAGATACAGTACTTATATTGTTTTCTACTGCTTAATGTCAGCAAAACCAAGGAGCTGAATGTTGATTTTAGAAAAAAAAAAGGAGGCAAAGACACCCCTGTTTACATCAGGCAGGCTGGTTTGATTCCCCTGGTCTGCATGTCGAAGTGTCCTTGTGCAAAATACTGAATACTGCTCCCGATGTGCTGGTCGGCACCTCGCATGGCAGCCACCGCCATCAGTGTATGAATTACTGTAAGTTGGTGATAGTTTCTAGGTTCCTTGGAGTTACCATCACCACCCTGGTTAAAAATAAGCACAGGAAAGGCTCGACTTCCTGCAGAAAGCTAAATTCTGGAGTATTCTGGTCAACTTTTACAGAGAAGCAATGAAAGGCATCCTGTCTGGAAACATCACAAACTGGCATGTACGGTCCAGAACATCACTGGTGCCCGTCTACACAGCACCAGTGACATCGATGAAGTGAGATGTCTGCACAGAGCCCGAAGGATACTAAAAGACGACACTCACCCTGTGAGTCTGTCCACCCTGCTGCCATCTGACAATAGATACAAAGGTATCTGCTGCCGTACCACCAGACTACAGAGCAGCTTCCCCTAAATTCATCATCAAGACTCCATTGTCAAAAATTTACCTTGTACCTTTTATGAAGAAAAAAAATCCAACATGTATGTTTTCTTTTCCTTCTAATATTTTATTGTTTTATTAACAAAATGTGAAACCTCAAACCACTGGAACATGTTTATACGTTTTATGAGAAGAAAAGGAAATCTCTTTGGTTCATTACTGATGTGGTTATTTATGTAACCCAATAACACACATAATGTTTCAATGGGCCAGACCAAACTCTGTAACATCGTGTACAGAAACCTTAAGGCCAAAAGATTTAAGTAGCTTTGGAAGATATTCAGATACAACAATCAAAAACATTTGAAATGATTCACTGTTCATTCAAAACAACTTGACTCAAACACTTTAAATGGTCAAATTCTTGTGCATTTTGGCACTTTTAGTATTATTATTATTATTATTGATTGAACATCGTACTGATACAATAATTATTGTACATCTAGCAACACCTTTCAGAGCCGGGTCAATCAAATATGACGTGTTGCACAGCTGCACAAAATAAAACAATGAGAAGAGCCGACTGACCCTGATGCTCTCTCACACCACTCTAAGTTTCTTCTCTTGTAACTCCTGCCCCTGCAGCTTCTCACTGAGGTGTCGTTTCCACGCCGCGTGAACTTCCATGTGCACCTTCAGGTCTGAATCCGTGTGAAAGGTTCGGCCACACGTTGCGCATCGAAAGGATCTGTCGACGCTTTTGTTTTGTGTCCCTGTGCACAATCTAAGATGATGGCTACTGGCAAACCTCTTGCCACATTTCTCACAAAAATATGGCTTCTCTCCAGTGTGCTGTCTCATGTGAACGATACGATTAGTGTTCTGAGTAAACGTTTTGCCACAGAAATCACAACTGAAGGGTTTTTCACCAGAGTGAACTCTTGCGTGCAGAGCGAGCTGGTGTTTTTGATTAAACTCCTTGTTGCATTCAGAGCATTTGAAGGCCTTCTCCTCATCCACGTTCCCTTTGTCTTGTGCGATTTCGCACTCATTCTGCACTTTGCAAAATTTGAAATGATTGCTCGTGGCAAAACTTTTCCCACATTTAGCACAAAAATATGGTTTCTCCCCAGTGTGCACCCTCATGTGAGCAAGACGACTTGAGTTCTGAACAAAGGATTTGTCACAGTAATCACAACTGAAAGGCTTTTCACCTGTGTGGATTCTTACATGCAGAACGAGCTGGTACCTTTGTTCAAACTCCTTGTTGCACTCCAGGCATTTAAAGGCTTTGTGTCCATTGTGAATCTTTTCTACATGCCTTATAAGATAAGAATCCCTTTTAAAACTTTTACCACAAAATCGACAAGTCTTTTCTTCCCTCGGAGGCTCCTCCAGTTCCACGTAGACTTCAATGCTGTGACTCTGAGGCGACGACGAACCATCACTCTCATTCCATTCGTCCTTCATGCTTTCATTTACACCCACAGTCACAGCAGCGGAAGATGGGGACAGCTCACAGTCACTGGTTGGCTCTGATTTGGGAAGTCGGACTTCAGCGTTGGAAACATCAAACTCCATGTTTGGACTGATGCACTGATCCACCTGCTCCTGTTTGACATGTGGCTGCATTTGGATCTCGGCTTCCTCCTGAACAGGAATCTGTTCCACCTTAATGTCCCATTGCTGCAATGAAGGGAGCAGTTCCTGGGCACCTAAAGGACAGAGAGGACATCTGATGTCAAGTTGCACAAGTGTGAAACCTCCAACATACACAATGGGAATCATATCCTGATCGATACAGGAATTTTTGAGGCAGATGTAGATATTGAAAGTTGAGATTTTAAAAATCCTTGCAAAAATGTGATGCTGAAGAACTATCTTTAGTTGTCTTCAGTCCCTACTCCTCAGGTCTTACCTTCAGAGGAGTGACAATCCATGGATACATCCTTGATCCTGTTTTTTTCTGAATCCTGTGAGACAAAATGAACAAGTCATGAAAATAAGCTTTCATCTATGATTACAATGAATTTGCTCTAAAAGTGGATCATATACTTTAGTTTAACAGTTTCTTTCAATGTTGATTTGTCTTATTTTAGTTGTTCACTGTTCAGTCGTTCGGTCTCTTGAATAACAGATGATCTAAAGATAATCAGTTCACTATCATTTAAAAAGAAAGAAGCAACAAATCCTCACAAGAAGCTCAAACTAGGTAATTTTCATTTTCATTAATCAGTTATTAAAATTGCTGATTAATCGTGTCACTGCTGATGTCATATACAACCATCTTTAGTGTCTTACTCTGTGAGTTTTTGAGCTCTTCTCTTGACTTGTATAGGAACAGGTAATTTGGCCCTTTTAAAAGGAGCACTATGTAGTTTTGGAGAAGAAATTCAAACTCAGAATTTTAATATTTACAATGTTAATGAGGTAACAAAACAAACTCAGAGATTTCCCATAACTGATTAAACAAGCTGTTCTCAGAGGTAAATAACGTCCCCAGACAAGGAGAGGAGAGCCTGCAGAGACACAATGAGCTGTTTTCACAAATAATTCAAACTAAAGACTAAAGATTTTCTAACAATTCTGCATTTTGCTTGAATATTCATGGACTTAAAATAAAAAAAATTTCCATAACTGAATAAACAAGCTGTTCTCAGAGGAAAATAAGGTCCCCAGGACACTGTTTGAAGCTAGAAAGGTGGCAGGGTCCGCCACAAGTTTGTCACAATATTTATTTTCTAGAAGAAGAGTGTCACACATCAGCAGCGCTTGATGACGACTGAAGAGAGGCAGTCTCTCCTCATCCTTTATAATAGCAGGAAACAATACTCAGTTACAAGATTACATGTGATCTCACTCAAAACAACATCCCCATCATCTCCACATCCACCGCAGGATAAACACAAAACTTCCTCCACACTTCAACCATTGTCGTGCGTCATACATCAACCTATATTCAGAACACATAAACACAGAAGAGGCTTCACAAAACCCCTTCAGGATGAACTGAGTTCCTGTTATGTTATTTTTTCACGGCGCACTACACCATACACAATACATCCATTCATACTATGCAACCAGATGATTATCATAAGACAGAGCTTCAAGATTTCACTTTACATAAATAATGTTGTATTTATATTAAGCTTCATATGTAAGAACATATCACAATAATAAAAAATAATACCACCAGAACTACATAGTGCACCTTTAGGCGTGTTACCTGTCTAAGATGTTATGATAATAATATATAGCAGCTAATTATAGTTTATTATACAATATACAACAATATCCCATCTTTGCAGCAGTGTTTGCCTCTTATACTTGAGCCAGACATCCCTCTCATCATTAGTAATGATAAGATTTAGGCGTTCATTATTAAGATTTCTTACAGACATGCTGATGTGGCCCATCAGCACTCACCTGTGTGACACCTGGAGGTGTGCAGGAGGACACGCCCACGGTCGGGACAGCCGTCGGCGTCAGGAAACGGTGCGTCGCGTCGGTCCTCGGCTGTCTGTTAACCGAGTAGTCCTCCGGCACAAAGTGCTCCGAGCACACGATGTGTTTCTTCAGCTCGTCCACGGGAGTGTTTACATCGATGTTCAAGGCGAACAGCCAGAGTTTGAGCCGCTCAGGTTCCCTCACTGGAAGACGGTGAAACGACAAAGCAGCTCCAGGTTTGGATTTATTCCTGCAGGTCTTCACGGCGCAGGAGTGAGGCATACTTTACTCACTACTCAACTTACTACTTCACTTACTACTTCACTTACTGTCTCCACTGTGGAGCTGCTTCAGGATGAAGTTTGTCAAAACATCACCGCCCATGAACACTACTTCCGTGTTCGTCAACTGCGTCACAGTCTACATGCGCACACTGAAGAAGTAGTCCCCAAACTACAGGTGAGAAATCAGTTTCAGAGCAGCTGCAGGAAGAGCGTTTTATAGTGGTGATATTTTCGATGTATAATGACTTAGTATCTCAAAATAATGAGAAACTCTCTAAAAAAATAAAGACTTATGACCCCAAAATAATGAGAAGGGGTTTTTTTTCACCATTTTTCATGAAATCATCAGACATTTTTTTCAATAGCTACCAGGTCTTTCATCACTTCCAGGTTTGAAATAAAGACAGATTATTACAATTTTTTTGGCCTTTGTATGGCTTCAGAGTCAGAATCAGAAATTCCTTTATTAGTCCCGCACACGGGGGGGAATTTGTGCTCACAGCAGCCAAAGGACAGTTCAATATAACAATAAACAATATAATAAAAAGGTAAGAAGAAGAACTAGAGCGGAAATAGAAATAGGATATATATAATTATAAACAGTGTGGGCAGTGTATTGTTATTAATAAGTAATAAATACGAGTATGAAAATTGGCCAGTTAGTGCAATACAGTTATGTATACAGTTTTTATTGCACAAGTGGGAGCAGTGCTGATTGTAGAGTCTGACAGCAGCAGGAGGGAAGGACCTGCAATCCCTCTCCTTCACACACTTGGGTAGTATCAGTCTGTCCCCAGTGTTGTGAGTGTCCTGCAGGGGGTGGGACTCCTTCACCAGCAGCAATGACAGCTTATCCACCACCTGCACTGGGCATCTAGGATGGAGCTGGCCTTCTTGATACGTTTATCAAGTCTCTTCCTATCTGCTGCTGCTCCATTGATAGGACAGCTTCAGAGATGACAGGAAACAGGATGACAGAGGGGGTGACACGGGTTCGGGACTCGAACCCGGGGCCGCTGCAGCCGGGACAAAGCCTCTGTTCATGGGTCTCCAATCAAAACTGATGGAGCCAAATGTTTCAACTGTATCCACATAAACTGGTGAATATTTTTTTATCTAGCTTAAATCAACAAATTTAGTGATTTATTGCTTTCGTGAGAGATTAAAGATGAAACAGACCATTCCGAATGACTCAATGCACATTTTATTTTAGAAAAAAAATATTTTCTGTCACATACTCACTGATGTTCCTTCATACCACTTTAAGTTTATTCTCTTCTGGATCTTGTCCTTGCAGTTTCTCACTGACGTGTCGTTTCCATGACTCGTGAACCTCCATGTGCACTTTCAGGTCCGAGTCTGTGTAAAAGGTTTTGCCACATGTTGTGCAACGAAAGGCTTTTTTTGCGTTTTTGCTTTGTCTCCCTGTGCAGTATTGAAGGTGTTGACTAAAACCAACACTTTTGCCACATTTCTCACAGAAATATGGTTTCTCTCCAGTGTGCTGTCTCATGTGAACAAGTCGACTGGAGCTCTGAGTGAATGTTTTGCCACAGACATCACATCTGTAGGGTTTTTCACCAGTGTGAACTCTCAAATGCAGAACGAGCTGGTGCTTTTGTTTAAACTCCTTGCTGCATTCAGAGCATTTAAAGGCCTTCTCCTCTTTGAGATTCTCATCTATGTCCCCTCCCTCAGGTGTGTTTTTGCCCTCATTCTGCACATTGCAAAATCTGAAATGTTTGCCTGAGGGAAAGCTTTTCCCACATTTCTTACAAAAATATGGCTTCTCCCCAGTGTGCACCCTCATATGAACAATACGACTTGAGTTCTGACTGAAAGTTTTGTCACAGAAATCACAACTGAAGGGCTTTTCACCTGTGTGAATCCTTACATGCACGATTAAGTGGTGTCTTTGTTCAAACTCCTTGTTGCACTTCAGGCATTTAAAGGCTTTGTGTCCATTGTGACTCTGGTCTACATGTCTTATAAGATGAGAATCCCTTTTAAAACTTTTACCACAAAATCGACAAGTCTTTTCTTCCCTCGGAGGCTCTTCCAGTTCCACATAGACTTCAATACTGTGACTCTGAGGCGACGACGAACCATCACTCTCATTCCATTCGTCCTTTATGCTTTCATTTACACTCACAGTCACAGCAGCGGAAGATGGGGACAGCTCACAGTCACTGG
This sequence comes from Pagrus major, assembly GCF_040436345.1. NCBI lineage: Eukaryota > Metazoa > Chordata > Actinopteri > Spariformes > Sparidae > Pagrus > Pagrus major. Next base: position 25,865,289 of record NC_133229.1, read on the forward strand.
TTGGTTCTGATTTGGGAAGTCGGACTTCAGCACCGTTGGAAGTATCAGCCTCCATGTCTGGACTGATACACTGATCCACCTGCTCCTCTTTGACCAGTGGGTGCTCTATGATCACCATTTCCACCTGTTCGACCTTAATATCACATTGCTGCCATGAAGGGGGCAGTTCCTCGGAGACAGGATACTGATCTAAAGGAGAGAGAAGACATCTGATGTCAAGTTGCATAAGTGTCAAAACTCCAGCACACATGACACAGGACATTTGGTAGTTGCAGAATTAACTTCACCACTTTCCGGTGGACAAACTGAATGGTGACACTATTTCCGTAACCCATCTTTTGTATTTTATTGTAATTTACCAGCTGACATTTGTAGCCGATACTGAGATTAAGAACAATAATGACATCTCAAACCACTCTCACAACTATGCAAGCAACAGACTGTCTGCATAGATCATTATGGGCCAAAACTCTTACCAGTGAAAGGCTCTTCTTTACAGTCTGGAGGCTGCTGAGAGTCTGTTGTTGGCTCCACATTGTAGGACTGTTGAGCTGCAGCGAGAGAGCTTGGTGGGTCAGCCAGAGAGGGGCTGCTGATAGCTTCTGCTCTTTTTTTCTTCCTATTGAGCCCATCACCAAAACACATTAACAACCAAGAAATATCAGTCAAGTTATACCAACACCAAGGTGAGATGATAGCAGATCAAGGGAGAGGGTTACCTGTCCGTACACTGTCTCTTGGTCGTACAATTGAACACCGAGGGAACAAAGTCTGGACTTTCTGGATCCATGGAGCATTCTCCTGGAAGACATCCTCACTTATTATGTTGTAACAAGCTAACAGTGTGCTCAGTCGTGAGTTATTGTGTACTAAATGTCCAATATTCCTGTACTTACTGACAGATGCTATAGCCAAACATCTACGAGCAGTTTGTTTTGTTTACATTTTAATGCTAATGTTGCTAACGCTGGTCAATGGTGTTTAACATTATGAGATAGCCAGCTGAGAATATCAGCAGTGTGGTTAATGTATTTCACTACATCTCTGATTTTGTCATTGTGTGTGATTCAAAGAGACTTGCCTAATATGAAATGAGCGCTGCAGATTCGAGAGTTCCGGATGGTTTCATCGGTCCAGTCGGTCCGTTTAATGGCTAGCAACCACAAACGCCTGCGGTTAGCATCAAAGGGCGTCCTCGACGACGGTATCCTATAAAAATGGAGGTCTTGATGTTTTCCATGTCTATTCTTGCACCCAGGTGCACAACACGACATTTTATTGTTTATTACGGGAATCTTTGCTAGTTGACACAAGTTGAATGCATCGCTTCTTCTTCTTCTTCTTCTTCTTCTTCTTCTTCTTCTTTTCCTTCTTCTTCTTCGTTTTAATGGCGACTTGTGACTAAGTGGCGCACTATCGCCACCCACTGTCGTGTGACGCTGCTCTTAAATCGTTATCAGTGTAGTATTTTGTAGATATGTTAAGACCTGCTTAAATCTAAGTTTCCAGAGCTTTTTGTTAAGATTGTTTTAAGGTCCGTGTGTTTAATGGTTTAATCCCTTCTTCTTCTTCTTCTTCTTCTTCTTCTTCTTCTTCTTCTTCTTCTTCTTCTTCTTCTTCTTCTTCTTCTTCTTCTTCTTCTGCTGCTTCTTCTCCTTCTTCTTCTTCGTTTTAATGGCGACCTGTTACCAAGTGGACCACTATCGCCACCAACTGTCGTGTGACACTGTTCTTAAAGCCCCTCTGGTGTTTTCTAGGTAGGTGAAGCTTAAAACCAAGTTTCCAGAGCTGTTTGTTAAGAAATGTTTTAAGATTAAGTTACATTAAGATCCATGTGTTAGTTTATTAGTTTGTTCCCTTCTTCTTCTTCTTCTTCTTCTTCTTCTTCTTCTTCTTCTTCTTCTTCTTAGGTTTTACTAGCTAGCTAGCTACAAACTAACGTTAAAGGCGCATGCCGCCACCTCATAACTTTAAAAAGAAGTTATATTATTGATATTCGACCTGTTTCCTCCAGTTCATTCATCAATAACTGTTGTTCATGAACGTATTTCCTCTCCACTTGTTTCTGATATTTTTCCTGCCACCACTATGCGCGCGCAACAGCACTGATGTAGCCTTGACATTAGCCTTCTAGCTTACTGCTTACACAGTGACTTTAGCTTTTTTTTGTGTATGAAGTTTATTAAAACATCACCCACATAGATGTATGCAGGGTCCGTCCATTCCTATAAAAGTCACTCAGTGTCTCATGGAGCCAAAAATTTGTCTTCCGGGTATAACAACAATTAACCGGACACCATCTTTAAAACATGATACACCTCCTGAGATCTTTTCCTAAACCTAACCAAGCAGTTTTGGTGCCTCAACCTAACTATGACCATGAAAAAAAAGTTCATTTTTTTATTTTCAATTATGGTAAATTACCTCATGGAACATCTTCATATAAATAAAAATGATTTAATTTAGTTTAGTTGAATGACTTATTTGTAAATGTGTAAATGTAGGTGAAGAGATTTTGATTGCACTGAAATCTTGAGTCACTTTTGTGATGTTTGTAATTGTTTACTTTGCCATAATTTACATGCATTACAGTAAGTTTAAGATATTAAAACCTACCTGTGTTCAGAATATATAGCCTAAAAATATATGTGATAACATAACTCAATATAATTTGAGTTAGGAGTAGTCATTGTAATAAAATATTTAACCCTGGATCAAAACACAATACAGGCTATGGACAAAATAGTGATTCAAAGTGTAAAAAATATTAATCTATACCAGCTCTAAATATATGAAAAGAGATGACGGGAGCAGACAGCCTCCTTTTCTTAAACACTGAAGTTATTTCCTGTCACTATTTGGTTAATTCCCTCAGTAAAAACTTACACACACACACACACTTTAGTTTGTCAGGGAAGTTAGCTACATGTTTTATTTGTTGTCTGAGTGAATAGTCAGTGTTGAGAATCTGAGCACAAGAACATTTCCAAGATGAGAAGTTTATTGTTTTGCAAAGTAGCTGTTTTTACAAAAGCATTAGGAGAGAAAAAAAACAACAACATTTGTAGAGGTCTAACACAACGGTGGAATGTACTGTCTTCATCTAAACACTGGTCCAGTGGACATTCTCGACAAGGGTCATCTCAGGGTATTTTGGGAATTTGCAACACGTCGTGAATGTAAGTTCTCCTGTTTTCTGTTTGCCACAAAAAGCTGCTCAGCTATGAAACACTGGATCAAACAGCAGCCAACAGAGGGGGCCAACATGATGCTCAAAGTCTCAACAGCCCTGTGATCTTCAGACGTGGTACATCCCAGAAAACACTCAAATCAAAAATGATCCTAACCTTGTTTTGCGGTTAAAAGAAAAGAAGCTTTTATCCAATACTTCACACGTTTCCTTGTGTCATACAGGAAAGTACAATTTGTGATATTTTGTACATGTCAGAGCCCAGAACAAAACAAACACTGTCATTATTATTAATAAAAAACCTTTCAAGATGCCTTCATATAAACAGCATAAAATCGTACGTTTACCAATACAGTAGGTATGAAATTACCACACACAACCCTGCTGGTTTACACTGTAATAAATAGAAATGATGATGATTGTACAACCACACGACACATTAGCAACAGATCAGCCTACTTCTACTTATTTTCATACTGTGAATGAACATCATGATGTAGTCGTTCTCACAACAGTCATGTTAGCACTTTTTCAGAAAGTCACTGTGCTGTTCTACTTGTGGGGAGAAAACTGATTTAGATACTTTAGTCCATATCTTTGCTTTGTGCATCCTAATGTTTAAAGATTTTAATTTGTACTAAACTGGAACCCTAGGCTATAAAAAGGTAAACAGGTCAAAGGAAAATAAAACCACAAGGGGAGATCTGCCCTTAAAACGCACCTGATACAGTTTGTAAAAAAAAAAAAAAGAAAAAGAAAGAGCATGCGTGACTGGAGCAAAAACTGGCAATACCTCAATCGTTCACGTATAGAAAATGCCAGGTACTAGCTTACATGCACAACAAAACGCTTTCTGCTCAGATTACTCGACAGGCCACGTTCATAAATATGTACATCCAAAGTCCAAAAAGCAGGGTCAAATAAACCATTTCTCTTACATCAGACGGCCTTGATTTTTAACTGAAGGTGGCTTGTTTTTATGACGAGTGGATCAGAAGTAACGAGGTGAACATGAACAGTATTTCCATATCAGATTACAATCAAGAGGAGCATAACATTCAGTTTTTCAGTTACATTTTTAAAGGGTTAGAGAACAAATGAAAATACTGTTTTTAGGGATTGTTCTTCAAAAGACATGGGATCATCAGGAGATCAGGAACTTTCGGGAAGAAAAACAATATATGTTGAGGTTTTCTGAGCACACGTACCAAAACTGGAATACTTAGCAGTTGTGAGTCCCTTACGTGGACACCAACAGCCTTTTTAAAGTGCACCAGTACCAAATAAGTAAGCTCAAGTACCATCATCTGATCATGTACCTGCACCGCATCCAGCTGAGCAGAAAACCCACAACAGTCCCAAAGAACAGTTTGCTGATGCAGAATTAAACTGTGCAAACACACACACACACACACACACAAACACACACACACACACAAAATGCTCCCTAGTCTGAGCCCTTTAATTCAGGAAGTCTTGAATTGTTCATCTCCCTCCCCCGTAATTCCTAGCAACAGCACTACCGCCGACGATGCCGTTGACTGCTGCCATCTTGACTCCAGAACATGAACTTGTATTTACACATCCATGAAACACACAGCTGAGTCATATTCTTCACATGGTGTATATTAACATGTTATTATGTGTTACAAATTAATGGTCACCAGTTAATAGAAAGAACACAAAAAAAAACAACACACCCTGTCAACACAGTAACACATCATCTGTACACGTTTTGTTCCGTTGCAACACTGGAGTAACGATGCATCGCACTGGCTTCGCTTCCTTTCACTGCCCCCTCATACCAAACTGTACTCATTTCCTGTTTGTGTCCCAAATTAACCAGCGCTCGCCAAGCGAAAGAAACGAGGAGCAAAGACCTCTGACCAGCCAGGAGGAAATAAAGTTCAGAGTCTCAGAGCAGCGACTTATTGCTACATGAAAGGAGCTAAAAAATAGTCAGTGCATGCACGTATCGGTCGAAACCTCTCTGTGTTCTGATGGATGCACGGAGAGTAATGAGATGTTAAACAAAGTGGTTTCCTCAGAAATCTAAAGGAAGCTTCATTAGTGTGAGTATCAATTACTGAGTGCCCCGCAGTGGAGTCAGTGCAACTGTTCTGCACAGACGTCATGGCTTATTCCCAAACTCGCAGCAGCAAAAGGTGACAGGAAACCTTCATTAGCTTGTTAAGTTCTTTATGTTAGTTCTGTGCAGCCTTGTGAGACCATGTACCAACAACTACTCTTTGCTTCTTTACTCGTCGAGCTGCTCATGAAGTGGATCTGAACCGTGACGCAGCGTTAAGACGATGCATTTAATTTTCTGTTTGATGTGAACATCTGTCAGCTACAACATCTGTCCAAAGACGATCAAAGCTTCTTCAACCTAGTTCAAGTTTTCATCTATTTATTACTTTCTAATCATTCGCCTTCAAGGGATTAGCTGTAAATAATGACTTCACCCATGGGTAATAAATATATTATTAATGTTTTACAGATTCATTATAAGCCATTAAGAGGAACAACTTTTGAGTTGAAAGGTTGCAGAATTTCTTCTGATCCTCACTTTATTCTAATCTTCCTTAATGATTTACTAACATTTATAACTGAACTTTATGACAGAATGAAGTCTGTCTCCGCATTTATAGAGCCGAAGTTGGCATATGATTAAGACAGGCGGAAGGAGAGGTAGTTCCTGTCAACTGGGTATCGTTTTGACTCAAATCTGGTCTGAGCATACTTTCTACAGTGTCCCTGTGGATGGTAATATAACAGTTACCCTAAATTATTGAGCTTATATATTGATCTTTTCATATGAAAACCAATCCTAGAAGAGAGATATTTGGGACCGGATGTATTCGACGTAACGATTTCTGTATCGAGCAGAATTATAGACACACAAAAGCAATTTTCCACAATCTGGCAACCCCACAAGTTGTTCTTCATAACAGCTCATAAGTGATCTACAACCTAAATTATTTATTATTCATTATTAAAGCCATAAATTACATATTATAAACCCTTTGTTACAGTACAATGTGGTACCCAAAAACCTACGTCGTAACAGTTTTGCCTACTTCTACTGTAAAGTGTTCAACTGATACGGTCGGAGGTGTAAACAGAGCAACGTAAGACATAACACTCTTAATACTAACTTAATTATAACTTCCTCTCCACCTCAGTGAAAGGAAAAGACATCCTGCGCAGAGTGAAAAGGTCGATGAGACAAAACCACGTGATGAATTTAAGACACGACTGTATTTGTTAAACCTGCCGGCTGCATTAAACAAAGACGGGAACGCTTCGGTGTGGACGACGAGACGCTGGTGTGGAATGACTGAGGAAACACTGACGCCATAAAAAACACATGAGACTTAAGACTGTGGGACTGAATATGGACTATAACAGCACCAGCCATACCACCAAAAAACTGTGACGTTAAGTAATCATTTTGTGCATGACTATATCTTCTATGCTACTATAGAAACATGAATACTATACATTCAAAATACCAATATCGGGATCTTATTCTGCTTCCACACAACCAACTGACTGTTGAATGGAGTTAAGTTAGAGTTGAGTTCACTTCTCCTAAATATGCACTGAAGAAAGTGTGTTTTTTTTATGAGAATAAGTTGCATATTGGTTTAGTTTACAATTCAGATGAGCTTTGCATTAAAAACAAAAATGCTTTCTGCGAGTGTGAGTCCAATTCTCAACCTGATTTCAAAGTAAACACTCATACTTTCTATTAGAGGAGAGTGAGCCGCAGCGATCGCTAAAAACTGCCGACACACGCCGCGTGCGGTATGGGACGCGTTCCGATACATCTTGTCGTGATTTAATCCTCATTTTGGGTATTTGGGTCGGTGAGACTGCAGCGTGTTACCATGACAACTGGGATAAACCCAAGGGAGAGCAGGGGGAGTGCCTCACGGAGTTGGAAATACACCAGCACAGAGAGAAAAAAAAGGGTGTAACGCTGCACTCTGTTGTGGTCAGGGGATCGACTTCTAGACGGTAAACACACACCCAGCTGGGTCGAGTGAGTGGAATGAAATCTGAAAGCGTCAAACAGCGGAAACACTTTGCTTTGAAGAAGTTTTATCTGATATGAAGAATCATGCGTCTGCCCTCGGGAATGAGTCAAGGCTCAGACTGAACATCTTAACACTGCTCAGGTCCAATACTGACAAATTTTGCAGCATGTTTGCCACTGTTGTTGCATCCTTTTCAGCTTGATCAACATGCATTTTCCAGTTTATTCAAAAGGTTTTGGAAGACTTTAATACGCCCACGAGTTGCAGATTTAAAACCTTTATCTAGTCACCAAATTTGTAGGATTTTACTCAACTGTTTTCTTTCATTTTAGTTGCTAAGTACCAGATATCTTTTCCTGAGTAACATTTTTTTTGTACCTATTATTTTGTCTTCCACACCTGCCTCCACCTCCCTAATGAATTCAGCATGATAAATGCATGTGCTATAATTAGCCGTGAGATCCCTGATCTGACTAAACTGGGGCTACGTGGAGAAAAACCTGAAAATGGAGCAAACACATTCACCCTCAAAGCATCATCATATCAGATCCTGGTTAATTAGAAAAGGAAATGGAGAGAAGTGAATGAGCTCTAACTTGTCACCGCCGGAGCCTTTTTTCCAGTCGCTATGCTGCTGCAGTGTTGCACGATGGATTATGGGTGATGACGACGTAACAGGTGCGTGTGTGTGTGTGCACGGTCATCTGTGATCAAGTCCTTGCTTCGCACACGACTTGCAGAGCGGGAAGAAGTGGAGGAAGTTAACCGAGCTTGGTGATCTGTAGATCTCCTTGTATCCGTACTGTGTCGATAGAGGGCAAAGATTTTACTTTGTGATAAAAGTCAAAGAGCTGGTGTCCGTCCACGAATATCCGGAACCTCTGGTGCTCGCAGTGGATCTCAATCTGCAGGGAGGGGACGACAGAAAAGATGGAGAGAAAGATGGAGAGGAAGGAGAAGATCAGATGACAAGAAGCGCCAACAATGCAAGTTGAGATTAAAGAAGTGACGTGAATTAAGTGCTTAAAGGAATAGTTCCAGTAGAAATCAGTTTTTGGCTTTCTTTCGGAGAACAGATGAGAAGTCTGTATGATGAATATGAAGCCAGGAGACAGTTAGCCTAGCATAGCTTAGCACAAAGACAGGGGGAAACAGCTAGCTTGGCTCCGTCCTACAGTAATCCACCTCGCAGCAGCGCATTAATTAACACACCACTATGCTTTCAGAACCAACAGATCCACAGAGGATGCCGTATCCACTGCCCTACACTCAGTCTTCACACCTGGAGAATAAGACTTAGTCTCTGGCTAACGTCATTTACAGGGGTGGAAGTAACTAATTACAACTACTCAGATTACTTAATTAAGTCATTTTTTTTGGTTACTTATACTTTTGTATTTTATTTGTTTATTTTTAATATAACAGCTGCTTATTTACACATCCGAAGTGTGTTTACAGTTTGGGGCTGTGCAGGTGGTGTACAGTCGCACTCCAGAGGTTCATTCACTGGAAACAGCTGCCTGCTTTGGCCGAAAACATCTCTCTGTCTCTTTCTGAAGAGCTGATGAATTATTTTTTTTCCAGTATCTCAGTATCAGTTTCTTGCTTGTAATAATTTTTTTTAAAAATCTGCCAATGAAACCAGTAAAAATCATCCAAAAACAAGTCCTGTTTGTCTCACTGGAATGTTTTTTTCTAGGTCATTGTGTCTTAGATTAAGAGATTTGTTTAATTAGATAAAAATACTTGGTAAGATCTTGAGTTTTTGCAGTGGATCTGCAGATTTGAGCGTTCAGTTGAGCTTTCACATGGTACAGCCATGTTTTCATTATCAATTAAAAAAAATATCGAGAGCACTTTAACTAAACGCAGGAAACGGTTACTAACCTCAAAGTTTTAAGGGTTTGATTAGAAGCGTGCTCACATTTGATCTGCTAATCCTGCTTGTAGAGTCGATTACATAACGAGTGCAAATCACAATCTGGACTAATGCTTTAAATCAGCTGTCCAAACATGTCTGATAAATTAACCAGGCCGATCTTCAAGAGCCCTAGTTTTTCTTGTATCTGCACACTGAACCTCAACAAACCAAATACAAAAACTGCAACAGCTTAAAAATCTCTCTGGTTTCGGGCCAAAGAAGACAAACTTGTAGGTGTGATGCCGCTTCCTGAGGCAGATTGTTTCCACGGAGTCAGACACAGAAACCGCAGCACATCATGTGTCCGTCCACATGCCTCCAAATTCATGAGTTCAGTTTGGAGGCAATCTGCACGACAGCCTTTTAATCTGCAGCCTGCAGCTTCCGACAGTCATGATGGTGCTGACCTGCTCCGTCACGCTCCGACCACAAACAATGACACTTTATCAGGGAGATGACGTTACATCACCAGACGCAGGGATCACCTCTAAAAATAAGCCAAACATGGTGGTTGTTTTGTCTGCAGAAATTTGGGACTGAAGCTTCTTTCTCTAAGCAGAAATGAAGAGCAGTTTGAGGGAACGACTCTGTTGTTAAAGGCTGGTGAGTTCACAACCGTGCGTATATTTTTAGCCCAACACCAAATGTGTCATCCGTGTGCATATTCAGAATTATTAGAGCGGAATATGATTAAACGTCCTCAGGTCTAATGAGAGTTACTCATCGTGCATACGTGCAGCTGCTCAACCCCCCTCTCCATCCAACACACAAGCAGCTGATGCTCATTCAGTTAACAGACCACGACACAGGATACAGCCTGCATGGACAGTAGATAGATATGATGTAGCGTGGAAAACATTTCCTGTTTGTCTCTTGTTTCTGTGCTGCGAAAAGACATTAACATCTCTGTTGTTTCTCTCCTGCAGCTGACTGTTTATAATGCTGACGACAGGATTTTAAATGAAAAATTCTATCGAAACACGCTTGTAAGACTCAAATATTGTATTTTCAATATCAATATATCCCTTAAAGATTTGGGAGGATTAGTCCGTTAATCGTTTTATTTATAAGGATTCAGAAAAGACCCCGAGGTCTTTAATTGTTCATTTCAACAGCCTAAAACCCAAAGATATTCAAGTTGCAGTGATATGAACAGAGACAAGTATGTTGCACTGGGATTGGGTCTGTGAGGATGATGAAAATGATCTGTTTTAGTGCTTTAACATCTTTATGTCATGTACCTACAGTATGATGTTACGATGCACTTCCTGACTGCACCTGATTGGACGGACACCACTCATTGGATGTCTGCTGTGGGATTTCAAACCGGGCCAACACGGCGACTCATTTGGAAACTCACTTATCTGCCGAAAATAGTTATTAAAATGTGTTTCTGGAGACTTTTTAGGAGAGAAACAAGCCGTGCAGTTGCTGAATCTGTCTTCATTTTAACTCAAGAAGCCGAGACCTCAATTTAATGCAAATGATGAGCGGGCAACGCGATGCCCTGTCTGTCAGAGGGCGACACAGCGCTGCCAGAATCCATTGCGCATCTGCTTACATGGACAAAAACGACATGAAGAGTTTGATAGTTAGCTCTTGATAGATGGTGACAGACAGAGGGGATTTTTTGAAGGTTCCTGCCCTTTTTCGAGACAGTTTCTATCGATGCCAATCCATCTGGCACATCAGGTTACAGCTTTGTCTACATATTACAACCCTGCACTGACTCCGTACACTCTTCTGCTTCGTGTTTTCCTTTTCCTCCTCTTGTTGGCTGCCTTGTTTGCACCACTGGCCTCCAAACAGCTTTGAAAACACGTCGGCCTTCGACAAAAAACACTTTGTATGAACCGGCTCTTTTCAAGCTTACCTCAGCCTTGAATACTTGAGTGGTTTTCTCATGTAAACTTACTCCATTCAGTGTTCATCAATGGGTCTCCTTTTCATAGGTTGGCCATGAGTCACTTTGGGTTACTATCCAGGGGTTTAAATAACATTGCCTCAGCAGTTGGAGTTATCGCTCCTACTGCAGTTTCTGTTGTGAAGATCTGTTGGATTTTGTGGCGCTCTCTCTGAGTTCATCTTTGATGTACTTGTCTGACTGCAGTGTGCAAACACTTTCATGGCGCACTGAATGAATAAAAACACACCTGCTGAATAGATTCACCGCTGTTTTCACTCTGAAATGAGCTGGTTTAGATCAAATACTGTCACCGAGGACTCTTGTTCTTTAGAGTCAGATCACAGCAATGAAACGACAGAAACATGAGATCCAAAGGAAAAGAGCGTCCCACGATCCTCATGAAAACACGTCTTCAACTAGAACCAACAGCTTTCAACCTGTAGCAGCAGAATCATCAGCCGTGTGAGTTTGTAATGAGCACAAAAAAAAAGCATCTTTACCCTAAAAGGCTGATCAGGGATGAAGGGAAAGTAGGCGGTGGACGCCTCTTCCCCCACCCACTTCCCAGAGACTCGGGCGCTGCGCAGAAACTGGCGGTCGCTGAAGCGGGCGGTGAGTTTCAGGGCCACGTCGTACGGGGGCTCCTCCTTCTCCGAGTCCCGGCCGCAGGTCAGACTCACGTCAAAGCTGAGGAGGGGAGGAAACAGAGGGCAGCGCGTGAGTCCATTCACTAATCTGGGATCAGTCATAATGCATAATTCTGCTGCTGCAAACCAATTGTGTGTTAATTATGCATAATCCCTGCTGCTAGTTTGGGTTTGCCCTCCTTCCCCTGCAGCTGTGATGTTTACACACAACCATATGTTGATGATCAGGGCAGAACTTGCAACAAAGGAGTGTAATTTTGAGGCCTGGAGGACATTCACATGAACTTTGCCATGAAAGCTGTGCCAGCAGCAGAAGCAGCAGCAGAACATGATGAGGTCATGGGGAGGTTTTCTTCCAAGTTTGACACAAGTTTCCATGTAGGGGAAGGACACACCCAAACAATTCTGCCTCACTGGCTCCTCATTTTTTCCTTTTTACCCCCCTTTTCTCTCCCTGCTGGTTTGGGAACGCCCTGTCTCTGCATACTTAAGAAGCCACCATTCTCTTCTGACTGCCCACGCATTACTCAATGTGTCCTGGAGTGGCTGTGCAAGTCAGACTGGCCCGAGAACAACAAAAAAAGCTCTAAAAACGCATATGCATGTTGAGATATAGATCCAGGCTTTTGTGATAAAGGCGTGCGTGCATGCATGAGGTGTTATCTTACCTGTCTGGCTCCAGGTCCACAATGCCCATCACTATGATCTTCTTCCCTGGCCGCATGCCGCCCCGGATGCGCCCGCTGAACGGCACCGTCTATGCAAAACACATTGAATCGATTACGCACGGCCCCGGAGCGAGCAGCGCGGACATTATAAGAGACCGTTCAGGCATCTTTCATTACCAGGAGACGTGACAAATCCTCCTTGTCAGGTGAGATGAGGCCGGGGTTCCCCAGCGAGTCGTTCAGGTGGTCATCCTCCACATTCTTCAACACCAGTGACAAAGAAAACACAGGATGCAAAGTGTCATTTATCGCTCTGTCAGGTAGGATATAAACTGACCCGAGTGAGATTAAAAACAGCCAACACGAGGCTGCGGGCCTGTTTATCAATAAATACACACGGTGTGGCCTTGCATGCGGCTCTTCCACAACAATGACGAGGTGGCAGCAGCGGCACCAGCAGCGGCAGCAGACCTGTCATAAACCAGCCTCCGTGATCAATAAACATACACCTGCGATGTGAAAATGCGCACATCGAGAGGAGAAGCCGAGCTGGGCTGCGTGAGAGCACGAAACCCGGGTGCATTTCACCGCCAACATATTGGATTTCCTCCGCGGCCACCGGATGAAACAGGAGCGCGCTCCTCGGTGCGCTCCGCATTTACAATAAGCGCCGGATAATCGACCTAACGGTGCGCTTAAATCAAATCCACAGGCCGTTACGCACGGAAATGTAACGTTAACACATCAAAAACCCAGCACCAGCCTCCCCTCCGGAGCTCCCAGATACTCACTATTCCGTCCTTTTCCGCTGCCTGCACCGCCATCTTGAGCAGAATAGCATAGGATGCTTATTATCGGAGCAGAGGCAGCCCTGCCTGCCTGCCGGGGTGAGTGCGGTGGTGTGTCAGCGTCGTGGCACTGACTCAGGAGGAGGATATTCCTGTTCCTGGGTCTCTCCACGCCTGACAGAGAGCGCACACAGCCGCCTAGCAGCACATCCCTCCGCTCCTCTGTCAGCCTGGAAATGGGTGGATATCTGCTGACGTATGCTTTATAATAATTACAGACTAAAAGCTTTAATCCCCGTCTGTTGGAGAGGGCTAATCAGACAGATTTCCCTCAACCCTTCACCCAATTAGGCAGCGCGCTCTTTGGACTTTTTATTCCCAGATTTAAAAGCACATAACCCAGCTTGAATAAGTGCTGCGAGTGTTATTCAGTTTTTTAAATTGTGGCACGACTGGGGGCCACGCTCGATGCTTGACGTGACTGATTCAACAATATGTAGGCCTCCGAGGCCACACAGGGCTAAAAATAGACCCGGTCTAACCCGGTTGTGACCCGCGAACATTAATTGCTTTTCGGTGAATCAAGCAGAGATCCACATTGTGTCCCGGGCATTGGCTTTTACAGAAACCCCTCCCTCCCTCTTTCTGTCCAGTCCCGAGCATGCAAACATCCCCTCCCTCCATCTGTGTGTGTGTGTGTGTGTGTGTGTGTGTGTGTCCCTCTCTCATGCTGGTTTAGTTTAACTGGTCCACTCTGCCCCCCTGTGGACACTGAAGGACGTTACAAACTGCATGTTAAAGGCTTTTATTCAGCCAATTTAAAGCTTATTTTATAAAGTCTCAGTGGGGATATATTTATTTTAATCCCTCAACACTTGACATCAACATGTGAAGCAAGAAAACGTGATATGTTTCTGTGTCTCACCCTGAATTCACACAACAAGGCAGAGACATGCGTAAAGGTTTCCATCCATTAACTGGTTTCTACGTCACCTCTCAGCTTTCCTGCCAGCCAGTGTTTTTTTTAAATATATAATAATGATAATTTTAGATATAATAAAGACAGTTTTATATAATCCAAATCCAAATAAGTAAAAAATGTAATTAATAAAAGAAAAAAGCTCTGTTCAGTTTTTGTTTCTTGGCTCACCCCTGCAGCAACATGTTAAAGGCTTTTATTCAGCCAATTAAAAGTGTATTTTATAAAATCTCAATGGGGATATAATTTTTTTTAAAGGTTTGTCATCAACATTTGACATTTGAAGCAAAAAAATCAGCGTCAAATGTAGTTTTTCTCCAGATGTAAGTCTGTTTTTTTAAAGCAAGACATGAGGAGAAAACAAAACCTTAAATTTTGTGGAGTCTTCTTGGGCTTTTGGATCAGCAGGGTCAGAGACATTCTGCTCTTTGACAGGTTAGCCTACATGCACAGGGGCCAGAAGTGTCCTCTGCCTGACTGGTCTGGATCTCTAACCATCACCTCACTGAGTCTACCTGTGGTCTTTACCTGTGTCCAGTGTTTTCTAAATCTAGTTCATTAAACATTTCTCTGCTGTAAACCTTCTTAGAGCAGAAACAAGTATTTTGGTGAAGCAAAGAGATTGATTTTAGGAAGTGAACTGGATGTTTATGATTACTCAGGTTGAAGGCTGACGGCTACCTGGGTGCTTTCTGTGAGCAGCACTTACAGGCTTCATGCACCAAGGTCCAAAGCTGTTTCTGCTAGTTTAAGATACGTATTTGTACCAATTCAGCCTCAACTAAATAATCTCACTGCTAAAATCAGTTAAAGTAGATACTTCATAGTGTGCTTAACCCAAGTAAATTACTTACTTTGCTCCTTTAAACATCACACATTGATGAGCGACTCTGTGCTTCCATCTTGTGGTTTCTGTGGGAACTACATCTCGATCTCAAACCACATTTTAAAAATAATTCCCACATCATGTTGTTCATGATTTTCTTTGCAGAGTCTCGATGAGAGAAGCAACATCAGACATGCCGGGGATTAAAGGCTGTGACGGTGTCACCTCTCTGGAGACGAACCAGCCTGATACATCTGCACACCTTCAGGAGGTGAAGGAGAAATGCAACCAGACAAAACCCCAAGAAACAGACACAGCACACTGAAGGTGAGGATGACTGCAGACCATCAGTCATAAGTGTTAAAAGTACAAGTAAAAGAAAATGAGATATTTTTACATGTATGTTTGCTATGTGTCCAATATTCAGCATTTTTATGATTACTGGAATCAGTTTTTTATCTGATTGTCGATAAAATTCATCAACTTAAAAATGTGGCAGCCTACTTGTACTTGCAGCATGTAAAGTAACTAACAGGGGTGGAAGTAACTAAGTACAGTCACTGAAATTACTGTAATTAGGTCAGTTTAGGTGGTATTTGAGTATGTTTTTCAAGTCTGTAGTTTTACTCTTACTAAAGTATGCATTACACCATGTAATCTACTCAGTTACTTTTAAAATCATAATTGAGTTGGGAGTAACAGAAACCAATAAAGTAACTAATACTGAGACTTTTACTTCAAACACTTACTTACTTAAGTATCATTTTAAAACCAGTTTAAAACTTTTTGAGTAATATTTCAGTAATGTAACTGAACTCAGTACTTTTTCCACCACTTGTAACTGGTAACTACAGTTATCAGATAAAGAAAGTGGAGTAAAAAGTACAGTATCGCCTCCAAAATGTAGCGGAGAGGAAGGATAAGGTAGCAGAAAATGGAAAGAATCAAGTAAAGTGAAAGTCAATGTACTTAGTTACATGCATCACTGCCAATCTGGCAAATTATTTCTTTTGATTAAATAAAAAGAAGATGCTCAACCTCATCAACACATCAAGTTACATGTCAGAAGGGATATTTGTCACAGTGGAGCATCAACACCTGTCTCCTACTACAGGTGAGAATAAACTACACATTCCCCCAAAATCCATTGTTTTCTAAATGACATCTTGGCTGTCAGTGTTTAAAAGACAGAGAACAGTTCAGACTTCAGTATCTAACACATCCCTCCATCCTCCCCTCTCTCCCCCTCTCCCTCCCTCGCTGCCTCCCCCTGCAGAGCTCCTCCAGCCGGCCCGCCCTTCTCTCTGCTGCCATGGCCGCGGAGGCTGCCGGTCGGGATGATGCGACGGCCGGTCCTGCAGACTGCACGGAGATGGGGGAGCGGGTAAGATGCTTTTTTTTTTTTTTTTTTTTCTCGGATCATTTCAGATGCTGTCTTTGCGAAAACCGACAGGATTGAGAGCGTCCTGCGCCACCAGGCCTCTCCTCTCCTCTCTTCTCCTCTCCTCTCCTCTCCGGTCTGTGGCACCGCTGCTGCAGCAGAGATGGAGAGAAACTCTGCAGCGCCGCAGCAACATTAACAGTCCTGCTGTTTCATTTTCTGCACGTTATTCTGTTAAATAATCGGGTTTAAAGGAAAAGGAGGATGAGGGTTTGACGTTTAGAGAGGAGAGAGGAGAGAGGGAGCGCCGTGCGCGCACCGCCCTGCACCGCACCGCACCGCCTCGCACCGCACCGCCGCTGCTGCTGCAGAGATCACATCCTGTGTGACGCGCTGATGTGAAAGAGAGAAGTGAAAGTACAGCAGCTGGTCGGTCGGTGGATGTAGGCTGCCGAGGCTCGGCTTATAAATAGCCCCGACAGAGGCCGTTCGTCGACAGTGTGCTCTGAATCTGGAGGGATTCAAACGAGCCCATTTTTCTTCCACTTGGCGGTGACGCAAGTTGGCAACAACTTGGCAGGCAAGGTAGGAATTTTCCCTGATCAACAGAGCAGGAGCTGAGAAATGGATGAAAAGAGAGTCTGTGTTGGGCTGATTGAGGTCCTTATCAGAGGAGAGAGTCCAGCAGGAGAGCCTGCAGAGACACAGTGAGCAGCCAGTGTTCAAACTACAGACTGAGTCTCTAACTATTCTGCATTTGGCTTGAACATTCATACAGTTAAAATGTTAAAATCACAAGTTTCCAGAGCTAAAAGTGATGTTTTCAGATGGGTTAAAGGGGCACTGTGTAGTTCTGGAGTCAGACATTCAAACTTTAATATTTACAATAGAGAAAACCAACTCAGCTGAACTGAATAAACAAGCTGCTCTCAGAGGAAAATCAGGTCCTGGAACACTGTTTGAGGATAGAAAGGTGGCAGGGTCCGCCACATATAAACAAAGTACAACAGCATGAAACTGTGTTGTTTGTTTATTCAGTCAGTGCACCTTTAATTCAGAATTACACAAGAAAAATCCCAAATTATTCCGGAAACAGTTAAAAAGTCAAGTAAATCTGACTTTTGTTTTTGTGCAAAATGACTTTTTAAGTATTTTTTCAGATCAAAAAAGTTGATTGCAGATACATTACATTACATTCTCTCCTCAGTTGTGAGTAAAGCCACTTCTTACAGGCTGGAGGAGGGTGTGTGTGTCAGTGTGTGTCAGTGTGTGTTTGTGTGTGTAGGAGGATGTTCCTCAGAACAGAGCACCTATCCGCGGCTGCACTGAACCCGTTCTTCCACTTTGCATTTACCTGGCTTAGATTTTAGTGTCATCTGATTCTCACATGCTCTTTTGTTGTTGTCTTCAGCCTGTGGACTCTTCATCTCC
The DNA here is from genome assembly GCF_040436345.1 of Pagrus major. Classification (NCBI taxonomy): domain Eukaryota; kingdom Metazoa; phylum Chordata; class Actinopteri; order Spariformes; family Sparidae; genus Pagrus; species Pagrus major. Next base: position 25,883,069 of record NC_133229.1, read on the forward strand.
AGCTGCTCTTTATTCCTTTCCCCACTTCTCCCCTTTTCCCCTCCATCTTCTCTCAGGGTGAGTGTCTGCTGCTTAGATCCGCTTCTTTATCCTCCATCAGCGACTTTTATCTTCTTTTCGAGCGTTATCTCAGACCGCCGCCGATAGATCTCATCCTCTCAGTGTCTTGCAGGTGATTTCATGCAGGACCAGGGGTGAGATCTGTCCTGGTGTTTGCTTTACAGATGTAGGCTACAGTGCCAAAGGTGAGGCCGACCAAATGTGACAGATTACGCAATGCAATCTCCCTAATCTCCTCAACTGAAAATGAGGGGATGCTGGATTAAAGGAGGGAGTTAGTTGGAGACGGGGGGGGGCCCGTGAAAGAAGGCCGTTATTAGAGATTACAGAGCAAGGGATTGTTTTTACGACCCAAATACTTCGTCTGCTGAAGCCTGACAAGATGAGAAGAAACCACCAGGAATATCAGATCACGAGAGGGTTGTTTCTGATTGTTGTGGCGCCAGAAGTGAGATTCATCTTAGATTTTTGGATTAAAGGGTAAACTAGTTTTGCATTCTTGAAAAAAAGGACTAATCTGGTCACCTCCATGGTTTGCAGTACAGCCTTTTTAAACCACTACTTCTTGTACTGATGGAGCTACAAACGTCGAAAGAAACGAAAGATTTCACCAAAAGTTTTATCGTTGTCGGCAGCAGCGATTTCCTCTCTGTGCTTGAGGTGTTTGCTGATGTTTTCTCCCACTCCGGCTGATGAAAACTGCTTAAACACACCCAACATTTGAGTTAGTTTTGGATTTGATCACTCTTCAGTTATATGAGTTGAGAGCCTGGGATTTTGGGAATGATCTACATGCACATCTTTGTCTAACTGGTTGTTAAACAAAGGATTTGTGCATTTCAGTGTATTTAGTATGTGTGGCAGGTTGTTCCTATGCAGGATTATAAAATAAAGGAGGAGTTGCGGTTGGAAATTCCTTCCAAATTCCTCGTGTGCGTAAAAAAAAAAAAAAATCCTCAGCCATTAAAGCTGATTCTGCCTCTGGCCGAGGTAAACGTGAGTGTGATATAACGTCTGGGAAAAGCAGGAAACAAAGAGGGAGAAGAGACAACTCTGGACCCTCTTATGTTTCCATCCGTGTCCGTTTGTTTGCTTGTTTGTTTGGTTGTTGGTTGGTTTGTCAGCAGGATTACACAAAACTTGGATGTAGGATGGGTCTCGGCCCAGAATAGACCCTGTAAAATTAAAGGGAACTGTTCGGCCCTGGCGGAAGTTTTTGCACTCTGCTGTACTGATATTATCTTATAACTGATAAGGCTGTATTACAACTCGAGAGATGCCTGAAAAGTGCACTTTACTAGAAACAAGAGTAACATATGTGCCATGTGAGAGGAAGTGAAACAAGAGTTGAGGCTAATTCTGCTCTTCTTTATACTTTAGTAACGGCTGCACTACAACGAATGATTGCAGCGCTTCCTTTGCTCTGAAGACACATCTGAGACAAGCTTGCATCAGGTCTTAAAAGCTGCTCAACAGACAAGAGCTCCTACTACTGTATAAAGCTGAAGTGTCGTCATAAGCCATCATAATGTTTCAATTTATTTGGTGAAATCTGAAAATCTTCAAACCAATCGGCAGAATAAATGTTGGCGATGCAGTTTTTTTATGTTTCTGCAACACTGTGCTTATGATCTGGTTAGGTTAAGGTACAAAAACTACTTGGGTCAGGGTCAGGAAGTGGTTTTGTTGGAAAATGTCCTGAAGTCCTGTCATGATATTCGGTGTTGTCGCCAGAAAACATGGATGGTAAACGTAAAAAGAAATCTGGTTTTGTCGCCAAAGAAGAAAAACAGAAAGCGCCCCGATGTCTGATATTTTATTCTGGTGACTGGGCTGTAATAATCAGTCTGCACCCTCAGCCCGTCGTCGGGATCGTTCTTGATGTTTCACAGTATTTTCTCTCTTGCAGCTGAAGGACGGGAACATGAAGGCTGACCTGGAGGCCGCTCTGCCTGCTGGACAGGAGGACTTTGCGATCCAGTGCCGAGATGTGTGCCGGTCGTACGGCAAACTGAAGGTCCTCAGCAACCTCAACCTGACCGTACCACAGGGACAGATGTGAGTGACTCAAATCTGTCATCAGGGCTGTGATTTCACACTGTTCTGCTTGATTGATGCCACATTTATTTGTTTATCTCTCTGTCTGAACTGTCTGAACTCTCTGGCTAACATTTTCCAATGTTAAAGGCATCATTGCTAAGATTTTACGTTCTCTCAGTTAGTGTTTTCACCTTGTAGTCCAGCTCTAAGTTCAGAAGAACAGATAGTTAACACCTTTTGTTTTTCACCTGTTGTTTCTCCGCCCCTGAGCTTCATAAGGAATGATGTTTGTAGATTACAGGATCACTTTTCTCACACACACCTGCGTTCAGCGACAACCTAGATGAGGAAGAACAAAAGCAGTCAGACTCAATGAGAAAGTTGACAACAGTTGTAACAGGAATGCAGAAGTATCATGCAGGTGATCTGACAAGAGCTTACATAAACAGTATTTACTCTCTTTAGATTCCTTTCATGCCTGACTGTATGTGAGCAGAAGCTGCAGTTTCCATTCAAACACCATTCATAATGTCTGAACATGCCAGTTAGAGCTGCGACGGTGTGTTTGAGCACCAGAATGAAAGGAAAGTCAGCGTTTTTCTGGACTTCTGGATGATATATAGTTTATATAAACCCTCTAAAATGCTCTAAAAAGACGTTTTACCTGAAATGCTCTTGATTCTGTGTTGCAGTTACGGCCTTTTGGGGCCCAGTGGATGTGGGAAGACGACGCTTCTGAAATGCATCGTGGGAACTCTGAAAATCTCCCGTGGTCACATCACTGTGTTGGGGAAGCCGCCTGCGTTTCCCGGTCACGACGTGCCGGGGAAGATGGTCGGATACATGCCACAGGTAAACACCACATCTTAAAATGGTTTACAGATGTTTTTACACCTGCATACAGGTGTTCTTGCTCTTTTCTTTTATTAATAAACCCAACCCAGCTACAAATCCATGCAAATCCAAGGTCTTTAACATGACACAGATTCAAGTAGAGTTGAAAAGGTCTTTGCTTTCTTAAAAGCTGATTTAACCTGATAACTCCCAAGTCAAATTCCTTTCAGCTCTCTGGGAGCATTAAGTCTATTCATTCTGTCACTCAGTGAAGGTTTTTGAGCTCTTGTGTTTTACTCACATGGAGGAGCTGCTCCTTACAGCTTTAAATAATGAACTAAGTGCCTTCAGTCTCAGGGGCTTCTTTAATTTAGCCTCTGTCTCAGTCTGTGACCTGTGTCTGAGTGTGTCTCATTACTGTCACACTGGATATCTGATGAGGCTGATAACACACATGCTCATGTCCTCCTGAGGGTAACCTGTGCATCACATGGGTCCCTGTAGGAAGTGATCTGTGACCCTCAGAGGAGGAAACGTGACTCCTCACCTGCTCCCCAGAGTGCAGCTGTGGTGAACGTGGCTTGTGTTGTCCATGTGTTCATATTGTCAAATTAATTTACTCTAGCAAAATATAACATATCAAACTCACTAGTTTTAAAGAAAAATGTGTACGTGGACTGTTATTTAAGATCTTAATCCTCCAAGATTAAATGTTTTCTCGAGGCATGTGGGCAGTAATCCTTTCAGTGATGGAAGTACTCTAAGAAAATGCAAAGTCAAAGTTCTCTGCAAGAGATGCAGATCTGCAGGATGAAGAGTGAAGTAAAACAGATAGTTAACTTGTATATATACATTATATATATATACACATTTCTAAAGTTTTGTGCTGGGGTTTACGCCAAGAATTTAGTGATACGACATTAGAAGTCTAGTTTTTTAGCAATCAATTTATGGCAGAAATACAGAATAATGGGAGAGATGTCAGAAGACATGGGCTGGATATGGCTTTTAATGATTCGTTGGTACCGATTCGAATGTGTCTGTAACTCAGTATCGGTAACTGTCAAGGACCAAAAGCTACTATTGAGTGTAGGCTTTGGCCGACATTAGATATTCTTGAATTGCGATACTTACCATCAAATGCGATATTTTTCACAATATCGAACAGCTGTTATGGCATCTTCAGGCTTTTATTTTGAAAAGAAAATTCACGCTGAGCTGTTGTGGCAGCAGAGGCAACACATGTTGACAGTTGATGAGACCAGCCCATGAGACCAGGCTGGTGGAGGTTACCACAGGTTAATTGGCCTGATGTAGCTGCATGCACCTAATGCTTTAAAATGGAGAGCCAAGGGTTTTGAATGAGACTACATGTTGTCTTTGATGATAATATCGTCTCTCTCAATATTTGGGCAGGACAATATTGTGATATTACGTTCTGGATATTGCCCAAGCCAGTTTTAGGGCTTATTATTATAGAGGTAAAGTTCTTGTTCAGCCACTTGAGTTTACACACGGTCTTTTAAATCTTTGTGTTTCACAGGAGCTGGCGTTGTACAACGAGTTCACCATCAGCGACACTCTGACCTTCTTTGGCAGAATCCACGGCCTGACGTGGAAGGAAACCAAGGCACGCATGGACTTCCTCATCGACTTCCTGGATCTACCTCAGAAGAGCAGTCTGGTCCGAAATCTCAGGTAAAAACACACGTAGCACGTGACAGAATGAGTTTAATACGCAGGGATTGGGAACAGAATGAGTCCTTTGAATGATGCACCTGAGATGTTAGATTCAGGTGTGGTCATCAGTGTTATCCAACTGAAGCCAGATGCAATATGTCCCCAGATAAAGCCAGTAAATGTGTTTTTACAGCTGTCTACAGTTGGCTCACCTGTGGACTTTGAAACCTTGATTACCTGTGGTAATGTCTGCACACAGACACACATAATCCCTCTGTCCATAAAGTGGCCATAAAACAATACAACTTGGTCTCGAAAGGAGGCAAACAAAAGTCGAAAAAATAAGAAAGCTTCGTATTTATTGTAATATTAACTTTGGAGTATTCAAAGTGGCTCAGGAGGTAGACTGGAGGTCCACCAGTCGGTGGGTCAGTATTAGAAAAGTCTGGTAAATCCAGAAAGCCACAAAGTCTAACACTATACATCATCACGGTAACAAAACAATATGGATATATTGCCAAGCCCTATTCATATATTATAAGTCAATGTGCATACTGAACCCGGTCACCTTTCAGTCTCAATCCACCCAATCTGGCAACACAGGTTTGCATGCTTTTGTGTTGTCATTGAGGTGAAAGTCCACATTGTCCTTCAGAGTTTCAATTGAGGAAACCTAATGTGAAGCTTCCAGTATATTTGCATGCAGTTAATATGCTGAAAAGAATATTGAACAGATGATCATATCTGTCGCGAGATATTTATGGCGGCTCGTACTGAAGAAAAACTTTCTACTTTACTGCTGCTCATTCTGCTCACATTTATATGGTTTCCTCAGAGGAATACGTTGTGCAAAGACAAAAAAGTCTTGTTTTCAGGCCCATAAAAGGAAGCGATCAAGCGGTACACATTAAAAATAGAGTATTTGGCATTTCACTGCTGCTTAATTCATGGAGTTATTTTTGAAAATGTTTCTGCTGTGAGATGTGAGAGGCAACGGAGAATGTTGCTCCACTCTCTCAGGCACTGATAGAGATCGATAAAAGCAGTTTATAGCCCTTTTATGCTCGTCTGTGTTATTGCAAGAAGAGTAATCAGCATCTCTTGTTTCAGCTCTTGACTCAACTCCCTGATTCGTTACAAAGACCCTTCTGTTCCCAAAGAGGCCCCTCGAACCAGCGTTCATTAGCAGTTCATGCAATATTTATGTCATCCGCCTGTCATGTTACTGACCTGCAACTAAAACTCCTCCTGACTGAGAGGATTTTCACTGTAAATAAGTTTTATTTCAGACCTTGTGTGTTATATGAAAGACCTGTTGTGTTACAGGTGTCTCTTCTCTTGTTGTGCTGCAGCTTTGTGTGACAAAGGTTGTTGAAACTGTTCACAATGCATAATATGAAAGATATTCCTGGTATGAATAAACACCCATCATCAGTTTCTGCTTCATATCACTGTTTATATTATCTTTAATACAACGTAGGATCAGTTGGCTAATTTGTGATATATTAAAAAAAATATATATATATATATTTTTTTTTAGATAAAATCAATAAAAAAGGATATTTTTTTTCTAAATTCCTCCCGTCATCCCTCTCTCAGCTCTTGTGGTTTTCCTCCGTGTTGTCAGGCAGGTTCGTCTCCTCTCCGCCTCCCTCAGGAGTGAGTGGCATGCGTACAAACGAGGCGGATCATCAGTTACGAAACAGTTAGGAATGTGGGAGAAGATTCACCTTTGTCGCCCTTTGGCCCTTCTTGTTGTCCTCACCTGCTTCCTGTGTGTGTGTGTGTGTGTGTTGCAGTGGAGGTCAGAAGCGCCGGGTGTCGCTGGGAGCGGCTCTGCTGCAGAATCCGGAGCTGCTCATCCTGGACGAGCCGACGGTCGGAGTGGACCCGGTGCTCAGGGCGAAGTATGTACAAAAAAAAACAACACCGTCATTTTTCCATCACTTTAAAGGCCATTACGTTGACTTACATTAATGTCGTGGAGACCCAAACATTTACCCAAGTCTTCAACTAAAATTAAATGGTTTGCATTATGGGGGACTTTTGCTTTGTCTCCTAAAGGAAGGCGTGTCCCCACAATGTGAGTAACACAAGTCCACACACACAAACTCATCCTCTCACTCTTCCCACGGTGGCTGTCCTCCAACTTACGTCTCTCTCGGCGAAGAACGGTCCCATACGTACGTTCGTCATTTAACACATCTCCTCATAGAAACTAAATGGATCAACAATCATTTACAGAATATATTTGTCTTGGCGTGAACTCATGACAAGACCTATATAAGTCTGGCAAAATAAAATATCAAAATTTCGATGTCAGTATTAATAATATCTTGGGTATTTATTGGGGCTTTCTTACTTTTCTTCCTATTTTCATTTTCATGGCAAACTTGGGGAGGGACGAGGATGACACGTGACGAAGAAAATCAGCAGGATTTGAAGCAGAAATGAGCAGAGAAATATTTAATTGAGCAGAGACGGTTGGATAAGTTTAGATCTGCTGCGAAGGCTCTCTCAGTCAAAACAATGAAAACAAAACAGTAGATTAATGATGTGGTGGAGTAGCACTGAATCTGAATCGGATGAAAATCTATCTGACGTGAAGTGTTCATGGATGAGGTAATGTATTAAAGTTTTATTCACACTACATTTAGTCACGTGAACTGACATCCTTCATCACTCTGTGATATATGATGTGATGGTTTTCCCCCCCGGCTTGTTTAGCGACACGCAACCAAATAAAACGCACCGTTGCCTCGACTGAGATGGAGGAATTTTCTGGATCTGAACATTGTTGGAAACATCTGGGATGATGTCAGTACATAACTCAACGAAGGTCCTATTGTTGAAAAGTTGAAATTTTACATATTATACCTTTAACTGTAAAGTATTCTTATATCATACTTCCATGTGTCCTTCACATTGGCATGGATGTTAAACAGTCCAGCCACTAGGGGGCACTGCTCAGATCACCACCGACCATCATACAGATGTTTAAAACTTCTCACCAACCCTCGTAACCTCTCCTCAAAAGGTTCTGCCATTTTTAAAAAACTTCTTCCTCTTGTCCTGCGGTCGTGTCTCGCTTGAACTTTTGGCCACGCTGTCCCCCACGACTGCTGGAGGCACTGCTCTATCGGTCCGTATCCGTAAGCTTTCTGAAAACAAGCAAACAACACGGACCAAACGAATGCACAGTACAAACAGAAGGCTTCATCCATATCTGTTTGCAAATCTAACGTTGAGCCTTAGTGAGCCTTTAAACACCAGAATAAGACAACGTTTAAAGTGCAACACGATTAATCAATGACAAAAGTCCCAGGAGAAATCCTTTATATCACACTGTTGATATGATTTTATTGCCTGGATCTTCTAGACATGGGAATCAAGATTACCATCAAGATTGTTATCTTGTTTGATAAGTTATGCTGCTGTATGAGATATGGTAATGAATAACTTTACTCCTGTCACCCTGAACACTCCCCAACACAGCTGAAAGTTTTGGAGCTGTCAGAGTTTGCACACAAACATCATTCATCGCGCTTTCATCGTGGCAGAATGACCATTTGTGTTGTTGCAGTCACAAGAGCTGTGTTCATCTGAGAGTGTCATGTCATGACTTGGAAACAAGGCGGCTTCAATATCACAACTTGAAAGTTCACAAAGCGTATGTTCTGATAAAGCGAGTCTGAAAACCTTTCTGAAAACACGCTGCCCTCTCTCGGTGTGTTGTTCCAGTTTCATTGTGTAATCGCACCACAAAGCCTCATCAGATCAGACGGTTGGCAGAAAACCCGCTGCCGGCGAAGCTGTGAGCTTTCCAGACTACGATTTTAGGAAAAATCTATTAACAAGCGGGTCAGGTGTTATGTAATTTGTTTGGTTTCTTCTTTCGTCTCCTTTCTAGGATCTGGCAACATCTGGTGGAGATTGTGAGGACGGGGAAAGTGTCGGTCATCATCACCACACATTATATAGAGGAGGCCCGGCAAGCCAACGTGGTGAGATAATTCATACATGCATGGACACACACACACATAGAAAACCCATATGTGTGTACATAACCGCATAAGGACAAATTAAGCATTAGACTGAGGAGGAACTGCTGCGAAATCAATAGAACAAAGCGTCCGCGCTGGTCCTCATGTTTCGCCCCTTCATAGACAAACAATGAGTCCATTGATATCTGCGCTGTGTCAACATGTTGATGAAGATTATTAGCTTTGACAGGACGCACAAAAGCTCTCATTGAATGAGGTCTAATGAAAAAAGAAAACATCCTATAGAGTTTTCTATAGAAGCTCATTTGTGTCTTTATTTTACCCACAAAACAAAACGTTTGCTGACATTTTTAGTTCATTTCTATTTTGCATTAGTTTTTTTGGTTCGTGAATCAGTTTCATGTAAAAAACTGGTGATATTTGATGTTTTTTTTAATTATCAATGAAACAATGATGAATTGATCCGACTAATGAGCACCGGTGCAGTGAATGACATTTTTCTTCGCTACGATGAACACTGCAGTTTATTTTTAGTGCTGCTGTAAATACTCACCAGAGCACCAAATGTATATCCACCCTCCACTGAAAATAGTCCCCGATAAATGCACAATTACTTCTATTTGAGAAAAGTTTGCTAAATTCTACAGTGCTAAACTCTTTCAGGAAGTTATTCACCCTTTCCTTATGTAAACAAAACAATACATTTCAGCCTAAGTTTAAGGATTTGCATCTTCAGCTGCAACATGTTAGACAGGCATTTGTATTTGGCCTCCTGCTTCAAGGTGTGTCGTTAACCGATGACATGCTTGTCCTTTGTAGTGGTCAAAGGAGTGGCTGTAAACACTTTTCCTCCCTGCACTATTATCAAAGGATAGTCGCTCATGAAGCTCCGCTAATTAGGCGATAAGTATTTTTCATTTCCTGTAAATCCTTCACAATAAAAGTTATTTAAAACCTTTTATTATGAAGCAGCAAAATGAGACTTCTGATGAAGAAATGTCTCCAGAAAGTGAGAGAGCAGGTTAATTTCCCAAATGAAATCAAGGGTCGAACAACGTGTTGATAAAAAACACCTGTCATTACCCTCTTCTCTGAAGCGTGCTCTTTCATCCTCTGGAGGCGTTTCTTCATCAGAAGTCATGCGACGTAGATATGTTGGGTTTAAGTGTGTTTCTCCAACCAGGAAATGTTTGGTTCAGTAACTTGACACGACTTCTGAAATAGCTGAAAGTGAACACGAATCACTAAAACAAACAGACACCTGAGAGGACAAACAGGGACGCATGAGAGAAACCAAAGAGATTCGGTTTGAGATTCACACAGACTTTTAAAAACAACTCTGATCTTCTGAGTCTCACAAATGCGACACACACTTGTTTTAGGGGATAAAAGTAGGTGTCGTCACGGGTTGGCCGCAGTTGCTGGACGTCACCGCAGCCCATTTGGTGGCGGGCCAGCAACACTTTGGTCCCGTTCCCGAGGAAGCGATCTTGAGCGCAGCGCGGTTCAACTTGGCGCGCATGAACCGGTAATTGAAAAACAAATCAGCGTGGCACGCTGCAGAAAGTGACAGTGGAAAAGCCAGATGAGAGTGCTGGACTAACACATGGGGTCCTGGGTCGTGTTAACAGCAACAAAACGACACAATAATGAAGCCTTATCCTTTAAGTGCAGTATGTTTTGGTGACAATCATGCTCACGGTTTGTTTGATTCATGCCGATAAAAAATGGTCGAACCGTATTGCACATAAAAAGGTAATTACCTGATAAAAGTTCATTGGCTCTGACGACATGGTTTTTATCATCCGATCCTGATGCAATAGATAAAATGACTGTTTTGGACATTGGACTTGTGCAGCTGCTGATTTAAATCGGTGCTCAAGACTTTGCCAAACATGCAAATACTGACGATATCAAGAAACAGACAGAAGGAGCAGGGAAGTACAGTCTGATACAGGCTCAGATTTCAGTCTTAAAATACCACCGACTGCTCGTAGTTTTATGGTAACACACACGAGAACAACAGGGTCTTTTTACACTACATTTAACACCCAGTAGTTCACTGCCTGTCGAGCATAAATTCCTCGAGTTTTCATGAGTTCGGTCATTGTTTCACCAGTAATCTTCTTTGCATGAAAAGTCCATAAAACCAAGCTTTACAGATGTAAGTTTGTTCTGTAGATTAGCCGACAAGTCACATTTTCTTTCTTTTTGGTTAGAAGTTCAGGGAAATATGCTCATTAGTTTTCCCCTGACAGTCAAAATTTACACGTTTACATGTTTTTAGCTTGCTTTACCACTGAGCTGGAGGATGTGTGAAGTCTGCAGCTTTACTGTGAGGATGAGACTTCTGTAGTGATGTTGTCAGTGGTCAACACCTCCAAAATGTGTTTTTGTCTGCTTGTTAAAACGTTATGTATCCGTTTTTATTCCTGCACATGTTTAAATGTAGAGTATGTGCTTGTGGTTGTGGAGCCTCGATGGAAGTATTGGACCGCTGATAGATGGTGCAAAACAAATCGGTTGTTGAATTCGTACAAAGGCCGTTAAATGCATTTTCCCCCAAATGTCTTCCTGCAAGATTACATGGCTACTACTTTTAATAGTTGAAAGAAACATGCAGAGGTGTGGCGAGAAGCTAGAATTTCACTTCTCTCTATGGCACAATAATACTCGACCACATGTGACCTCGTGAAGACCGAAATGTTTTTAAAAGGCAGCATGTCGTCTCGTTCCGGGCAGAAAAGCTGAAGTGTTTTTTGTGTAGCTGAACAAACAGCTGTCTCTAACCTGCAGCTGCTTTGTGTGGATGCGTGTCTACGTGTGTTTTATCTATGACTGATTATGTACATTCATCTGATTGTTTTTGACACTTTTGATAAATAAAAATTTTAATTAATAATTTTATAGCTTCATGCAGTACGCAACTGAGAGAAATGTGTCACTCTGCCTTCGAGCGCTGCAAACTGAAAGGAATTCCTCATTCCTGGTCTCTTTTGAGAATTTATTGTCCCATGATGGTTTAAAAGCTGTTTAAGAAGCTTTTCCAGCCTCCCAAGAGTCCAGAAAAGGACTAAAGATTAATGACTTTCTTGTCAAGGTTTGATGTTAAGACAAAATATTTGCTGTTGGCAGAATACCTCTCAATACTTGAACTGTGTTGACCCGGGGGTTTCTAGATTTTTGTCCAAGGTCATTTTAGTCTCCCCCCTGACGGAGCTACATGTCAACAAAGAACCAGAAATTCTCCCCTGAAACCGGTCCGACCACTCAGACCCAGTTCAGTCTCCGTTCAGGGTTAAATAAATTGGTGGGTGGAGGAAGATCATGTCAACTGAGGAAGAGTGCAAATTTATTTATGTCTCTGTGACTGGTCAGCTTGACAGAATTATGTCAGGTGAAGTGCAACAATGCATCATGTCACTGCCAAGGAATGAGCCATGCAAGGTCCTGCCACCATATTGTTGTTTCATCAATCAAGCAAAACTATGGAGAGAGTTTTTGGACATTTTTTAGGTGCAAGACTTTTAGATCTGTTCTAATGTGGTACGGTGCTGAATTGTTTGGGAGGTTATCAATAAACGCTCCTGTCATTCATCTCTCCAGGTCGGTCTCATGAGGAACGGCTGTTTGCTGGCTGAAGGTCCTCCAGATGCAGTCATGAAGCAGCACAACGCAACAGTGAGTACTCACTGTGGGATGTATGGACTGGTCAGGGCAGGGACGCTGCTACCTAGGGGTGCTGAGGGGGCTGCAGCACCCTCTGAAACTATAAGGCTATAACATATGCCGAATGCACCATTTACTATGACCTCTTTATATAGACTGACCCCTCAGCACACTCAACCGTGACTGACTTCCCACATCCCTGACTAAATACTGGTTCTCTGGTCCCCGTTAATCCACATTAACCTTCTGCTGCAGACCCTGGAGCACGCCTTCCTGCAGCTGTGTGAGACGTCAGACCAGAACGGTTCTAAAAGGGGGTCCAGCCCGCAGGGCGGCCCGTTACAGAACAGTCAATCATTCGAGAGCGGGAAGGACGAGAGCCGGCCAATTCTTGCGATCGGAGCAGGAGCTGCGGAGGAAGTCCCCAAATATTCAGGTATTGTTTTGTTGTTACAGTTTGTCTCTGTGTTGCGGTTGATTCAGCATATCGGTGGTGAAATATAGATGTTGACATGCAGTTTTTACAGGGTGATAGATATTTTGGTGGTGTACTGTTGAGTTCCCCTACTATTTATTCAGAGTTTGCGCTTGTGTGTTTGTGTTCAGCGGACTGGAAGGTGCGAGCCAGACACTTTCTGCCAAAATGGAGAAACATCGCTGCCCTGATGATCAAAACAATGGTGCGAATGAGGAGATTGCCGGGGTACGTTGCAGTTAGTAATAACATCTACTAATTAATAGCAGAAGTTGTGATGACAACATGATGATCTGACTGTTACTCCGTGTTCGCAGCTCGTTGTGTTTCCAGTTCTTGCTGCCCGTCATCCAGGTCTCTCTGATCTGTTTGTGTGTCGGTGGAGATCCAAAGGGGATCCAGGTCGCTGTGGTGAACAACGAGACCTCCCCCACCGCTTACAGCCAATCGCTGCTCTCCTTCCTGGACAACTCCAGTGTGCAACAGGTATTTATTTAGCATTGGGAGACGCTGCTCATGTTTTGCTAAAGAGCAAGAGGAATCAAGTAGTTTCTGTATTTGTCAACCCTTTCTTTTTTTTTCAAGAACTGTCAGTAGATCCTAATTTATTTTTTGTTTTGTTGATCGATTATGACAATTCATTCTCACATTGCTGCTTCATATGTCGATCAAATTATTTGTTTAGTGGCTCATTGAATTATAAATGTCAAAGAGCTCAGAGTCAATGTTGTGTACCCGGCATGGTTCAGTCATTCAGTAAGGAAGTAACCAGTCTGACCTTCGGTTGTTATATTTAAATTGACTGTAAGCGAACAAGTTTCACTTCTGCTCACAGCAAAACAAACAAAGACTTCCACTTTCAAGAAATCTATGAAAGCTTGTTACTCTATTTGACCTCAATATAAAGTTTAACTCACACAGATACTATAATGTAACTGTAATCTCAGTAAATAAGTATTTCCCTTCTCCGTCACTAAAATGTTCTCCACTGAAGCTACTCAATAACCTTAAAAAGATCTGAATGTGTTGCCGTAGCAAAGTCAGGTCAGAAGATTAAAATATAGTGTATTATATAAATATTGTGTCTGTTCTTCATATATCAATAGGTGCACTTGTCCCACGAGGAAGCTTTCGCTGGGGTCTATAATGCAGAGTACTGGGGCGTCATCGGCTTTGGAAAGAACTTCACCAGCTACCTGACAAAAAGGTGAGAGAAACAGACAGATCAAGTTATTTCCTATGCCGATGTCCGTCAACTGATAATTAATTAATAAATGCTGAAGCATTCTGTGTAATCATTAAAGCAGAGCCTGCAGTATGTAGATGCATCTTATCGTTGGAATAATGCGCCCTTTAAATAGCAGGAAAAATTACATTAGTCCAGGTTTTTGTTGGTCTGACACTTTCTGCTGCCTCAGGATAGCAATGCGCCATCGATGCGCCTGACCACATCTCATTTTAAGACCAACATGCCCGTTGGACGCAAGTTAACTGCTACCTACTGACGTGGGCCCTGGGCGTGAAAATGACAAATGCACCGGTCTGAGACTAGCACTGACACTTTGCCCACAGTGTTTTGCGGCATCCTAAATCTTTTCTGGCACACTGAAAGAGTATTTGAACACAGCCTTGTTGTCTCACCAAAAGAGCTCACAAACCATGACAACAACAAGCGTTTCTCTCCGTTTTAGTCTCTGTTTTTGTTTGTGCTACTTGTTTCTGTATTTGCTTGTGTTTTGTCTGTTTGCATGTTCTCTTCAGTTGCAATGCATTGAGCTCTCAGGGCCACCGTACTAAACACTGTCACAGAAAAGTGCCCAACTGGGATTTTCCAGCAAGTCTACATGTAAATGTGTGCCAGGAGCTTCAGTCCTTCAGACCTGTTTGTGACTTGAGATCAACATGTCAAGTCACATGATATGACCGGTATTATGTGTCTGTGTTTGCTCTGCTCTCCCCTGCAGACACCTAATAAACAGCATCGTTCTTGTGCACGACTCACCTTTGATCATTTATTTTTATACGTATCACCGCACAGACTGATGCTTATGATGTAACGCACCTGCAATGCCAACGCTGATTAAAGAAGACTGTGTTTGTGTGCGTCAAAGGGAGTTTTAGCAGTCATAGAAAACCCACAGAAAAGCAGAGCGGCAGTGTGACGCACAGACAGCATGCCAGCTGCAGCTGCATGGACCTCTCCCTCATCACAGTAGAGGGAGAGGTCCATGAGAAGTATTAGTGTAAACATGGTTAACACCTAAAAAAGTCCTTGTATCTGCTTCGAGCCATTTATTAAGTGTTTTACTGCTTATAAATGCTAAATAGAGGGGGTTAAGATTCAGTATTACTATTTGTTTTTCATACATAATGACCCTTAAAAGTGAAGCTGAAAGTAAAAAGAAAAATGAGGAACTTGAATCTGTTTTGAATTTCCTGAAATGCAGATGTAGACCTTGTTATTCTTGCAACACTCTCCACTCTACACAGCAATTAAACCATGCCAACTCAAACCTGAGCATTGCCGTCATGTGAGAGTGAGTCAACCCTGGAGGGCAGAAGACGTGTTGTCGTTTTAGGCGTGAATCACAGATCACTGTATTGCTGTTTTTGTGTGTGTGTGTGTGTGTGTGTGTGTGATTTGTGGGTGGACAGTCTGGTCCTTCCTGTCTCAAACACACCTGGCAGCATGGCATAGCACCGACCAATCAATCGCTAGTCTTCAATGAATCATGTGCTGCTCATGTGACAGACCTGCCTGTGGAAAACAAAAGGTTTCTTCTGCTGCGTCTCCTGGTAATGTGAAAATAATCTTAACTGCTCAGTTGGAGTCATTTAGTAGACTAGATGTGATTTCATACAGTGAAATGTTTACATTAATTCACTGTCTATTAATTATTGTAAATGGTGATCGCAGAGGATGTGTTAGGAAAATTATTAAAGGAGCAGTATGTAAGATTTGTCCAGAATTTTAGTTTAAAACATTAAAAAAATGAACTGATGTTATCCACAGAAAGCGAAGAAACAACCGTGTTGATGTTCTGTCAAAGACGTCTATGTACAGTTTTGCAGCGATGTCTACTGAAGTTAGCATGCTAACAAATTAGCCCCAACTTGTCCTTGTTCGTAATACCACTTTGTACTGCGAGAGGCGAGTTTCACCTAGAAGATATATGCTAGGGGGAGTCTCTATGACTCTCCCTCTCTCTCTCTCCTCTGCCACTGCATGCCGTGTCTTCTCATCCCTGTAAATCGCCTCCATATATCTCCTGTCTTCAAACTGACCTCTGTCAGTCTTGGAGGTTGTGTTCAGTCCCTGTTCGTTGTCCATCCGTGTTCATTCTCACGCCAGTGCGCCAAATCCAGCCCCGGTATGGCCAAGGACAGGTAGCAAAGAGCATCAGTCGTTGGTTCCTCTGGTGATATGCTGCCCCCTACTGTATGTTTTTGGAGCTACCTTTCAATTCCGGACATATTCGACAAATTAGGCCTCCTCTAGAAACACTGGCATCTGGTATGTGTGTGCTTTTCATTGTGAGTTTGAGATTGCTGGATGAAAAACAAACGAGCAATCTGAAGACTACAGGCATGTTTCACTATTGTTATAACATTTTACAGACAAAACATTTCACTGATTAATCAGCAGTTTAATTGAAGTGAAATCATTAGTTGCAGCCCTGCAGAGATGTTCTACATAGCTGATAAGATAAAACCACAGCTTTCCCTGGCTGAACGCCATTTGCCTGCAAGCATGTCTGACTGCTCATAGACATCTTACAAAACACAAACATGGAAACAAGACATGGTGGTTATTACAAAGACATTCTAGGGTTTGCCACAAATTAGGGGAGCGAGACGAGACAGGAGCAGAAAGAAACTCGAGGCTCAGCTTACAGTTACATTTACTAAATCGCATTAATTATAATATCTTCAATGTCTCAACAAGGCCACAGGAGCTGCTTTATTAGTTTTCAGAGAAATAATGAGCCAGGCTAACCTTCTTTCTAGCCTGTAGTCACATAGCTTTGTAAACTAAATGACTTAGCTGCTAATTAGCCTGGAGGTCATGCTGTCATAAAATAATTGAATAAAACAGAGAGATTTGGAGTGTGTGGGTTTTCCTACATGCTACCTAAACAACTGCAGTTTACTTACATAAAGGACTATTGGTGAAAAGGTGTGTTTTGCCATTTTATCGTCACATTAATCTGTCCTGCTACATCTCTATCTCGCTATCATGCAATCTGTTCTGTAATGCACCTGTAGGAAGCTTGGATTCAAGACTCTCCAGGCCATTTTTGTAATTTTGCAATCCAGTTTTACTTATTGTTGCCAACTGCTGTAAACTCAGGGAAGTTCTTCAGATTATGACCATCGTGTCCCTGATTTTTACAGGATGATGCAGCGGCAGGTTTCTAGAGAGGTGGTCGATGGAGGATCAGTCCACGTCTGGCTGGACTTTACAAGTAAGATGCAAACCTTTCCTATCAGTTGATTTTATTACATTTGCACTGAATAGCTGCAATCACGATGCATGGCAATAAACTTACTGGTGCAATTTAAAGTCTGTAGCTGAACACACACTGTGCAAGTCTTAAAATATCCAGAAATATTTAAATATATACAGAATCACAGTGGAAATATAGTCATTGACACATCCTCACACATACAATACATACATTCATCATCTGTTGTGGATCTGAGAAGCTGAAGTTGTTCATCTTTGCTGTTTCTCTTTTGTCTAGATCGACAAATCGCCCTCATGCTGCAGCAGAAACTCCACGAAGCCTTTCAGGTATAAACGTTTGCTTGTTCAGTCGACTGGAGCCTCATGCAAATATTCAGATGTTGTCATTTTTCACAGAGATACCATCTGAAATCGTTCAACACAAAGACGTCCGACAACATACACAAGATGTGACTGTTGTTACTGCGTTCAGGAGACTCAAACACTCAAACATAACGTGACACTTGTTGTACTTGTTTCTTATTTTATCTTTTATCTTTCTATGTCTATTGTTATCCATCAAGGTACCAATGCAAAAAAATATCTGATTTTGATTACACTGAAAGTGAACATAACAAGATAAACAGTACTACTGAGTTATCGCCAGGATCTGATATAACATAAGTTACAATCTTGTATTGTTAAGCTCGTTAACACTGTCGCTCTTGTTTGCAGGCTTTTGTGGACAATAAGTTGGGCAGTATGTCGTACCTGGTCGCCCTGCCGATAAAGGTAAAAAACAAACAGCTATCAAGTAATAAAAGAAGAAGAAGTGTAATAATAACATAGAAATGCATAGTGTTACGTAGTGTTTCTGTCGATGCTACATTCTGTATAATAAAGCTAATTTGAATCTTTTGCTGCCGTTGTCTTTCAGTTTGAAGAGCCGATCTACGGCGACCTGAACACAGACTTCACTACGTTCGTGACACCCGGAGCTGTGCTCAGGTCAGTATGATGCGGGCTGGTTGATACAGTAACATCAGTTATCAATCAATATGCAGTAGCTGCCTGAGTTAGAGAAGTTGAACAAAACTTTATTGACTCTTCAATCTCCTTTTGCCAGTTCACGTACGGTTTGTCTAAAGCGAGAATGTTTGCTGGTAATAATAAAAAGTGTGATTATCAGCTGTTTTTGTCTTCTTTTACAACATTTAACTTCCAGTTTCTTCTTCCTCTTCCTCCTCCTCTTCTTCCTCTTCCTGTCTGGCCCTCCAGTATCACCTTCTACCTGGCTGTGGGTCTGACGGCTCTCTCCTTTGTCCTGGAGAGGAAGGAGGGGCTCCTGGACCGATGCTGGGTCGCAGGTACGAGGTCACACTGTTCTAATGTAATACTGTACTTCCTAATTCTGTGCAGGTTTCGAGTTTGTAGAATTTTCCGTATGCAGACAGTGTGAAAATGAAGTATACTTATGTATATGAACACAGTAAAAACACTTTGGACATTATTTTCCTACACTGCTGCTGTGTATAAACAAACCTGAGGAGCTCCTCAGCTGCAAAAACTCTTAAATTAAGGCAGATATTGTTGAATCAGATCCAAGAAGATCTTGGAAAACAGAAAAAAGTGTTGAATCTTTTAAAGAACATTTAGCTTTCTTTTTGTCTTGCGGCGTTTAAAGTTGCAGTTTGATTTTATGTGCATCAGGGTACTTCCTGTTGATACAAAACAATTAAATACTTATACATATATACAAAATTTGATTCTGTCAGGATATATAATAGGATATTATATGCTATATAAAAAAAGATTATAATTAATTATTCTTATAATTAAAACGCCTCTAAATTTGATAATCTAAGTAGTCATGGCTGCTGCCTGCCTTCATAAGCCAAAAAATAAATAGTTATGTCGCTAATTCATGTTCAAATGCACAGAAAGAAATGAATTTCATATGAATTGATGGATTTTTACATCTGTACTGAATAAACTGCAGACATGCGACCAGTAGGGGGAGTAATATGATCAGAACAGGACATGAAGATGTTTAGACGCACTGAGGGAGTTGTTTTGTTTTTTACTCATTATGAATTGTGAATTATCCAGCGTTAAAAGGTTCAATAACTACACAGGAAGCTGTGTTTTTATAATTGTTAAACATTTACTTACAGTCTTTGTCACAAGCCTTCTGATATCGGGCTTATAACTGAATAAAAAATGTGTTATTTCTTCCGTTTCTCCGTCTCTCTACCAGGTGTGAGCTCTCTGGAGACGATGCTGGCTCACCTCTTCTCTCAGCTGTTCGTCATCAGCGTTCAGATCATCCTGCTGCTCCTCTTCATACTGCTCGTCTTCAAGGTTCGACAAAAACACAAACACCCTTCGGATAAGATGAGACTTTATCGATCGGGAAATGTTACAGCAGCGAAAAAACAAAGAATACAGAATTGAAGAGAAGTGAATAGAAGTGATAAAACGGCTGATGGGAAATAAAGCTCTAAAGAATTGTTTCATTATATAAAAGCAGCTGACTGTATACGGATCACACACAGGAACACTTTCATTAATATTTCCTGTTATTTTTAACAACCAAAGTTGCTGTTGAAGCCAGTTTTCTGAGGCTGGAAGGCTCATTAAAAAGCCTCTGAAAGGTCACTGCATGTGATTTGGTTTGTGGACACTTTGACGTGTTGAAGGTTAACGTGTCGCAAACAGAGCCGGTCTATTACCCTGCTCATTTACATTTTCACTACATCGTCAAAAATCTGACTTTACCTGCGGTACATTAGACCCATAATTATGTTAATAATAATTTATTTTAAACATTAAACCGGCCTCACGTTTGTGTCGTTCAGTGTCGGTGTACACGAGAGGGAATAAATCTTGTGAAGGTCGGCGGGGTCGGGTTTACAGTGAGAACAGTGGACCAGAGGGCGCGTGGGGACTCTGTTCATTATTGATTGTCAATACACACGTGTATGGGATCAATACAGGAAGAAGGCACTCAGACAGGAGCGGGTGGATATCATCTGTGTGTGTTTGTTTGTGTGTTGAGTCCTGTGCTTTTTATCTGTGTGTTCTAGTCTCTGTCGGGTCAGTGTGTGCGTGTGTGTGTGTGTGTGTGTGTTAATTAAGGTACCGAAGTCCAAAGCGACCACCGCTGCATAAATCACTTCCTGTGTTGGCCGTATCCAGGGATCACTGTGGGATCGCCACGACAACAGCTCTTGATTGCTGTGGCAACCGAAGCAGTCATGTGGCCTCTCTGTCTATTTTTGCATGTTGTCAGGGGAGACGAATAGTGTCTTTACACACCGAGGACAAGTGCACCAACACACACACCAGTCTGACAAAATGCCTCCAGATTCAACTCAAGTTAAGAGGCTTTTCACCTCGAATCTTCGGAGCTCAGATTGTTTTTTCTCTCCGGCTCTGTTCACACCCGGAGTCGTTTAGGCTGACAGCTCTGAGTCGGTCAGTTCACACCTGGCATTACAGTGCGTCTCCAGTGACCACTTGTGATCAGATATCACTTCCCCACTTTTTTACACGAATAAAGAAACAACTTACTGTGTAACATTTGCCAAATTTACAAGAAGGCCCAAATAACCAAGAATTAATGTATGAAGTTTTTCTGTACTCACAAAATTGAGCGATTTTTAAAGGGAGTCTGGTGTCTTTCTCCATATTCAACAAAGAAGTAGTCTATATTGGTTACTGTTTAATGTATTTGTAAAATTCCACGTGTGTGTCAAGATATCACTTCACAGCTTCTTTAAATTAACTTATATTGTTGGGACTAACAAAGAAAGAAACTTCATGAATAACATTAGCCGAATTTGCAAGAAGGACAAAATAGTGAAGAATTTGTCAAAGACAGTGTTCTGCAACGTTTAAAATGTTTCTCCTACCTCAACAACTCACAGAATTGGGCGATTTCTTAAGGGAGTCTGGGGACTTTCTCCACAGGCATCAAAGATGTAGCCTGTATCGGTTACAATTAGCTGTTTTTGTCAAATGATACAGGTTTACCATCAATAAAATGTAGTGAAACTGGTCAAATCAGTTGAAATGGTATGTTCAAACAGCTGCTATGTGTCAGCAGGTAGCAGGAAGCAGACAGGCTGCAACGAACTGACATTTAACACCCTTTCATATATTGCAAATTAATGCCGAATTTACGAGAAGTTTAAGAATGATTTATAAATTTAGTACGTTTGTCCTCACTCAACTACTCTTAAAATTGCGAGATTCTTTAAGGAAGTCTGGGGATATTGCGAAAAATAATTCATATGACTCTGCAAATGTTAAACACTTCTTTCTTATCTCATTCATTTTTTTATTCAGCTTTTAGGTCCACTGCAGCTTTGTTGGAGTTAATAGCCTTGTCTGTTATCTTTTCTCACTCTTCTGCCCCCGTCTCTCTTTCTTTGTCTTTGCAGATGCCTAACGAAGGCTCCTTGGTGCTGGTCGTAATCCTGATTGTGCTGCAGGGCGTCACCGGCATCTCGTTCGGCCTCGTCATCTCATCCGCAATCGACGACGAGCAGAGTGCCAACCAGGCCGCCCTGGGCATCTTCTACCCCAACCTCATCATCAGCGGTAGGCTTTGCAGAACCAGGAAAACTGATTATAAACTACATGGTGTTTTGAACTGGGTGTTAGGCCGTGCAGTGCAAACGAATAATCGCCTGATTTGGCTGAGTTTGCAAAAACTTTAGAGGCTTCAGGAAAACTGTAGGTCAGGGTAAAAACAAGAGAGACTGAAAATTGCTCAGATGTTTTATGGGGTTCAACATCAGGTCAGTACATCCTGATACACTGTATTTTAACAGCAGGTGTAATCTCCTCTCTGTCCTGTACTTCAGGTATCATCTGGCCCGTGGAGTGTATCCCGTATCCTCTCCGCTACATCAGCCTGGCTCTTCCTCAGACCTACGCCTCAGAAGCCCTTCGCTGTATCATGTACAGAGGTACACGTTACACAACACTCATTGGTTTCATAATGTTTCAGCTCCTGGTGTGTAGTTAGCGTGTGTTAGGGTCACACATGGCTCAGATTGTTCTCCACAACACAGCCGGTCGTCTAAATCATTAATCAGCTCTGGATCCTGTGTAACTCAGCTTCCTGGAATGTGAGGTATAGTGGTTTCGCTCTGTCTCCCAATCTTTCTCCTTGTCTCGACCTTAATGTCTCTGAACAATTAGACCCGACGACAGCCCCGAGCCTCCTCCGTGTTGCATGTTACGTGATACCCGCCACGCGCAGGAAGTCAGAGGAGCCGCTTCCTGTTTGAAATCGCGGAGGTGCAGGTGGAAGACGAGACACCAGCAGAAGTGTCCCAATACAGTTTGGGGGATAAACAGAAACGTTTTTTTTTTTCTCTGTAACTGCAGTCTGCATCCTTTTACTGATTCACATCATGTATGTTATATTGATGTTTTGCTTTTTGCATGCATTCACTAGAGCCTGGATAAGCATGTATACTGATGAATACAGATGATAAGAATGGGATGTGTGAGCTACATCGAGTGCTGCAGTCCTAAAACTTGGAAATAAGTCAGCATTTTTACACCTTCAGTTCCCTCGTCTCGACAGTCGCTGGGTTTTTTTAATTGGTTTTAGGCTGGATGCATAGAATAACGTCAGGATACGATATTTTCATGTTTTTATGACATGAATTACCCCTAAATACCCCTCACAGTAACTGTACTTAATATAGTAAATACCCCTTAAAAAAGGCAGTTACTAACAAGTGGCTAAGTGAGATCACAGAAGTTGTTTAGTATAGTATAGTGTAGTAGGAAGCTTGGTGGTGGTGAGCCGCGGTGTAACGCTTCAAAAATCATAAAAATGGTGTTAATTTGCCAAACAAGATAAGATAAGAAACAAGATGTAATCCGTCCAGCTTTGGCTTCCTGTATCTACTGAATATAAACGTGAATCTTTCCGACAGGTTGGGGTCTGTCTCGGATGATGGTGTGGCGAGGCTTCGCGGTCACCCTGGGCTGGAACACCTTCTTCCTCATCCTGGCCACGGTCATCCTAAAGCTGAGGACGTGACAGCCTCCTCCCAGAGAACCTCTTCAGTGTGGGGACGGAGCTGTCAGGTGAAGCCCAGGAGCCAACGACTCACCTGGGCCTCGTGTCTGTGGACAGACTACTATGGCAGCGGAGAGCTGGAGGATGGAGGAGGGACGGGTCACTGTGTGGTCTCCCTCCTCCAGATTAACCGTCTCACACACACACACACACACACATATACACACAAGTCGGCTGCCTGATCCTGCAACAGGTGCTTTGGCCTGTTCAAGCGCGAGTGAACCTTCAAAATGCTGCACGTAGAAGTACACAAGACAGAATAAGCACATGCACGATATGAGTGTGAAGTATTATAGATTTTTATCTTCTATGTACAGGTTGTTGAAGCTTTTCACTCCCAGAATGGGTCACGTACCAACTCAGGGTCACTTTTTTATTTCTGTTTACCCTCGGTCTTAATGCTTATAGAGAGATTTAGTGGTGAATATACCAACTATAACTGTAGGACGTTGTTGTCTATCTTAAATTTGCGTTATAGAGAAATTATATATGTAAATGTCAACTATTAAAAAATTGTCAGAAAAGGACGGTGCACAAAAAGAAAATGTGAAAACAATTTATTTTAACGGCTGCTTTACACGTTAAAGAGAGGATTTAACAAATTAAGGAGAGGATTATGTGGATTACGTGGAATCCCAGAATAGTTTTATAAAGTGCTGATTGCTTCTCATTTTCCAGGAAATTCCCATTCAGGCTTCCCACACAACCCAGTCTCCAGAATAAATGTTAGCTAAATACGTTTCTGCAAAACCACAGATAAGTTAAACCTGATTTTTAAAAACGTATTTCTTTATTTTCTCTTGCTCTGGTTAGGTTTACGCACAGAAACCACTTGGTTAGAGCTGGGAAAACACCATGGTTTGGCTTAAAATACCTGTTTTGGTCGCCCCGATCACAGATGGAGATGGTCCAATTTCCCTTGAGAAGTAGACAGTGTAGGTCACCACTAAAACAGCTGGAAAGGTCCGGAGGTCTCCTGAAAAAAACACCTCGTTTTGACGCCACTAAACAGCTGGAAATGTTTGCAGTTTCCTTAAAAATATCCAGTGGTGTAACTCAAAGTGAGGTCAACCGTTTCCGAGCCTTGTTGGCTCTAATAACGCCACCTTTGTCCCCTCCACCTCTTGATGTGACAGTCAGCTGATCAGAATATAATGTGAACGCCAGGTTTGCTACAGATGTCAACCTCGGACGTATCTGTGGTTTGCAGAAACGTTAACTGCTAACATTATGTCAGGGCGACAAGGCTGCCTGTCTAGTTGCCTGCTTGTTATGTTTATTCAGATTTACGTCCTGTCTGGTGTGTGACGGGCAACGTTTCCATGTGCTCACTGTCACTCTCACTTCCATCTTCAGTTTACCTTGTGTCCTGTGCCTGTATCTCCTGTGGAAGAAAAAAAGGTGGGGTTGATGTTGGTGATGGGAAAGTATTAGTACTGTATAATTTTTATTGATTACTCTCCACTTTGCTGGACAGAGTGGAGGCTGTTGGATGGATTTGTCTCTTCAAGCCGTCTGTGTCATGTCATATGTTTTACACAAAAGTTATAAACTGCTCACACTTTAAACAGTAACACTGAATAAAAGCACACAGGAGGAATGCTGTTTTTGATTGAGCATGTCGTGGAGATGTGCCTTTGAGATGGTGCGATGTCGGCGTTGTGGGAAACGGGAAGAAAAATGGAGAAATGGGGGAATAACTCTGAAATCTAGAGCACTTTCTGGTTGGATTGGAGATGATTGGAGCGAGTGTAGAAGAGATGAGAAAGAAAGAACTGAGTTTGAGTCAGAAAGCTTTGATTTTACAAACAATCGGTAAAGAACAAGGCTTTATTTTACAATAACTCTTTAAGACACTTTGACTTTGTGTTATTGGACTTTTTTTAAAAGATACAATACAAGAATAGTCCATATTTTTGCCAGTAATATCCATCCCACATAGCAAAGTAGACCTAGGCCTGGTTTCTGACTGAATAGGGTCAGTTGGCTGAGATCTTTTTATGTTTTCTCTTTTTATTCACTTTGTGTAAACAAACATGTTAAAATAATGGACGATATGCGCTGGAAAGGCTATTTACAAGAACGGATCACTGTACTCTGTTAACTGTAAATCAAATGCAGTCCATTGTTTTGCATTTAAGTCAAGTTTATCTTTAAAGGAGTAGTTCCACATTTTGGGAAATAGGCTTTTTCCACTGTCTTGCGAAGGGTTAGATAAGAAGATCAATACCACTCTCATGTGCAGCTGAATATGAAGCCACGGCCAGCAGCCAGTTAGCTTAGCTTAGCAATAACACTGAAAAGTCTTTAGGTACGGTAGGCAAAAAAAATCTGTGAACTAGCACCTCCTCAGCTTCAGCCATCTACCGCACAGATGTAAGAGTGGTATCAATTGATGAGCCATCTTTTCTTTTCAAAAACCATCTCTTACTTGAGTTAAGTAAGAAGTAAGTAGGGTTGTGTCTCCCATCTGATCTCCAGCGCGCAACTAATACGAACATGGTTATGGCATGCAGTTAGGACACGGTGTAACGCCTGGCAAGAAAGGAAATACAAATATTTCCCAACATGTTAAACGAGCTCTTCAAAACTGACAATCTTTGACTCCGTCCAGCGTCACATATTGTGCCAATCTCATTAAGATTTAGAAATGTTTACATTCATCTGGACGCATGCCTGATAAATCAGAATATTTTCTTACAATCAGATGTTTTACCCAGGTCGACTGTAGGACCAAACACATTTACCAGCATGTGTTGTGTTTAGGTGTGTTGTGAGTTGTTCCCTCTATCTCGTAGCCATTACGCTACATGTTGCAGTAATGCCAGTCATATTCATATAATGAAGAATTCATGTGTCCATTAACAGGATGAATAATGGATCTAAATGACTGTGTATCCCTCTGATTGGTTTGCGTCATGCACTAATGGTAAAGCTGTATGTACAGTTTGATGTGTGTGATGTTAGATGTTGAATCTTTAGAGGAGCGTTCCTGCACTGTAAATCTGTTGCTGCTCTGCTGTTCATTCATCAGTGTTTCTGTTGCACATTTTGAAGGGACATCGTGCTCTTGTTTGGTATAAATAGGAGAGCGTTCGCCTCTTGTTCTGTTCAGACACCAACGTGGACTTCTTGCCAAACTGTGAGGATGCACACTGTAGCTCTGTTTGTTGACAGAAAGATGAATCCCTCATCCTGGTGGGATCACCTCTGTGCCTCACTCGACTCCCATCACACAATAACGTTATTAAATGAGTTTGAAAGTGGTGGACAGTCTCTGGTAAAATTGGTACTGCTTGCGTGAAAGAATGGACATTATTCGGTTGTATTGTGAAGTAAACTGTTTTGTTTTTTGGACAATTTCTGGACAGTTGTGATATAATACTATGAACTGTGTTAAATCTGTATAAGATTGTCATATGGTGATTTTAAAGTGCTCTATATACATTTTCAAGGACTAACTTCATGTTCGTTTATAACGTTAAAAACCTTGGTAACACTTTCAAACAGCAATCATTAATAAGTGGTAAATTTATAGTTAATTAAACTACATATATAACTTTAATTTGCTGCTAACAACAATGAAATGCTTTATAAACTGTTTATAAAGTTAGTTATTGTAGCGGTTTATAAACATCAGTTTGTGGTGGTTTATATAGCATTTCATTCTTTGTTGACTGTCATGAAACAATCAACTAAAGTTTACTTAATCATAAATGTACGATTTATTAATGATGGTTATGATAAAGTGTTACCAAATCTCATCTACTCCAGTTGATAATCGACCCACAAAACCAACTTATTATCATGTAAAATGAAGCCTCTTGGAGCAAAACTTCATAAGATTTACATGCGCTGCAGTTATACTACTGAAGGCACCGTCACAGATACATTAGATCTTTTCCACTGCTCTGTTGTTCCTTCATATCAGAGTCTTGCTGATTCCTGCTCTGTTTGATTTACGACTCTGTTGTTTTGTTAGCGGTTTGAGAGTGGGCGGGACACGTGGAAAAAAGATGATGTCACAATATTTATGTGCACCAATGAACTTATAGAGGATAATTTATTGAAAATCTGATGCGAGTTGATGTCAAACCACAGCCACGCAGTCCCGTGAGTGTCAAACTCTCAATTATTAAACCCCTCAAGGCGAATGACTAAATATTGTATGATACAGAAATGGCGGTAACTCAAAGACTACTGCTTCGGTTTCAGTTATATGAGCTTCGACCCAGTGTAAATCTGATATTCAGCATGTATTTTGGGTTGCTACTAGAATAGGTTTACATGTTTTAATGCTCAGAAAACACATCAGTTTTCTCAGCAGGACTGTATTCCCCCTCTGTCTGAAAAGCTCCTGTCTCTTTAAGGTCCCGCCTCTCGAATAACCTCCTCTGATTGGTCAGCTCGCATAAGCCTGAGCCAGCACCTCTAACAACAACAGAGCAGCTGTGCTAAGTCAAATAAATAAAGTTTTTACGTGCCAAACTACTTGATAGGCATAACTTATTCAAATATGTGACAAGTCACAGAATTAAAGGCGGGGCTACTGACAAGTAGTCGTTAGTCATTTATGTGAAATGTTTTTTTTTCCAATCATTTGGGTCTTTAAGGTGAAAATGACCATAATTAAGCGACTGAAATTGAAGAACTCAGTTTGTTCAGATCTGTTTATGTAGCCGCTCCCTATTCTTTGCCTTTATCTGGTTAATATTATAATATTGCAGCACATGTAAACATCTTATGAAAGTTTTCGTCGCCAGGATTTCCACTTTTTCTCTAAACTCCAGTCAACTACCTCCGCCGTCTCTCCCCTGAAGGGCATGTAAAGCATTTCCACTCCTGTGTTGTGACATGTACGCACTGTGATAGCAGACATGCTCCGATGAAGTTCTGTTCATGTATTATGAAAGAATTAAAGCTCGTTGAGAAATCCTCCCTTCGTCTTGTTGTTCTGCATCTCAGAGCCGGTGCCAGATTTTTGCTCAATACCAAACGTACAAAAAATCCCTGTGGTAACATAAACACCCGCAGGCCGTCAACGACAGATTTATTCAGTGACATCATGCTCGCTTGCATCACTGTGTTGCCTGTTACCATGGTGATGTTGATGACCCAGCTGCCTTCAGTTGAATGTAGACCTTCACCTGGATGTTTGAAGTGTGTGTGTGTGTGTGTGTGTGTGTGTGTGTGTGTGTGTGTGTGTGTGTGTGTGTGTGTGTGGACGGCGGGTGTGTCTTGTTATCTAATGTTTGTGTATCTTGTGGTTTTCTGGGTTAATATTTCTGTGCTTGCTGTACAGTTGAGTGAAACGTATTTAAAGTTAAATGTTTAGGTGAATTTGTTTGCATATTTTTGTTTCTCTGGAAAAAAAAAGTGTTTTTATTGTTGTCAAACAGCAAACATTTGACACTGCAGTCAAAGAATATTTCATCAAAAGCAAAGAACAGTTTGGAGATCGAACGCTATCCAACTGGAGCAAAACTTAATTTCCTAAACTGACTTTAATTAAGTTAAATTTACTTAATGTACCAAAACTTCTGATGTCATATATAAACAGATTTGAGTGAACCTTCCTCAGGACAAACAAAAACATTTACGTAACATGTTTAAGCCAATTTTAGCCATTAATTTAAGATGGCACGGACAGGAAGTCTTTAATGTGCTCAGAAAAATTGAACTTCTAATTAAATTAAATTTCGAACTTGTTGTTTGTAGCTAAAATGATATCCGTTTGCAGTCAATTAGGTTTTATTTGATTGCACTTTATGGGACAATGCTGTCATTGTTAAATTTTGTATGTTTTTGCTGACAAATCTCAACTCGTTAGTCCGCCTCTCAATAGTTTACTGTCTGCGTCAGTCAGCCCCGAGCTACAGAAGAAATAAATCTTTAAACACAAGTCACAGACATACAGCTACAACTTTCACACCCTAGAGAGTATTTATAAGCTCCACGGCACACATGAATGAGATACATCAAGCAATACTTGTTAGTAGACCACTTCATTGTTTTCATTCATTGAATTTGATAGAAAAATAAGAATTAAATCAACTCTATGCAGAGTTGTGTCTTCATGAACACGCACGCTGAACACACAGTGTGTTCTTACAATAAGATGAATTCCCCTGTGGACGTCAAAGCTTGAGGGGATCAAACACGGCTGCCACGAGTTTCCAGCAAGTTTCCGAACTCCATTATCTCCCCTCCATTAAACTCACTATTACTATTTCAATCAGGAAACTCTTCAAAAACAGGACACTCAGTTTCCTGCAGTCATCTGATCTGAAACTCTACTCTAAGAAGCAAGCTGTATCCACCAAGCAACGCCCCCGGGTATCTATTTCCAATGTACATACAGTACGTGTGCGTCCCTTGGTTACAGTTGCAGCTGTGAAAATCCCCAAGCAATTTCCTTTTGTCTGCGTAACCCATTGATCATCTTCTGTACACTGTCAAGAGTATATCATGTCAAATAAGGCGGTAATACACACTGGAAAACAGATAACCACCTCGCTGACAGGCTGCTATTTAAACGCTTCTTCAGTTTAGTGTGAAATGAGAGTCTGTTTGTCTATCCGCAGCCAATTACAGTGGTCGGTGAGCTCAGTGAAGACACCCTGCCTAATTACAGTCAGCAACTCTGTAATTACGCAATGACACCTAAAGTCTCAGAGGGCCGTACTGTAAACTCCTACGTGTGACATGATACAGACAGAATGTACAAAAAGCTCAATTAAACTGTGATCACCGGAGTCTGAAGTCAAAATGATTAATCAAACATTCATTGATGAATCCGATCCAGATGTGATGATGATGATTCTCAAACTTTAATTAAAGGGGAATTACAGAAACATTTAGAGTTAATTCACAGCTGTCTACATCTGGTTTACGTTTCCTCTAATCATTTCCCAAAACACGTCATGCGATTATATTTACAAAATTTTCCATTCTTTTCTCTCTTTTTTTTTCTTGAATACATGCTGACATCAGCTCGAAATGAAACCTCGCTTCAAATTAACTCCTAACAAAGGGGCACGAAACAAAGAGAGTATTACAGACTGTCGTGTGGCGATAAAGGTTATGATTTTAATTGCTCGGGTGATGATTTCATCCCTTTAACTGAGACACGAGAACATTTTACATTTGCTGTGATAGATTGATCCTCTGTTCAAGGAAGAAATGTTTTTTCTTGCACCTTTTTCCTTACTGAACACAAAAATACAACCATTCACCTTCTGAATTCAAGTTTTTCTCTTTTATCAAACTAAAACAAGCTAAACTGCCCAATTACCTCATTGTAAAACACGTTCAAACTCTACATAAACTAAATAAAAAACAAACCAGAGCAGTCTTGTCATTATCACTGTACTGTGGAGCAGACTGAACTGCTGATGGTGACTGTCAGTGTCTTTTGAGGGATTTAGAGAAAACAGAGTAACTCATTTTGTAAAATGTGGTGCAGATTTTGTGAGCAATATGAGGTGAAGCTGCGTCACAGCCTACAGGGACGTTTTATCATATAGTTGCATGGCACGTTAACAACATTGCATCATACTGTGTGTACAGGATCAAATACAGAAATATTAAAAGGCAGAACTGCACTGGAGGCTTTAGGGTACCAAGTGGAGCTCTGATCAAAAGCCTGTCTTTTAGATGGGAATGCTAATTGTAGCACAGCTACGAAGCTTGCTTTACTAATTAGTTTATTGTTGGCTGATTATTTATCACTTTGTACACATACTACAGTCAAGAGTCAGCCATGCTAGTGGCTGTGAAGCTGCATGGGGTGAAATGAGCTACAGGCTAATGTTAACATGCTAACATACAGCATGCATGCTTACAATTGATAATTAGCAAAAAAAACAACCTGCAGCTGAGGCGGAACTGACTGTCATTTGCACGTATTTTGTGATTTTGTACGTTACCGAGGTTTTCTAAAAGTTTCACCTGATGGTGGTGGTTGAGGAGAACTTATGCGATCAGCCTGTTGAGGATGTGAATTTGGGCCAAAGAGGAGCAGTCATTATGATACATCGTCAGTGAACCATGATTGTGTAAAAAAATGTGATCCAGTCCATCAAGTAGATGTGGAAAATATTCACAGTAGGTGTAAAATGTTTGACCTGCTGGTGGCGCTACAAGAATATTCAAGTACAAAAATCAGTTGCATTCATCTTTTAGGCACCATGAATGTTTCTACAAAACTTTTGATTATTTGTTGAGATATATCTGTCTGAACAGAAGTAATGAACAAGCCGACAGACTGACATTGCCATTCATAAAGCTGTGCAGCGGGCATTGGCCAAAAATGTATGTATGTATGTTCTTGCAAAACAAATTGCTAATGTTGGGTCAATAACTGCCATGACAGATTCATCAAGCTCCATAGTCTTTTCATACTTCTGAATTTAGGACTTGACTTTTGTATTTAAACGACTTTATCCAGCAGCTTTGAGACACTTTTGGGTGCAGTCAGTCTCGTCTTCGCCGCACAGCCAGCTGGACTATCAACAGCTGAGACGGAAAAACGTCCTGCCAGTTGGTCTGCCTCTCGTCTTGGCATGTTTATCTTCTCAAACCGCTCATAACCAGTTTACAACATGCGTTTATTAGGAGGTTGTCAGATATCATGATGTGGGCAGACAGGTGCGGGTATTTTGCAATCATGTGAGAAAAGATTAAGAAATGCTGTTCCCGTGTTTCCAACTACAAAACAACATCTGGAGTGTATTACAGTATAGTCCGTACTGGAGCGTACAGATTATATATTACAGAAGTTGTGAGCCAATGTGAATATGTAGGCCTACATGTATTTGTAAAAGAGACAGACAGACAGGCGGTGAAGTTATAATTAGGATCACAGGTGGCTTAAGTGGAAGCTGGAAAAATATTTCAAATAGACTGCGATCAAATTTAATTTTAAAGTTTAGGCGAGGACATGGCACAGCGATGTGCTTGTCTTGGGTTCTCCAGGGTATACACTGTTTTTTCTGTTACTCACACCATTTATGTTTGTGTATCATTCCATGTGATTTATATACATGTATAATGCATGGCTGATTACCTTCATGAATAGATACAGTGGCATGCACGATACATGTTTATTACTTGACTTTCATGTCGAGAGGAGGAGGGAAAGGATTGTGGTGGAGTCACAGGCACCAACAAAAGCCAGATATTTTTGATGGGAAGTCGGGCCATCTCCAGCTGTGTTGATGGCGACAAAACTGGGTGTTTATTATTGGACCTCGGGACAATTTCCAGCCGTGTTTGTGACAACAAACCAGGTAATTTTAACAAGACCTCAGCACAATTTCCAGCTGTGTTTGTGTCATCCAAAATAAGAACTTTGAGCCAAACCAAGATGTTTTCTTATCCCTAACCAAGTGGTTTTTGTGCCTTAACCTAACCAGAGCATAAAGCATTGTGACAAGAGAGAAATAAAACATTTAACCTAAAGAAATTCAAAGTTGCAACAAAGAAACATAAAGTTTGATCTTATCTGTGGTTTCTGCAGAAACTGACTTTGCTAACATTTAATCTGGCAACTGGGTTTGTGGTTTTCTTATGTAATTGTTATGCAATTATGTAATGTCTGTTGAGAATGCAAAAGGGGAAGAGAAAAAAAAGGTAAACCACTTAAAATGTGGTCACAAAGAAAAGAAATGTTACTCTGGAGTTATAATACTTCCACTGGGAAAATGAAGCAGCGTGAAGCCGTGCCAGTCCTACAGTACATCCATTCATAATACCAGCAATTGGCTTTAGTTTGTTAATCAAATACAGAACTTCAGACACACACAACAACACTAAAGTCTGACAGTTAAAAATGTGCTCAGTCTCGCAATGCCAACATACACACACACACACACACACACACACACACACACACACACACACACACACACACATGTGCCTGCTTTGTGATATGCTAAACATTCTGTAAACATTATCCAGCGCATGGTTACTGTCACCATGGCAGCTCGGCTCGGCCCCTCAAACACGGGACACTGGCGTTATTTAATATTTGGCTGCGCATGAGCACAGCATGTTTCTATCACATAATCCTGTCACACCAGCGAAGACTTCTCGGCGGCGCAGCCCTCCTGACTCCCCGGCGCGGCTGAACGCAGCCCCAGCTGTTGCTATGTTTTGGTCTTATCACACAACAACAACAAGGATAAAATGCTCGCTGAGAACAGGCTGCCCTTAGTGCAATCCCACACACTTTGTCCACTGTCTGCATCACATGGGACCAGAGCAGATGCTTTTGTTGAGATTTAGGGCACTTACATCATATTAGGGAAATGCATTAAGTGAAGTAAGTTAGGGTAAAAACAGATCCGTTGATGTGGCTGTAAGTGAGAACTTTGATGACCTCAGCTGTAGAAATAATCTGAATAAGAGGTATTTTGATTCTTATTTTAGAGCTCGAAGATGCTTCATTTTGTTCTAGTTGCTTGACAAACCGTCTCATAAACCCGAGGCCATGGTTCAAACCTCTGTCACATCATTCAGTAGCAGATCTGCGTCATGTCAAACACAGAAGCAGGAAAAACCTGCTCACTTAGCTTCAACTATAATGTGAGCAATTAAAATCTATTATGGTATGGTATTTTTGGAATGAAACTCTGCTCCAACCAAGGCACGTCCCAATCAAAAACTTTTTGCAAACAGAAACAACCTTTCATCTCCACTTCATCCCAGTTGCCAGGAAAAACATCACTATGTTTATACCTGACTTTTATATTATGATGTGGAGGGGATGGTGGTGGAGTCAAAGGCAACAAGGCTGCCAAGCCAGTGACCGCAGTTCAAGTCTGCGTTTCTGCATTTGTAGGTGTGAAACCACTGGATATTTTTGACGAGGGGCCGCGACATTTAAAAATTCGTAAGCATGACACCAAAGGATATTTTTAACGAGACCTCGGGACATCTCCAGCTGTATTTGTGGCAACCAAATCAGGTCTTTTGAGCCAAACCATGATGTTTTCCTAACCCTCACCAAGTGGTTTTTGTGCCTTAACCTAACCGAGCTCAAGCACAGCGATAGGACGAAAGAGAAACAGAAATTTGAACCTGAAGAAATGTAAAGTTTGAACTTATCTGTGGTTTTGCAGAAACGTTCTTTGCCAACATTTATTCTGGCAATTGGGTTGCGAGTGCAGCAGAGGTTTACGTAAACGCAAACCCAAAGCAAGAGACTGTATGTCTACATCTGGGGTGACCAGACGTCCTGAAAAATTCAGAACAGTCCCGAAAATATGGTCAGATGTCCTGAATCCTGAATCTTTGTCCAGAAAATCAGACTAACCCTGGGTTTTGATTAGTTATAGCCGCAGAAAGCAGTATACACTGATCGATGTGAAACATTCTTGTGATTGATTTACAATCTGGACCCACGATTCTAAATAGTTTACGATTAACTTTTTTAAAACCGTGTTGAATATCATTTAACAGTTTCCCACTTCTTTCACTTTGTTAACTGCTGTTATTTACTTGAGTCATGATGCATCTTCACATGCATCCTACATTTTAATTATTTGCCTACTCTTGTTATAATATTATTCTATTTTCTAATTTTCCATTAAGCAACATGGAAAGCATTTTATAATAATTGAAATAAAGTGTCGTTATTACATGCATTGCAAAAAAAAACTAAACTAACGCTAGCTACTGTTGCTTTCTGTCAGAGAGGCACATATCACCAATAAAAAAGTGATTAATACATGTAAAGTGCAGCAAATTGTTACAAAGATCCCCTTTAGAGTTTGCATTGGTTAAAAAAAGAAAAATCTGAGACACTCATAGGGCAAAAAGGATAAAAAGCCTTTATTGAAAGGGTTATTTCCTGCTGAAACGAATGAGTGACAGCACATCTTAAAAATTAGCTGGCTGGCAGCTCACGTGCAACACTTCTTCAGGGTGTGAAAGGGTGTGTAGTTCACACGACTCTAACTGCAATGCTGCTTGGTGGGAAATTATGCAGTGCACAAATAAATCTAAACAACAGTAAAAACTGTAAAAATGAGCACAAGAGGACACTATTGAATTTGGAATAAATCCTTAAAATGCATGTATTACATTTCTTCTTTGAAAGGGGTTTTACTTTCCTCATTTGTGATCTTTTTTGTGTTTCTAATCAAGTTTTTTTCACTTTAATGCAATATTTTCTTTTCTGATTTCTCCTCATAGCACTTTTATGCATTTTTTGATTACTCAAAAGAAGTCAGTAAAAATGGAAGTTAAAGAATCTACCTGCAACAGATGATATCTCACAGAATAACAGGGGTTTGCACTCAAGCAAGGCTTCCGACAGTGTACTTTCAGGATCCAACGTGTACCTGATGGTTTTAATCCAACCACATTCACCGTGTGTATGTGCATCTCTTTCATAATTTCCTGACTCTTCACACGGACGTGCAGCTCATTGGCTATTGGAAAGAGAAGCACTTGTCAAAACATCCATCAGGAGTGAAGTGAACTGACTGCAGCGCCTTCGCCCGTGGAATCAAAGGAAGGTGTGTCTGCTGCTCGCAGCCCTGGTGAGGTGTTGGTGTTGTAACCATAGCAATGTAAACAGGATGGTTCAAACAGGGATTCAAATGTGAGCAAAGATTATGTAAGGTGTGTGCATACAAGTGCGTGTGTGTGTGTGTGTGTGTGCATGCATGTGTGTGTGTGTGTACAGGCATATGGGTTTCTTATGTTTCTTAAAGGCAGAGTCTTCTTTCAGTGTCTGCAGCTTGTTAAAAAGCACTACTCACTGCTGGCGTTCAGCAGAGCAGCAGGCGTGTATTTTATTAGCAAATGTAAGTGTGTGTTTTACAGCGTCTCAGCAGCATAAAAATAAGTCTGCCTCTGTGTGCATGTGTGCGACTGTGTGTTGTTACCATGAGGGAAGTTCTGTTTAATCAGCTCTTGGCCTCACCTGATTTTTTCCACTCACGCTCACATTGGAGGAGTTGTCTCCTACTCAAACCGAGTATATATTCAACACACGCACTTACATACATCTGGTGAAACTGATCTTCCAGGAAACATACATAAACACACAGCTGGGACTGTATTGCAATGATTTTGTTTGCTCCACATCTGGGAAGGATTCACTCCTCAAGGAAAAGGTCGTTTTATACAAATAATTTAGACGGGCTTTCGTGCCCACAGCTGTGAAACTTCTTAATGACATTTGATACTTGTGTGCTTTCTGAGATATGATTATTTTTCTTTTGACACAATTTTGAAGGTTTCGCTTCCTGTTTATTGTTATTAAAGTTCATTTTAAAGGGTAGCTTCACAAATTTTACACATTAAAGTTACAGTTACAGGTCTTGGGGAGTACAAATGCATATGTGGAAAAAAGTAATATAAAGCCTTTTGTGGCTCCAGAGAAAGTTGCATGTAATCTGATAAATTGCCTCCAGTGATGTTACTC
This sequence comes from Pagrus major, assembly GCF_040436345.1. NCBI lineage: Eukaryota > Metazoa > Chordata > Actinopteri > Spariformes > Sparidae > Pagrus > Pagrus major. The sequence continues at coordinate 25,919,822 of NC_133229.1, forward strand.
AGCAGCTAAGTTGCATTGTGGGTAATGTAGGCACCAGGTTTTGAAAAAGGAGAAGAATTCGTGGAATAAAAAAGGGCGATATCGCTGGTTCTGTTGTATCAAGTTTGATCATAAGAAAATGAAAAATAGAACAAAATGTTGGCTCTATGGGAAACCAAGGATACGCTGAAACTTCACATTTCTTTATGATGCAACTTTATTTTTTTTTAGGTTCGCTGTTCAATTTCATGTTGTGACGACGCTGCACTGATGGTCTGGTTAGATTTAGGCACAACAAAACACTCGGTTAGGGTTAGGAAAAGATCGCATTTTGGCTTAAAATGCCTGTTTTGTCACCACAAATGTGGCTGTCACACTTTCCTGTCAACAATATCTCCTCACTACTTAAAAAATATCCATTGTTTTCACACTTACTAATGTTGAAACGCAGTCTCGGACTGCAGTCCCTGGCTTGGCAGCCTTCTCACCTGTAACCCCACCACCATCACGTCCACCTCATGACACAGTATGTAATGTGAACATAATGTAGAAATGTCAGTATGCCACGTAGCTTGTGACACGTACACAAACCCTCTTAAGATCTGTAAACAGACTTAGAGTTACTCTTTAAGTTTTCCTTTCAGTTCATGTTCATTACCTCTTTTATTGGTCCCATTATCAGGTGCATCATTAATTGAAACCTTGTTTGGCCACAGTGCATTATGGGCCATAAAACTAGTTTCCTTTCTGGGAATTAATAAAGTTATCTAATGTGATCTAAATATATTTGTCCTTGAACAACAGCACTGAAATGGTGTACACATTCAGTATCTTCAAATTACAGTATATCAAGTGTTATCACAAAATCATATGTTATTTTAAGCCTGCTGGGGGGTCGAACCTTACCTAAAACAATTTTCTTGTCGGAGAGAGGCAGACAGGAAACATGCATTAAAGGTAATCACACCAAGGTCAGCGATATATAGTTTACATATTAACCACCAGGCGCCCTACAGGCAGTATTTCTATAGCAGAATGGGTTTAAATGGTATATTAAACTTTGCTTATGTGTTCCACCTCTGCATCAAACGTGTACAAGTCACGAATCTGATTGTTGGACTTGAGCAGAGTGAAGCTCTGGTGGTTTGTTGATATCTCAAGGCTATTTGCAGAACTAATAAACAGATGAATGAAATGTTTTGGAACATCAGGGCCAGAGGTCGGGCCGACAGCATGCAAATATTCTTCGGTGTGGATCTGGATCCGAGTGACATTTTAAAGGAATTCTGATTAGAGGCTGGATATTTTTGACAAAAACTCACAGCTGAAAAAAAAGTTAATTATCATTTCTTAAAAAGCACATACACATCTGCATATTCACAACAGAGAGAAGGCATGTGGCATTTTGGAGAGGGAATTTAAAGATGGAGGTTGCAGCAACAACTCCATAAACGCTGCTTCTTCCCAGTTGGATCCACCCAGGCTGCAAATGCAAGCACTCATGGTATGTCAGGTGTTTTGAATGCAAGCAAGCATGAAAGGGCACATGAGGGAGAAACAGTCACGCGTGTCTGTGGAGCCTGAATCTCACACATTCATATCAAAGTTCATCAGGAAGGCAGTGGAGCAGAGGAGCTGCCGAAGGTCTCGCCGGTGTTCAAGGTGAGTTCATCTTTCCGTCTGCTATGTGTCAAATCACAACACTGTGTGGTTCACAGATGTTATCACTCGTTTCACCCAGATGTTGTTCAGGACAGAGTACTCAAGTATTCTGTGGCTTTAAGATTTGGAGTTCTGACCTTTCAAATAAGTAAAGTTTTATGTTAATCTATACTTTTACTATCGGACATATTCAGACACTATATCCAAATGACGACAAGATATCAGAAATGCGTGCAAAGTATCAAAAGTACTCAGTGATTATTATGACCCATGCATTCATGTAAAAGAAGGATTTTACTGTTGTTTGTTGAGTTGGAGCTGATTTTGTACATGACTGCAACTAAGGATTATTTTCATTGTGGATTTATCTGCTGATTATTTTCAACATTTTAATCGACACCTTTTGCCCGGCCAATACTACAAACCTTAAAATTATATATATAAACATAAATATATTTGCTTATTATCTTTTTAAGGTTTTTTTTTTGTTAATTGACTAATTGATAAGTCTAATCATTTTAGCTGTATGTGTATCTACTGTTGGGAAGTGTTGTAAAAAGTAATACTTGCTTAGGAAAATGTAAAGCTATCCTGTGAAAATACTTTGGTGCAGGTGAAAGTCACCCATACAAATAGTTCATTTCATTTATTTCTTTAAGTATCTGCTGTTAAATGTGCTTAATAATCAAAAGTAAATTATAAATTAATTTACATGCATGTATGTACAGTTTACTGTGGGTCGACCGATTATCAGCCCGCCTAATTACTGGATGCAATATACTGCATTTTTCTGATTATCGGAATCAGTATTTTTGTTTTAAATCCCATTGTTGATTAATTAATTTAGAAATGTGGTACTATTCGTTTTTAAATAGATTATTTGTTTTTTTTAAGTGACTAAAAAGTAGTGTAATAAGTACTTTATTACTTTATTACTTTATTATATATATTGCATTTTGAAAGTAACTTGTTGTAATGGAGTAGAAGTAGAAAGTATCTCAAATAAAGTACTTAATTAAAATACTTGAGTAAATGTACTTCATTACATCCCATCATTGGTTACTGCAACTTTCCTTTCAGAAAAACAATCTCAAAACACCTGCGTTTCAGCCCCATGGCTAAGCAGCGCTTAAAACTACCAGTCCCAGAATCCTCTGCGGCGACGTGGGTCCCCGCCCACAGCCCGTACGCCGTGAGGCAGAGAACGGGCAGAGGAGACCAGCTCTGTTTACGTTGAGATGCTCACAACAAAGGACAGCGCAGCGCGGAGAGCCTGTCATTTAAAATCAGACACCGTGGATATTTTCATTCACGGTCACCGCTTCTGAGCCACAACTCCGAGAAGAGGAGAATAAATAAAGCTTTGCATTGTGGCATATTTTTTCTACGTGGTCCGTTTTTACTTATTTTTTAAATTTTTTTTTTTGGTTAACGAGTCCAGAGAGGTGAAATTAGGACGAAATCTCCTCTTCTATTTTTATTTTTTTTCAAAGCCGGTTGGTGGAGTGTTAGCTAGCTTGCTAACCTCAGCAAGTTGAGGGGGGAAAAAAGCTCAAGGCGAAGCAGCAGCAGCTGGTGGACAAGCTAGCAGCTCAGGACGAGCCACACGGGAGACAATACGAGGACTTCGTCGGATACATCGCAGTGAGTACACGCTTATAAAGCCACCTGACGACGGCGATACCGCAACACCGACGTTAGAGGGCTAATTCGGCTAGCTTGTTATTATCCGACACCTGCTTTGTCCCGTGAACTCATCATTTAATAACTGCTCCTTTTTGAGTCCACGCGCCTTAGCACCAGCAGGTAAATCATGACAGGTGATCACTGTGTCCTGCTCAGGTTGTCTGCACACACACACACACACACACACCACATACTCATGCACCTGTCTTTATCATAGAGGGAAATCAGAGGCTCTGCAAAGGATAGGGCACTGACTGTATCTGTGTGTGTGTGTGTGTGTGTGTGTGTGTGTGTGTGTCTCAGAGATGGAGGTATTACTTTACATCACTTCCAGCCCTGCATGCTGACCTGTCACGCTGTGGGTTGGTTGGGGTTGAGAGGGGGGTGAGTGAGAGAGTGAGAAAGGGAACATTGCCTGATAAGGAATTAAGCAAATGCACAGACTCTTGCCATTACTAAAGCTTGATTGCCAGCTAATGACTTCCCTCCCCTCCTCTCCCCTCCTTCTCTCTCTCTTTCTCCCATCTTCTTCCTCCCCCCTCTCCTTTCTTCTCCTCTCCCACCCTCCCACCTTTCCTTTCTGGACTTGATAAGTGTGGTTTGCTGATAGGGATCTCGCTGACTTCCCCTCCCCGTGTTGCAAATGTCACATTACAGACAGACGTGCATTAACTCCATCTGCTCCATCAAGATGCCGCAGGCCTTTTTTTTTTTTTTTTTTTCCCCCATTGTCTGCTCGTCAACACGGTGATTAATCAGGAAGTTTTTGAAATGCAGGCCATTGCTTTTTATTCTGTCAGTGGCTTTACACATTAACGACTAAACAACGCGTACGTGTGTATGAAAATCCAGATGAAGAAGAAGGAAAACACAAGAAAGGAAAAGGAAATTAGAGGGATGATACAGTGATAATTATAATAATTTGAAAATGATAACAAAAGAAACAATGGCAGCAATATAATTAATGATAATATATTTCCATCATATTGTAACCGCACCAACAACAGTAATCATGAAAGTAGTGAAGGCACAGTTAAATGAGACACAGGATTAGACACAACTAAAGACTAATGAGCAAAAGTGTGTTTTAAGACGACTCTTGAAAATGTCAGTAGTGGGGGAGAGTCGGATGGCGGGAGGAAGACAAAAGAAACATAAAATGGCTCCATACAGCTTGTTTGGTGTAATCCAAGTCTCTGAATGCCCCAGGTTGATTAGAAACGACATTATTTACACCCTCGATGTGTGATCGAGCTCGTGCACGCACTTGGGTGCATGCTAACGCTTTTAGTAGGCAGGTATAGGGAACATTTTGGCTGAAAAAGCGTGTGTATTACGTCTTTTCAAATCAATTCGAGATCTTGGGGCTTCCAGAGACTTGGATTACACCAAATTAGCTCTATGGAGCCAATTTATGTGTATTTTTGGTTGTTTTTTGGAAAAAAGTCCACATCTACGTCAGTTGTTAAGGGGAATGCTGTTTTGCTGGGAAACGCTAGATGTTTTGTTGACTAAAAGACGTCACCAGACTTTCCATCTGCATTACTGAATTTTCTTTTTTGGGTGAACTCATCCTTTGATACTGAAACTTTGCATTTGCATACTTGTTCCCTTTAAAGTCCGACAACTGCTGAAATAGCAAAGCAGCAGTTTGACAGTGAGACAAAGAAAAAAAAACAACTTTTGCCTTTTTTTTTTTTACTCTTCGGTGTGCATTCTGAAAAATCCCGCACAAAAATCTGAATAGAGGGAATTATTAGGTTGATAAACTACAGCCACAGTGCAGCAAACTTACAGTAAACTCCATATGTGTATCCTCTGTTGCAACACTATCTCTGAGATTCATCAGCTTTCTGCAAACAAAACCAGTGTAGCCGGCTACACTGAAATGTCTGTGTCAGTGTCAGATCTAAAACAGTGAGCCTGACCTGGTGTTGACTAGAGAGCTATACAAGGGTCAAGTTGCAACACTGACACTTGCTAAAACAGTGTTATAAGGCAGGCTAAAGAAGCTTTATTATATTTCTGTGCGGACTATTTAAAGTTTGCATTCTGACAGTCCTATAAATGGTGATAACTTCTAGTGTTAAGTGCTGGGAACACAGTGTTTGCACACACACGCATTTGGGTGTGCTCCCGGCCGGACTGTGTGTGTGTGTGTGTGTGTGTGTGTGTGTGTGTGTGTGTGTGTTCTCCAGCATGGTTCAGAGTCTCAATTTCAGGGAGGAAATCGGAGCTGATGGTGTCAGACAGGAGCTCTGATGTCTTAATGGAGGCTCAGTGCTGCCTGTATCCTTAGTAACCCGGTCTGTGGGGACACAGAGAGGCCTCCCTGTCTCGGCCCGGGCTGGATGTTGTATCTCTGTTGCTGTCCAGGATAAAAAAAAAAAACCCAGTTTCATTGATTATTTTTAGATTATCTTATTTCAGTTCAAGGTTTTGTGTAGTCTTGTTTAGGCTCAGGGAGTTTTGTGATCCAGTCGGACCATGAAAGTAGCATTATTATTATTATGTTTTAAATTTCAGGATGGACAAATAAAAAAAATCTACAATGCAGTGATTGCAAATTGCAATACAGATTGCATTATATGACGGTTTTCATGACTTCCCTCCAAACCTTGTTGTAGGATCAAAAGACAGCGGCGCTGCTTAGCACCACCACCCCCTCATCCCACCATTTAATGCCCCTAAGAGCCCTTAAGTTAATTGAGGGTAGGAATTAATTTCAGGCAACAAACGACTAACTTGTGAGCAAAAACTAATAGTTAAAGGAAGCGTCTTAACCTTGATAGTCTACCTGCTGCGCTCTGTAGTCTGAGCTAAGTGTGAAGTGCGTGGAAACCTACTTTTATTGCATAGTTACTCAATGGAAACGGATCAAACCTGTAACAACTCGCCAGCCATTGGTGGTTAACACCTTGGTGTTGAGTGTGTTTGTTAGGAATCTACCAAGAAATCAACAACACTCGTAAACCTTAATGACATGTACAGGATGTTTGTCATGACGGCATACTTTTGAGTTGCTGAGTGTTTGTGTATCTTTTTGTGTGCGCGTGCCGATAGTGTGCAGTTTAATCAGGGCGGGCCGCTGAGCTCAGTGGGGATCCAAGGGTTGTAATCTTCGGCACAGCTGAGCAGCAGCTTTCCCCCCACTGTGTGTGAAGAGCTTGGCATTCGCCTCCTGGTCCGGCTTACTCTCTGCTGGGCTGGTAAACAGGCTGAAGTTTGTGGTGGGAGATTACGTCTGTCATGGAAAGTGGGTCAGACAGTGGGCACGTTTTTATGGCCTTGTTTCTGCAAGGTAGGGAAAGAAAGAGGAGGGGAGGACATTAAACCGCCAGTTTTTCCATAGTGTTGCTTGAGAAAACGTGAGCTCAGTGCAGTTCTCCCAGGCTGCCCCCGACTCAAGATTTTCCAAGTCAACTAGTAGTCAGTAGATCAAGCTATAATTGACGAGGCGTCACACGTTTGAGGATATATGTTTTTTAGACACGCACAGAGCGGGTCGCCCAGCTCCAACACACCTGATTCAAATGATCAGTTTGTCGTCAAGCTCTGCAAAAGCCTGATAACGACCTAATCATTTCGATCAGGTATGTCGGACTCGGAGAAGGGAAACATCTAAAACATGCAGGGCAGGGAGGCCCCATGAACAGGATTGAAAAACACTGGCTTAACTCAACATGCCGGAGGCAAGAGCTTGAAAACATTCACATAGCATATATCCTTTTGTCGATCGTGCAACTTGCGGTCTGAATGAATAATGAAGAGACAGGAGATTGTTTTTGGTTGAAGGGATGCAACAAAAACTGCTGCATATTAATATTTTGCAGTGCGACAGATTTCACATTAGGACTAACACCGCAAGATGGAGTTTAAAGGCACAGCGTGAATTCAACAACCAGAAAACATCAACCACGTCAAGTCCTTCTTTATTTTCCGGTAATAATAACATGTTTTGTCTGGGTTGCTACACATCCACATTATCATATGAATTATGTAAAGTCTGGCTGTGGAGAAAACACTGTAAATTATTAAAATCGTCAGAGTGATAGTGTTTACACACATGTTATGCATAGTGAAAGAGGACAATAGAAGGCACATGTGCAGAGAAAGTCCACCTGCACAATAGCTGAGTGCAGGTTGTACAATGTTGTGTAGTCCTCTCTCTGTGAGAGCCTCTTCATCACACCATCTGTCTTTATCTCGCTCTTTGGAGACTTTTTTTTTTTTTTAAGGAGCTATTTTAGTTCTATGGTCGTGCACAGGGGCGAGTGTGGTCATCTGTTCCTTTCCATGAAAAAGAGCCACAAATGTCTAATTTCTCTCACTGCTTTCCTTATTTATCCTTCACATTTACTCAGTTTGTATTCGTCTCTTTCTTCCCTTTGCTTGGGCTCCTGCTGCCAACACCTGAGTCAGAAAAATAAGGGGGGCTGAAACATAATGAAGCTGTTCATTTCCTTCAAAAAAGCTGTTGGGGAGTTCACAGTCATATTTGGCAACTTTATTAGCGTAACGGTAAGCCAGCTGAATTTATGAATAGGATCCTTATTTGTAAATGTTGGTGGAGTTCAGGGAAGAAAACGTCAGTTAATGTCGTGGATAGGCCTGTCACGATAATCAATAAATCAATTAATCATACGATAAATTAAAATGAGCTCGATAATTTTGCCGGCCTCGATAATTTCCATTTGCATGCTTGTTTGTTTTCCTCGTGTCTCTCACTAGAACCCTCTTGTCAGTCACTAGCCCCATTCACGCAGCCGTTTGCATGCGGGGATACTGCGCCAATTCTCCGCATCCGCCTTTGTGTGAACGTTTCAGATGCGGTGAGGGGTGAAATTTCGCTGCGCCTCCGGAGGTATCAGAGGCGAACCGAGCCGGCGGCGCGGAGCGAGGGCGTGTTGATCTGATGGTGTTGGTGTCTGATAACTCTACAGATGCTTCACTCAACAAAATAAAAATAAATGTCCCACAAAGCAACGTTACAGGACCAAACAACAGGAACGTAGTAACTGGTCGTGTCTTTGGCAACTTATGTGAGGAAAAAAATACCGCAGTTATTCGTGGAGAAGCGTCTGTCAGCCTGCCGGTCCGACCGACTCTTCGTCACATTTCTGCCCGAAAAACAGCGTCTGTCCCCGGCAAAAAACTTTAACTCACCAAGTGTTAGTCGCGCGACGGTCAGTTACTGTTGTCATGGTGACGGTCAGCCCTCCCGACAAGACTCAGTGAACTTAGTGAACCCCGCGAGTGAAATAGTCAGACAGCGTCAAGTTTACTGATGGCGATTATGTAATTATGTAAATGATAGAAAAACGTAACTTTGTCACTTTCCAGGATGTTTGGTGTGTCAGGATCTCAATTACAACACATTATAACAGCATCCATATGATTATAAACAGACAGCTGGTACATGTTTAGATTAACAGGGGGACACCGTGGAAACACCTTGAAAAAAACACATACGTCATCATCATGACGTGTACCGTCACGCCTCCGCATCACTACAGACAATGGTGCTAACATTGTTGCTGCAGTAAGGAACCGTGGCTGGCCATGGCTCAATTGCTTTGGCCACAGCCTCCATCTTTATTTATTTTGGATATTTAAAATGTCTTCTTCACATTCCAATGTTAAATATTCTTTAGAAATAAAGGTTTATTGATCTTTGAAAGGGTGTACTTGCATTATTATGCCATTATCATTATATTAGTTGAAAAATGGTCTCAAAGCGACAATATTATCGTTTATCGCAATAATTTCTAGGACAATTTATCGTCCAGCAAAATTTGTTATCGTGACAGGCCTAGTCGTGGATGTGCCGACACAAAAAGAGCTGAAACATTGCAGTATTTTATTTTGGTGAACGGATTGCATTTATACAGCGCTTTTCTACATTAGCGGAAACAGCCATTCAAACTCAAATTCACACGCCGATGGCGGTGCCGCTGCCATGCAAGGTGCCAGCCTGCTGATTCACCTCTCAGATGTAAACAAAAAGTGTCAAGATAGGTCATAGATGCTGATAACTTCCTACTTTAATAATGTCGGAATGGCAACCTGAGAACGGCTGACTGCTTTCTGTTTTGGGCGTGTTCGACACCTCTGTCCCGACTCAGACCACAGCCTGTTCCTGTTTGTAATTTCCCTTTATATAATCAGAATCCTTCGCTCTTACAAGCAGAAACCGAAAGCCATGTTGAGGTGCAACGTACAACTTGAAAGAAAGAAAGTTTTGTGAGGGTTTCTGTATGAGTGCAAGATTCTCAGGAAAGACACAATCTCTGTGGTTTCCTTGCCGTGAAGTTCATACAGACGAGTGCAGCTGAAACGTCTGATATAATTTGGCAGCTTCTCTTTTCCACACAGACACATATTCATATGCTCACACAGACCTGTAATTATCAACCCCCCCCCCCCTTCTCATCGTGCATGATTGCCATTTCCTGCTTCACTTTCGAACCTTCCTGTCTCAAATGAGCTTGTGTGTACATCCTCACATAGACACGTACAAACGGTTAAGTTTGTAACGTGTTCAGGCTGTGGCCTCCCCAGGGAGCACTGCTGTTTCTGTGAGTGCAGAGAAAGACCGGGCATTAGTTGCTGAGAATCCATTAAATAATCAACTTCTGAGAGTCCGTGTGCTCAACACAGCAACAGCAGACAGTCGCTGAAGTAGAATTGGCCATTTCTAAATTGATTACATAACACGTGAAACTGTTGTTTACACCAAAGATAAACTTTAAGTCCCACTTAGTTCCAGAAGTCTGTTTTATTTTAAAGCGATAAAGCCAGAAGTCTGATGCCAAAACCCAACTCACCCTGCTGAAGCCTGAATGCTAGCAGCACTGAGCACCAGCCCGTCTGATTTGGCTGGACAAGAAGTTAATGATTACAAACTATGACCAGGTGCAGCACAATTAGTGCTACATAGACTGTTCCCCTTTCAATCCCCAAAGAAACGCAACCATCACCAACGCTGCAAGAACCCAAACAGGAACGGATGGTGAACGGAAACACGAATCAGCCTCAAGCACACAGCTGCAGAAAACTTTTATTCCTCCTGATGTTTTCTCGGCACTGCAATAATGATTTTTTTTTATTTTGGGCATTTCATACGTCCATCCCGACTGATTTGATCTCGGCACTGCAATAATGATTTTTTTTTATTTTGGGCATTTCATACGTCCATCCCGACTGATTTTAAAGTGATGTAGCCAAATTATTAGTTACCGTAACTTTAAAAAGCTCTACAACCTGTCTGCAAATTTCATAAATGTGCATTAAAGTAAATAAAAGCAATTTGGTTAGGGTTAGGATTGAATTAATCTGAGCTCACACGCACACACACACACACACACTGTCCTGCAGTACCATGCTTTAGGAAGGTCACATTGTGGGCTTTGAACAATCAGGAGATGGGACTTGGCTGTAGAAGCTGTTGGTGTGTATGTGTATGTGTTTTTGATTGCATGCCAATATGAACATACACCCATGTGCATTTAGTCCGGCCTGGTTTGTGTACAGTATGTCCTTGCGTGCATGACTGCACACATGTGCCCCGCCACATGCATCGGTTTGTGATCCCGTGTGCCACACATGCTTACGTGTTAGACTTCGCATGGGCCTGCGTCTCCACCAACAGGGTTGTTTGTTTGCCGGTGTTCATACGCTGGTCTGTGTCCTTCCCACTGAATCATTGATGAGACTGTAATTCGAACGCTGGACCTCCTATTTCTTCCCCTACCTTCTGTCATCAGTTAGCCTCCTCCCAGTGCCGCTAACAGGAAAACCAGTATGCTGCTCTGACAAAGCACATTCAGCAGACCTGGAAACAGAAAAACACAATGGACAAAGCACCACAGTAACCAACATCTGCAGTTACTTGCAGGCTTTTTCCAGTTACACAGTATTTACACATTTATGATTCAATTATAATGAAACAAAAGGGAGTCGTAAGCGTAAAACTAAATTGAACCCATGAACCGCTGGAAGTTGAGCAATTAGTTGATGAGGAAAACTATCAGGTAAACAGTTTTATTGTCAAATTAATAATTCAAGTGCTTTTTAAAGCAAAAATCACAATAACTCACTGGTTATGGGCTTTTAAATTGAAACATTTGCTTGTTTTCTTAGTCTTAAATGATTGTATTTCACTCCTTTACTGATGTCTACTAGGTTAATACTTTTCAACAGTGACATTAGCAGAGACATGACTGAAAAATAGGGAACAAATCAGAATATTAAAACACATGGCACTGTAACGTTTAACATATAGTATGTTATCACACCCGAATGAGGCACGGATGTGAAATACATGTCTGCCACTCATCACACAAAATGAAGTTTACTATTCAGCCACTTTTCTAATTCTCTTAGACAGCCTAAGGTGGATATTGGGATGCTGATTCACATTCATATTTCAAAGAATATTCACAGGAAAAAAAACAAACAAAAACAGGAACCACCGCTGCTTTTAATACACTTCCTGAGCTGCTTCTCTTAGACAGTGAACAGCGGAAACTTTAGTTTGTTGTGAGTCAGATTCACCACTTTTCTCAGTGAAATGAGTACCTGACATGTCCACTGAGCCTCCAAACAGGCTGAGACAGGACACAAGTCCAGTCATCCAGGGCACTCTGACTCAAACTGAGGACCCTGTTTTGGTGGGTCTCTGTAGATGGCAGTCTCTTGGAGCCTCCACAGCAACCAGTAGTTTGTTTTGATGAGTTAATTTAATTCTCAGCAGGAGTTTGGCGCCGAAGGGCCTGACGCCAGTCTGCTTTTTTTGGAGTGCATGGCAGAGGTGCGAATGGTGCTGTCATGCACCAGGATAGACCTGGTCCCGTGTGCACTTAGCATACTTTTGAAGTTAAAAGTGTGTATTTTTCTTAAGGGGATCGTTGCCTCGGTTGACCTGTGATGTTCACGGCTGAAATCGGTCAGAGAGGTGTAATGTGTGTTGGCTTCTCAGCAGCTGAGGAGACGTTTCAGCATGTGTGCTCGTGTTGGTTTTGTTAAGTATGAGGCCCACAGCTTTTGATGCCATCTTCATCTGCTTTCAACAGCACAGCTCGGGTTTACATTCCTCACCTTGTTTCTAATGTTCAAGTCCTTTTCCTGACCCGCTCCACATATTTCATGCCTTGCTGTTTATAGCTGATGAGTGTGAGTATTGTTGTGGCAACGCTTCCTCAGGTCAAGTGCTTGGCATCTGGCCCAAGTGGATTATTCTAATCTGCCTCGTTACTGACTACTTCTTTTTTCCGTCATAGTCACAGCTACAAAAGTAGCTCAGCTTGGCTTATTATTGCCCACTTCTGTGTCTGTGTAGACTCGGTGTGTTGGTTAAAGCACATAGGGAAGTGGGCTGCTCTGCGTACCAGTTTATAAGCTCTGTGGTGTGGGCTAATGGTTACTCCAGAGAGCCCAGACACCACAGAGTGTGGATGTCCTGTAATATGTTTCAGTAAAAAGGGTGATAAAAGCCGACAGATGGGCTCAAGCTAATTAATTTTTATCCGCCATGTTAGAGAGCATGTGTGCACCATCCTGAGGAAGCAGGTTGATCGTCGCACAGTATGTCTGCTGTTTATTCACATTTACAATTGTGGCATTTGGCAAACTCTTTCATCCAGAGTGAATTACAGAGCTGCTCAACTTTCATGATTCAGGCAAACAAAACAAAGTCGCACCCAGTAAAGTTGGCCATAAGGTGCAGCTAGAAGCAAACATGATGACTGGACCTACTACCTTCAAATCTTCTCTGTGGTTTAGTTTACTAGAAGTTTCTTAGGGCCCTGATGTGCCTCAATGTCAGGGTTGTCGGTGAGCGTCTGTGGCCCCCGTTTGCACTAGACGTCCCTTGCCAGCGGCTTTTTGGCCAATTGAGCACATAGATTCGCCGGCAGAGCACATTGGTGGGAGAAATCCTGCAGGCATATTCTCGATTAGAA